>NW_027509208.1:8607500-9152500 GCF_051911475.1 Siphateles boraxobius
GCTATTTAAAATTGCCCAAAAATGCCTTCCATATTAGTCAAAAGCAAAGTAGACTTATGTCATGACCTCTTTTAAGTATTTATATTTTGAAATGTTTATATTTATGTGTATTTTATATTTTATAAATATTGGTCACATTGATCCCTATTGCTTTAAAATCTAAGCTGCCATTGCCTTGTGTTCATGGTTTCATTCACTACCAGTGTTACACCACAAGAGAGCACTAAATCAGTTAATGTTTGCTTTTTCACTACTTAAACAATACATTTCTGAACTTTCTGGTATATTCAGAATATTATTTGTTTGTTAATGTGTTCTTAGTTTTTAAATTCTTCACCTACTAATAAGGCTTAATGTGTGTTTTCTTATTGACTGAGCGCACATCTTTAATGCATTTTTAGTTCACTTATCCCCTTTCTATATAGTGAGTCAAACTGTTGATGTCTTAAAAAAACTTACATTTAATTTTAGCTGTTTTGATCCTTGATATGTTTTCATTAACAATCTTTTTCTCAAAAATATTACTTTAGCTTTTTTAGGTCTTTATTTCATATCAAATTAAATGTTGTTTTTACAGATATGTAATACATGTCAAAAACAGGTTGGAAAATAGTCTTGTGAAGGCATAACAAAAATAATCATGAAAATTTAATTAAATGTCAATTTCCCAGAGTGTGGGAAAGTGTGCACCTCATGACACCTTAACTGTATGTGCATCCTCATAGCAAACAGATGCAAACACACACCCCAGAGAGCATTTTGCCTAGGGCTCACTTATTTATCATACACACATGCTGCACACACACATACTCACACACAACTGGTGTCATCTATCTTCAATCTTACTCATCCTTGCCTTAAGGCAACATTGTGTGTGTTTAAAGCTCTGAGGTCACATTTAACCCTGATCATTGTCTATTTACATTATTGAGAATTAATTTAATGTTGTGTAATGCATGAATGCACAATCCTGGATATGAAATAAATCCAGTCCTTTCACAATTTATTTATTTATTATTATTAAACAGAAATGCTGTTAGTCTAAAGCAGACAAGACAGTTAGACAGTCCTGCACAGTCTTATTTAGCTGTGACCAGGAGGGAAAGAACATTCTGTCCCGAGTTGTGGGAATATCAGGAAACAATGTTTGCTCTAGAGACAGTATTGCTTCTATTTACATGTTAATCTTTGAGAGATCAGCTGCAGCATGCCAAAAAAAGAAGGAAGCGTAATTCTGTTTTTTTTTTCTCTTCAGTATACATCAGGTGCATGTTATTAACTCATTGTAAAGTGAATTAAATATATACACCAGCATCACTCATCACACTTTTAATCTTTGTACACTATAGCATCTGAAAAGCAACAGGAAACACATGGGTTAGTGATGGGTAATCTGCTAATGATAATAAAGCTCTACTTGACTTTCCATAATCAGCAGAGCCTAACAAAATAAGCAGTGTGTTTCTCTGGGGCAATTAGCTACAGGTCACACAGTACTTGGGGGGTCTGGTTGTTCCATTTCACTGTGGGTCATTTTGGATTTCACTATACTGGATGCAATATTCTCTCCTAACTGAAGACACTGAATGAGTGGCGCACTATTAAGCCAGGGGCATCACTAAAATGCTGCTTTAAGTAGTTAGCTACACTACTAGGTGCAGACCAAAAGTTGCAAATTACGCTATTAAAGGGGATAATATTTACATAAATAAAAAATAGGGTATATAGACTATCAAATAATATAATTTAGGTCTATAATTTAATTAGATGCATATTTTTTGCTCATTTAACAACAGTTAGGGTAACAGTATAAAACTTGAACAGGTTTATATTAACTCAACAACAACAACCGAGACGAAAACAGTTGTAGGATGAATCATAATTGTGAATTGTTATTGAATAATTTTTGTGAATCTATTAATTGAGAGGACCATTTGGGATGAACTTTCCATCGCTACATATTGGCCCTGTCCCAAATGGCACACTTCATGTGTACTTTCGGAGTCGTGGACTTAAATTGCGCGTCCTCGCTGAGTCTACGAGTCTGTAGGTCGTCACATTCATAATTGCAACGATCTGAAGTGTGCTCAGGAGCGCCCCCTTTGTACCCTTGAAGCGGTCATCCGCGAAGCCCGCATGGATGCAGGCTCCACACACTTTAACTACCCAGGAATCCTTGCGAAAGGCCAATCAGACAACGGATTAGAGGACATTTCGCTCACAGACAATTGTTAACATGGCTGAGAAGAAAATATTTAAGTGTAAGTTTCATTACAGTTTTTATGACCTAGGTCAAACAAGTTTATACAAACATTATGGTCATTAACCTGTGGTTGATGTCTCAAACATAGGCTAATAATAGCGTGCTGAATAATACGATCGCATTATGATTCATTAAATAAATAGAACCGAATGTCAGGGCTTTATTGAGTCATATGTAACAACTATAGGCAGCATATTTCCCCAAACCTGCAGCTCCTGTCCATAACAACAACCAGACCGGCTTCCTATTTCTGGCGTGACGATCGAGACTGGCCCAAAAATACCTCTCAATGTGCCCTCGTGGACTCGTGCCAAGGGCCCTATAGGTCTGCACTACATGACGTCACCGAAGTGAAGTCCAAAAGTCCGGAGTGTGCCATTTGGGACAGGGCCATAGAAGAGAAGATCGTTTATCAAAAACCGATTCACTAGAATAAATCAGACTTTCCAACGATATGTGACAAGAGAGGTCCGTTTAGGATGAACCGTTTTACTAAAATGAATAAAATTTTCCATTGCTATAGGAGTACCGTTTTAGTAAAATGAATCACACTAGTTAGCCTGCATATGAGAGAGAAAGAGTTCTGCGTTTGATTATTCCCTTAACTCAATTAAAACAGCGATAACGTAAAATAAAAAAGCTAAACTGTTATGACAATAGCTGTTTGCTGTCATGCTGCTATTAAATGTAACTACTGTAAGTTAGCAGTATTTCTAGTTTTAGTTGGTCAATACCCAAGTAGGACCCAGAACATTATATTAAATGATGAAAAATCATGATACAGCAATACTGACCAGATTAGGTTATTTTGTTTAATATTTATTAAGATCTGAAACACATCTTGCTTCCTTTATGAAGATCTGAGAAAATAAACAGTTGTAAAGGGGTTCATTTAAACTAGGTTGGAACATAAATACTCAACATTCCTGCTGTTCTGGAAAAATAAACAAACAATGGGGTTTCTAAAGTGCTTGAGACAAGGGTCACTAGCCTGTAAAAAAAAGGATGCATCCTACTTAGCAACTCATTTGAGTGACTAATTGAGTCCCATGTCAAAATCTCCAAGCCCATGTATTCCATATGCTGAAAATTGTTGGTTCTATTTCACTGTTCCAGACCATTAGTGGCGGTCCGTACTTGAAGGTACGATAATCTCGTATCAATTCAGTCATAACTGACTTTGACCGATGACTTGTCAGAAGCTATATCAGCTTTCGAATATGTCATGTTTGGTCTCTTTGTCATTCTCTCGGAGAGAACTCGCTCGACTGTGCACAGGGTTTTGGGTTGGCATTTGCTCCCCATTGTAGCTGTGTCTCGAGAAAACAAAGATACGCAAATTTGCATTGGACTTCATTGGATTGTTGTCAGACCCATTGGTTATCCATGGTCTTTACAAACGCGGTGTTCTGGCCAGTGTGCATGTGCATAACTATTGCACTCAATTTGTGTTACATCTGTGCTCACTGGTAAACCAGGGCGTTAGTTATTGTTTGCGGTTACTGTGACAACCACTTAACATGCATATCATTGGAGTGCTATATTTATCGCTGATATTAACCCATTGGCTTACCAGGGTTGTTTTCTTAAAGGTATAGAGCTGCCTCATGTTCCACATGGTTAGGTCGTATGGACCTTATGGATACTCATGTGCAATGTCCTGCCTGTCTAGGCATCGAACATCTCAGGGAGGCTTTAACTGACCCTTGCCCGGAAAATAATTTGATGCTTTTGGAGGTTAGGCAACCAAGGTTGGCAAAATTTTAACCTGAAGTTCAAAATTTTGAACCAAGGTTCAGACTGGTAGCAAGCGCAAAACTAAAGGGCCTCCAAGGAAGAAGCAGACCCCGGATGCAACACAATCCCACCAGGTAAGCTATCTAATGCTGTGCAGGGTATTCAGGCTTTAGGCTGATTTATACTTCTGCGTCGGACCTACGCCGGAGCCTCTACGCCGTAGACTACGCTTTGGTTTTAATTTATACTTCTGCGTCGTTGTCCGCGTTGACGCACGCAGAGGGAGCATGTGAAACCCGAGGGAGCGGTTTGAGCAGACCAATCACAGCGCTTGAGTCCGCGTAGAATTGACGCGTTGTTACATTTTTGGAGAGGTGCACGTCAGGGTACGCCGAAGGGTACGCGCGCTACGGACAGCCTACGACGTAGCTACGGCGTAAGTTCGACGCAGAAGTATAAATTGGGCTTTAGTTGGCAATCTGTGCTTAACCCTTTGTTGACCAGGTTTGAACCAGTAGCTGAATGTTCTAGGGATGAACTGGACACATTATCTCTGGCAGCCTCAGATTCATTAGTCACCGATGAGCAGGACCATTATACACCCTTGGAGGAGACTTCTGCTGTGCATGCTCAGTCTCAGCACTCTCATAGTGAGGAGGGTTCAAGCATTCAAGGTGCTGGTTCTTCAGTGGCATTTGCATTGCAAGACACAATTGCAATCCAGATGGCCCTTGCTAAGTTAAGTTCGGACCTACCTTCTCCATCACTGGGGCCTTCAAACCTCTTGCGTCTTCCGGTTGTTCGACCTTAAGGATTTCTTGATACCTAGCGGTCCTGACTTTATTAAAGGAGCATTGTGTAAGTTCTGAAATTTCTAACGAAATCAGTGGTCGTTAGAGAAACTGCAGCCAGTCTCATGCTCGTTCTCGGTGCGCACGCTCGTACAAGCACGACCACAACCACCAGAGAGTTGCTGCAGCAACCACAGACGGCTCATTGAGATTCACCAGCATGTTTACAGAGGTAAGAAAAAGTTACAGTATGTAAGGTTATTGTTTGACAAACCATATTTTAGTAAAATGTTGCAGTGCTACTTTATATTATCAACTGAAGTCTACTTCTAAAAGTTTTATAACACTAGACTGTAACACACACTCCCGACACTCACAGACCTCTTATTTTGACTATTGTAGAGTAACACTAAATTATATAACTGAGTTGAAGACGTTATGCTTATTTTTAGATACAGTACAATTACTATTGTAGTTGTACTACTATACTATTTGTAGAATAGCAATAACATTATGGTAAGGTAAAGGAACTCTAACCTTGATGTATGAACTTGTCATACTTTATTTTCATTCAGAATACCACATAAACTTTTGCACTAAAAACACTTGTCATTGTCATCCGTGGGTGTCTGGATTGTGCTGGAGGCTGGTCGCTTCTTTCCATCCACAGAGTCCATTTGAAACACTAACGTTACTGCTAGCGATTGCCGCTGCTTACTAATGGCTGCCTTACGGATGTAAGCCCAAGTAGACGAGAACGCGCATGAAGTCACATTTTGTGAATTTTCGCGCCAATTCGAACCCGAATCCTCCCCACACAATTGAGCCTACAGGCTGATAGAGGCAACCGTGGTCGATATTAAAGCTCCCGTCGGCAACAATTTTTTGATCATATTCAGTGAAATCGACACTATAATCTGACAGAACAACATAAATAAAGTGGTTTTAGAAAAAAGACCGAGCTTCTAACTCCACCTGGAGCGTGTTATTTGTTTTGGAAAAATCCACCCGTCCCGGATCATCGGGTCCAATCAGCGCAGGGGGGTGTGAGATCTGACTGTCAATCACAGGTCGTGCACACGCCACCCCTCGCGCACGTTACAATCACACGCACACGCCTGAAGTTCGCGCAGTAATGAAGAGTGATGGCGGAAAAGATTCCAATTCCTCGGTTAACCTCAAGAGCTAGGAGGTCAAAAACAACACAGGAAAAGAGAACACCTGCTGAAAATAAAGAAGTAAAGAAAGAAAGTGCGTAAATAAACCAGGATCAACATCGGATCGGCATTTGAAAGGTGGAGAGATTTACGTGATTTAATTGGGTTCAAGCTGGATGCAGAGCTTGCAACATTTCTTCTCCACAGGTAATTGTGCTTTATCAACCAGTTACTTTATTTCTTAGTGTTATAGTAATTCCACAGGTAATTGTGCTTTATCAACCAGTACCTTTATTTCTTAGTGTTATGTTAGTAATCTAAGTATGTTTGCCCTAATGTGTTGGTATGGATAGCTAACGTTAGCACTTGTTGGGCAGGTTTGTTTGCACTGAAATCCGTGTGAATGTAACGTTAGGTGGATAAACATGTCCAGATGAAGGGATAAAGTTCGGCTTTTAGGAAGAATCAATGCTACTCTCTTTCTTACGAGAGTAAGAACAGTAGTAAAGCTACTGTTATTGTATGTGCTATCTTACTAGCTCTGATATATAAGCAGTAGAAAAATGTACAATGACCATGTCTGCCACATACAGCAATAATAGCGTTTCAGACAGACGATGGTGTTTATTTACGTTTAATTGGTGGGTAATCCATTTCGTAACAATCTACTCCAAAATGACAAAACAACAATAACAAAATACTTCATGGTGTTGATGGATGCTGATGAGACGGGCGCGTTCACAGAAAATCTGGTGCACTGGCACTGACGAGCACGAAGCCACGAACTCGGTGGGAGGGTATTCGTTGATAGTGGGGGAGGGGCATGAGAGTTGTAAACATTCAAAATTTTGCCTAAGTCCACTCAATCTGCTGACTTGCCGACTGGAGCTTTAAGGTATCATTCTTTCTATTACATTATGGTTGGCTCATAAATGTATAAATGAAAACGCTATCTATTTTTTTTAAGTAAAAAGCTACACATAGCCCCTTTAACGTTGTTTTCTCAGCATTTCGATCCGCACCTTCTTCCAGACCGGATCGAGTAGCACACACTTTAGCTGCAATGCCTGAAGCTCAGGAGACGGGGCTCGATAACATGCCTCCTGTAGAGCCATGTATCTCTTCTTTGGTGGTATCTCCGGATGAGGCCCTTAAGCAGCAGTTACGCTGCCCCAACCTGGAATGCAGGCATACTGATGATCTATTGGTTTGTGTGTATAACACTGTGTCAGGATTGACTCGTGTTGGAAATTCAATGACTCATCTTCTGCTGGCACTTCATTCGACCATGTCTACAGCAGCACCAGATAATACTGCATTGGAAGTTCTTGACGCTTCTCTACAGGCATTGGGATCAATTGCCTTCTCCAGTGGAAAGTAGGGGTGGAGCAGTACACAGAAGTCACGGTTCGGTTCATACCTCGATTCAGACATCATGGTTCGGTACGAGTTCGGTACAATGGAGGGAAAAGCAAAACAAAAATGCAGAATGCAATTTTTTTTTATTGTGCATGTCTCAGGCTGTACCACCTAGTGTCATACAGTCTCTCCCCTGAGCTATAAAGTGTGTAAAGTCAGATGTAAACAGGAAACAATAAGTACCCCACATCATCACCAGACTCCATCTGTAACTTGTAAAAAAAAAAAGACAATCAGCTATAAAACCGAAAATATGAACCGAAATGAAAATTCTGGGCCGAAACCGAAACCGAAAATTTAGGAAGCACTTGGCCGAAAACCGATACTGAAGTCGAAAATGGCTTATTTTAAAAACTTATACTAATATATATATATATATATATATATATATATATATATATATATATATACACAGTACAAAACCTAAAATAATTTTAACAATAAATATAAATAATAATACCAAATAATATTATTCTTCAAGTTTTATGTTCCATCAAATAAAATAGTTTTTTAACAGTAGTGCAAAAAGATCCACAATTATCTGAATAACTGCACACAAAATCACAGAATGGCAGTGGGCCTCTATTCTGCTGCTGCATGTAAACAATTTTTTACTTACATTTTAAATTGCTGTGCAAAACAATCCAAAACTACAGTGCAAAAACAGCACTAGAACTTAATCCAAACTCAAACTGTAAACAACATGTAAGCCTATGCAGCCTTAGGAAACACAGTTGTGCAGTGCTACGCAAATTTTAATGTAACTGCTATACACAGAAAATTGGACTTGGGGTCTTACATGTGCTTCATGTGGCACAATAGCACACACACGTAAGGTCTCTCGCTCTCTCCCTGTCAGGCGTGCGCACGCTACACGGTTTGGAGCACGATCTCTTGCTCGCTCGCTCTTCCGGGAGATTTGAACTAATTTGCAGGCATCAGGGAGCCGCTATCAATATGCGGGAGACATCCCTATCTTTGATAGGCAGACACGTGATAACAGCTTGACCGTGAGTGAAACCTAAGCGCTTGCGCACGGATGGGAGGGTGGGTGACATTCATTTTCGGTTTACGTTTTCGGCTGTTTTTTTTTATTTCAGCTCCCCGAAACCGATAATGCCATTTTCGGCCGAACATTTTCGGCAGCCGAAATTTCAGTGCACCCCTAGAAAATACAGTATCTCTTATTTATGAGAGTGCAAATTACATAGAATAATAACAAAAAAAATCTACTTAGACGAGACATTCCCCCACAAAAGCTAAAAGAAAGTATTCTTGCTATTAAGTGTGACAGGCATACCTTTACCAACTGGCAAATTTGGTAACTTCAGAATAAAGATTAAGGAGTAGGGAGGAGAAGTTGGACAGTTTTTTTTTGTCTCGTTCCAGTGATTGACACATCTGGGTGTTGGTGTCGTATATGCGTTAGCATTTGAGATTTATTTTCCACTCAGCAGTTGTCCCACCCAACAACTGCTGAACAACGCCGACACACAGTCCTCGTCTTATCCACCACTCTCTCTTCTGTACTACTGTAACTGACTGGGAAACTGAAGTTTTCCCAAACTTGAGATCTTAAAGAGGCCGGTGGGCCCTCTAATTCTTGTGGGTCGCCACCACTCGCCATACTCATCCTTAGTGCTGCTATCTCTGACTCACCTACTGGACCGTCGACCTGACAAAAAACTGCATATACCTGTAGGCGGAGCTCGGCTACATAGGTGCCAATCAGAGCTTCAGAGCTAAGGCGGGGCTACAGATTAGGTGTCCCTAAAGAATCCGCGTATCTAACAGTAGTTCCGCATTATATTACATTAATTTGCATGTGAGTTTTATTTATTTTTATACCGTGTATTCTCTGTGTAAATTCATGCACCGAACCGTGAAGCCCATACCGTTTCGGTTCAATATGAATACATGTACCGTTCCACCCCTAGTGGAAAGGCTCTTGGGTTTGTTACGCAGACTAGACGGCAACTGTGGCTAGCTCAGTCCAAGCTTCCAGAGGTATGTCGCAACAACCTTCTGCAATTACCTCTATTGCCTGGTCGTGTCTTCGGCCCAGCTGCTCAGGAGGCTCTTGAATGCACGGGCAGCGGAATACAGATCCCAGCATATTGAGCGAAGTGAGAGTTACCCTGCACTGGCTGCACAACGAGTGTCAGTTCCATTAAGTTCAGTTAATGGAATGTTCAGTTCACGTTTCAGAGCAGGACGTATCAGTTCAGAGTTCTTCCATTCGGCCTCTCTATTTCTCCCCGGGTCTTCACACGCGTCGTGCAGGTGGCACTGGAACCACTTCAACGAGAGGGCATGCTGATCCTTCCGTATCTGGACGATTGGCTGTTGTGCACCAGGTCACCTCAGCAAGCTGTCGACAACACGCACTGTCTGTTGTCTCATGTTTCTGCACTGGGTCTGAAGTTGAATTTCCAGAAAAGATGCCTAACTCCAAGTCAGTCTGTGTGCTGTCTGGGCATGCAATTGGATTCCTGGGCAATGAGAGCTACCCTCGCCGAAGGCAGGTGTTGCAGACAACCTTAGTAAAGTTTCAGGTCCATTGCAAGCTGCCCTTTATCAGCTTCCTAAGACTGGCAGGTCTTCTGCCAATTGGGCCACCTCCAGCACGCAGGTTGGTGCAAACCACAGATGCCTCCCTCAGTGGGCAGGGAGGACTTTGTCAGCACCAAGGTATTCGGGGCAGTTGGGACCCACAGTTAAGGACTGTTCATATCAATCTGCTGGAACTGTGGGCAGCCACCCTTTTCCACCCTGAGACATTTCAAGCAGGAACTGTCAGGGAGACACATTCTGGTAAGGACGGAATATACCACAGTGGTATTTTTAATCAATCACCAAGGGGGCACCAGGTCCCTATCCTGTCTCCAGTTGACAAAAAGGCTTCCGTTGTGGGCAAATAAGTACTTTCTTTTAGTCAGAGCAACTTGCATCTCCGGTCGCTGCAACAGTGTGGCACTGTGAGTCAAGAGCACTGTGGCATTCCTTTCCGGACAGGCTGAAGCTGTGCATCTGACCCCTGGGGTTGAGAGGGTGCTCTCTCAGTGTTCAGCAGGAGTAAGGAATACAGTTATGCGTGCTAGAGCACCTTCAACATGTCGTACTTACACCAGTAAATGGAAACTGTTCGTCTTTCGGTGCACAGATCGTGCTCTCAACCCAGTTGATTCTCCCATTAGTGTGGTGCTGGACTTCCTGTAGTACTTGTTGGATACTGAACGCTCTCCAGCCACACTTAAAGTGTTTGTGGCTGCCCTGTCTGCTTATCGGGATCCTATGGAGCAGGTGTCAATTGGTGCAAATAGGCTAGTGGTGGCTTTCCTTAAAGGTGACATATTATGCCCCTTTTCACAAGATGTAATATAAATCCCTGGTGTCCCCAGAATGTGTCTGTGAAATTTCAGCTCAAAGTACCTCCCAGATCATTTATTATAGCTTGTCAAAGTTGCCCCTTTTTGGGTGTGAGCAAAAACGTGCCATTTTTGTGTGTCCCTTTGAATGTAAATGAGCTGCTTTTCCCTGCCTCCGTTCAGAAGACGGTTAATAGTTTACAAAAGCTTTGGATACTCCAGCAATAAAAAACGCAAATTTCACTCATCCAAAATCTCAGAAATAACTACCAGTAGCAGAGTGAAGTGAAGTTTTACGGAGAGACTCAGAAAGAGGTTGCAACTTTTAGACTGCCTGGACGTTTCTGAATGGTTAGTGGATACATGTATGTAGTTGTTGTGGAGTTACATTGATTCATCTCATCGACTTGCATGTACCGACATGTTTAACTCTTAAACAAGTAGACACGGTTCCATTGAGATCTTTATAACACAGCTGGGATATTTTTTTTGGTCAAATAGTGTTCTGTGCTCGTCTGTGCATGCTTTGCTCGAACTTTTGCCATTTCGTTAGAGCTGGATGCTCTGTTGTCGCTTGAGAAAAGCAAATGACTGCGCCATGGTTGGAAAGGTGCAGATTAAGGGGCGGTAATAATTAGATCCCCTTCCTATGTCAGAAGGGGAGCGAAATCTGATCGTCTTATTTTTTGACATGCTTGCAGAGAAATGCTTGCCAAAACAAAGTTACTGGGTTGTCACATTTCATGTTTTCTGGGGTGGTAGTAGATTCACTGGGGACCCGATTATAGCACTTAAAAACGGAAAAAGTCAGATTTTCATGATATGTCCCCTTCAAGGGAGCTGAACTG
Source organism: Siphateles boraxobius (assembly GCF_051911475.1). Taxonomy (NCBI): domain Eukaryota; kingdom Metazoa; phylum Chordata; class Actinopteri; order Cypriniformes; family Leuciscidae; genus Siphateles; species Siphateles boraxobius. The sequence goes on from NW_027509208.1 coordinate 8,619,084, forward strand.
CTAAAGCCACCAGTACGTGTAGTGTGTACCCAGTGGGATTTACGGGTGGTGTTGGACAGTTTGTGATCAGCACCTTACAAACCTATTGAACAGGCAGATATTAAAAGCCTTTCTCTGAAGATGGCATTTCTGTTAGCCATAACATCAGTCAAAAGGGTCAGTGAGTTACATGCTCTGTCAGTGAGTCCACAGTGTCTCAGGTGGGGGCCAGAGGGCAATCAAGTTACACTTTGGCCGAACCCAGCATTTCAGCCCAAGGTTTTGTCGCCTCAATTAACAAACCAACCCATTCAGCTGGCCACGTTTATACAAGAGGACAAGGCGGCCCTATGTCCAGTGCGTATGTTTAGGCAGTATGTATCAAAGACTGCCCACTGCTGTACTACTGACCAGCTTTTTGTCTGCTTTGGGCCCGGAAGGAAAGGTGCACCCTTTTCAAAGCAAAGGCTCGCTCACTGGGTAGCGGACACTATTGGTGAGGCATATCGTTCAATAGGCCACATAATGCCTACATCTGTTAAAGGGATAGTTCACCCAAAAATTTTAATTGGCCCATGATTTACTCACCCTGAAGCCATCATAGGTGTATATGACATTCTTCTTTTCAGACGAATACAATCGGAGTTATATTAAAAAATATTTATAATTTATAATGGGAGTGAATGGGCACTATTTTTTGAAGTCCATACAAGTGCATCATATCCATCATAAAAGTGTCCCAAACGGCTCCGGGGGGTTAATAAAGTCATTATATAGATCAGTGGTTGCTAGTCGTAACCGTGGTTCTATAAATTGTAAGACCGCCAGAGTCTCTGGTCACTCGGATTGAGAATGACTAAGAGACAGACCGTGACGTATTCAGAAGCTGTTGTAGTCATGTGTGACTGAATTGATATGAGATTCTCGATATGGGGGCGACTCCTTCCACCATGTATTGACTGTCTCTGGCGGTCAGGGAACATTCCAAACATTTAAAAAAAAACTTAATCTGAACATTAGCAAATCATTCTTAGAACAATTTTTTGTTAGTTGTGTGGCTAAATATACCTGTACATGTGAACAGCATCATGATTAAAAACTTTTTAAAGAATACCGTTATGACCGTCTTAGCCTATCACATAATGAGGTTTCCTTTGCTCCAAAGAGGACTGAAACACTCATGAACAAACATTGACCGTATCATGTTAGTGTGTGGGATTTTATCAAGCACATCAGTGTTCTGTGTAGTTTCCTCAAGTATACAGACCTTTCGAGATGCTCAATGTGGGTGGTAGCTTGCTATTTAGCCGGCAGCTATCACCTTGCAACTCTACTAAAGCTTAGCAGAGATGAATCAATATCTGAATGGGAGACTCCTGGGTAAACCTGGATGTTATTTAGACCAGCAGGGGGTTTGTGAAGGTCCCAAAAACCCTAAAATCACAGGGACACTGTGCTGTAAAAAGATGAGATGTTGAACTGAGGTCCTGACTCTTTGTGCTCATAGAAAAAATCTCAGGGTGTTTCTTAACATTAGTAAGGGTTTAACCTGATGCCCTAGCCAAATTTGCCAACTGGCCAGCTGCAGCTCTGTAAGGGAATGTGGGGCAGTGTCCCACCCAAATCTTCATCCAAAACATAGACCTCTATATAAACTGAACCAATAATAAGTTGTAAATTCACTGTCAGACAAAAAGGTACAAAAGCTGTCATGGGGCGGTACCCTTTCAAAAGGTACACCTTTGCCCCTGCTGTTAGGGGATTTACAGTCAAAGACCCAGAACTAGAAATGATTAATTAAGACAAGAGTCAGAATAATAATAAATTAAAGGAAATTCTGCTGTTTCATCTGCAGAAGTCAGCTTCAAGACTCACAAGGAGTTCGTAGGCCGCCCCGTTTACAGTTACAAAGATCACAGAAGTTATACCCTTCTCCAAGGTCTAAGCTATGTCCTTGCTTCAGGTGAATGATTGGCTAAGAAATAGATAAACATAGTAATTTTCCACACATATATACAGATAGATTGAAGCATATCTCCATCGATTATGCAGCTGAAACTCGGACCTTGAAGTTAGGCACCTCGTGACCTTCCAGGACGCAGATTTGGGTTGCTGGGCGCAGGCCTGTCCAAAACAAGAAGTCGGTTAATCTCCAATAATGCCAGTGGTTCCTTAACCTGTAACAAAAAAGACTAACACACACACACCGACACACAGCTTTTCCAAGGTTGGATTTGGCCAGGCTCTAAACTATACTAAACTATAAACAGGAGAGTCAAGATAATACGTTCTTTCTCTCAAGGATAGGACACTTTAGTCTAAATGGAAAGTAAGGCTTTAACTTAGAAATGGTCCCTTAAACTATAGACTTCAATGACCCCTGTATGTTTTAACGCATGTTGAAGACCTTTCTCAAACACAAAACGAGTCCATATTTCATTTCTGGAAGCCAGGCTAAATGAGCAAGTACTGTTACTGCATTCAGATATAAAATACAGACGTTAGAGAATACATGAAAAGAACATTTCAGGAAGAACACTGGTAACTTCTATAACAAAGTAAAATCTCATAAGCCTAGAGAAGTCATTAAACTCATGTGATATTTAGGAAGGACCAATATTTATTAATACCTTGATTATAATCACTCATTAGATAAATATTTAAGCAGCAGTAGATTCCAGATTCTCCCCTTCAGGGCATATTAGTATCTTAAAGGTAGGGAAGGTAATTTTAGAGAGGTTAGCAATAGCAAGATAGCTTTGCAAGCATAAAGCTGCATCCCAATTCACATACTATCTATCCTAAATAGTATTCGAAATTGGAATTAGTGTGTCGCAAATTGTAGTATGTTGAAATGAGTATTCCAAAGATACCCGAATGGGCTACTTTTTCGTTTAGAATCCGAAAGTCCAGATCTGTGCATACTCTCAATGGCTAATATTGCCCACAACCCATTGCGCGTTGGACGAGGATTCGATTAGAACTACAAACTTGAATAAAAAGTGTTAGAAAACTACAAACATGACGGATGTGCGAGTCCGACAGTTAAAGCTCCAGTAGGTAGCTTTTGTAAACAAATATTTGTTAAAACTGTCATTATGTCCTGAAAGTAGAATATGAGACAGATAATCTGTGAAAAAAATCAAGCTCCTCTGGCTCCTCCCTGTGGTCCTACTGCCATTTGCAGAAATACACCGCTTCCGGTCAGAAACAACCAATCAGAGCCAGGAGGAATGTCTTAGCAGTGGCAATCACGCTCGTGTACGCGCACCCCTCTCTTCCACAGCGCGAGCGCGTACCGTCGTTCGTGACTCTCCTGTTCGAACTCGTTCATCCAAATGAACGAATCTTTTTTCGAGTCATTTCGTTCATTCAACAAACGAAATGACTCGAAAAAAGATTTGTTCATTTTGAACGAGTCTTTTTAGGAGTCATTTCGTTCATTCAACGAACGAAATGACTCGAAAAAAGATTCGTTCATTTGGATGAACGAGTTCGAACAGGATCACGAACGTGCATCACAGAACAGAGCAAGGCGAGCATTTGTGCTTATAAAACTTAAAGTTTTTTATTTATTTTTGAAATGACCGATCGTTTCGCTAGATAAGACCCTTATTCATCGTCTGGTATCGTTTAAAGCCCTTTGAAGCTGCGCTGAAACTGTCATTTGGTCCTTGAAACGTTTGTGTCCTATTGAAGTCCATTATATGGAGAAAAAGCCTGGAATGTTTTCATCAAAAACTTTAATTTCTTTTCGACTGAAGAAAGAAAGACATGGGCATCTTGGATGACATGGGGGTGAGTAAATTATCAGCAAACGTTTTTTTTAAAAGTGAACTAATCCTTTAACGTTATCTTAGTAGCTAATTATAACTTATAGAAAGAGTGCAACCTTATAAAGTTACATGTATTGCAAAATACATAATGATTTGAGGACCAAGTTTGTAGTCAAAGTATGGGCAGGCCATAGTCAATGTATAGCATATTGTTGATGTTTCGTCCCTATTAGTGAATGTTCCATAACTGTTTATAATCCGCCGTCATCGGTGGTCCTGCTTACTAGCCTGCGCGTTCACGGCAGGCTCCGCTGTGGGGGAGGAGCTGTGGATGGAGGGCTGTAGTGCAGCAGAGAGCAAGGGGGCTGGACCTGTAAGTTGTGCTTCTTCAAATTTTCAGGCTAAGTCAACATTTTCTCAAAACTCCCTACTGCAGCTTTAAGAAGAGAGGTTTATAAAGGGGTTTGAGTGATTAATAATCAGTATATAACCTGACAAAAATATATTTATTCAATGTTATCCACATTATATTTAATCTGCAACAGCACCAGCAGTTGAACTTTTGTAAAGATACGTTTGGTCATTAACTTTTAAATGCATTATTATGCAAATTGAAAACACATGAGGAGAGTCTCCACATGAAAGAGTTACGACTGGCAGATCAACATGCTACTACATTTCTCTCCGAAATGGTAGGAAATTAAATTAAATTGAACATGGAGGATTTTAACTGCAGTTTCAATGGTGACAGGATGCACGTAACTAAGCGGCAGAGCTGTCAGTTAAAGTTAGGACGAAGTAGTATGTCCCAAAGCTTGTCTACTCTTCTGCTACACACTCAAAGTATGTACTTTTTATTTACAAAAAGAGTACATACTTTTAGGGAGTAGTAGGCTATAAGTAGTCGAATTGGGATGCAGCACAATCCCACCCTCCCTTCAGAACGTCTCCAAAGCCACGCCTCCCCCAAAAGACATGAACGCTCACAGCAGAGTCTGCAAAGCATCACGAGAGGTGGCGTTAAATTACCTCATATCTCAAAGCACATAACATTACAATAATAATAGGGTTGGGTACCGAAACGCGGTGCCAATAGGGAACCGGTTCAGACGTAAACGATAGTAACTAGACCGAATAAGAACGAACATTTCGGTGCCTGATTTCGGTGCCTGACTCTCTGTCTTACATCGTTTCATGAGGCACACCCACGCTAGGTCTCTCGCTCTCTCCCTCTCCGCTTCTAAGGGATTGACACTTGCCAGCCCCGAAAAGTTATTAAAGATATCGTTAAAGAAGTCCAAGTGACTACAGTGGCTCAATCTTAAGTTTATCAAGCGACGAGAATACTTTTTGCGGCAAGCAAGTGTCAATCCCTTAGAAGCCTATGGAGGAGTGATCCAGCTCTCAGATTTGATCAAAAATATCTTAATTCGTGTTTTCAAGGACTGATTAAAAGAATTTTCCTACCCTACCTTTAAGGCAATTCTATATATTCCGTGTATACTTCTAAACAATGCCCCCAAGCCAAGAACATTTATCACAGTGAAACACAAGTTAAAAAACAGTTTTAAACAAGTTATCAATCATAACAGGTTGTTTAAAGAAAACCTTTATTTCAGAAAAAAGCAGTCATTTTGCATGAAGTAAGGGCCACTGCTTACAATGGCATTAAGGGCCACAGTCCTAAGGCATTAAACACCATGAAATTATATTTCTCATTAGATTCAAATGGGGCCTTTTCTCCCTCTCAAACAATTGTTTAACTGTATTATTTTATTATTGGATAATTTTATTAATATATTATTGTACATATTATTATTATTATATTTGTGATGTTGCTCATGATGTTATATGTTCTACATGTTTCACTGGAGGTGAATAATGCTTTAGAGGCAGCCAGGTCTGTCTGTGGTACACCAGTGTGCTTTCTTCAGGATGGTGGGGGTTTTGCTTTCTGACGATATTCTGGGATGTGGTGCAGAATCCACCCGGCAGGGGCCAGGAGGGCAACGGCAAACACAGACATAATCAAGAAACTTTGCTGCAGAAAAACACAGGAATACACACATGAAATTGAACAGCTTTACATAGCCTACTTACAGAATTTGCACCACTATTTAATTCAAAAACAATAATATTGTGAAATAATATTATTAAACTGTTGTCTATTTTAATATATTTTAAAATGTAATTTATTCCATTCATGGCAAAACTGTATTTTCAGCTGCCATTTCTCCACACTGTATTTTTGTTTTAACAATTATCTCAACTATTGGAAGTAAAACTCAAAAAAGAAACAAAATATAATAAGTTGAGATTTTTTACAGTGCGGCTTCAGAAATAACTCCAAAATGTTGATTTGGTGCTCAAGAAAGATTTCACATTATTATCAATGTTAAAAACATTTGTGCTGCGTGATATTTAAAAAAAATAAAAATACGGGATTCTTTAAAGAACAGAAAGTTCAAAAGAACAGCATTTATTTGAAACAGAAATCTTTTTAAACAGTCCTTTTTTTAAATATCTGTACGGTCATTTTTTATTTAAATGCATCCTATATGGCTTAATAAAGTAAATTCTTTTAAAAAAAATAGTATACACCCCATATACAATGTATATATCTATCTATATATCTATATATATATTATTTGAAATAAATGTGATGTTTTAAATGTTTTAAACTTTATTTGACATTGTAATTCCGTTCTTGTCCAAACACAAGGATTATGTTCTCCAATACAAAGAGTCATCCGAGCTAATTCCACATTCAAAATATTTGTAAGCCTTTTCAAAATTGACACAATTCAATTAATAGTAATATCCATCAAATTAAATGTGTTTAAATTTAAGTTTAAGATTCATAGAAATTTTCTTTTAAAATGTTTTACTCATTTAATATTCTTAATTCATAATATGAACGGATTATTTAATTCAATTTGATTAAATTAAACTATTAATTGAAATGCATACATCTTGAAAAACGTTTTTTGAGTGCATTATCTCCATTGACCTCAGTTAAACTAACTTTGACTTATCCCATGAATCTTTTTTTGTAAAAGGATTTTGTAATTGTTTCACTCACCCCAGGTCCAATCTTGCTTTTGGGTGGCTTGCTGTAGATGCTGGAGTTCCGTTTCTGGACAATATCCCTCGCCCTGCTGACTGTCCCTGGATGCACAGCTCCCCTCAGAAAGCCCAGCATCCCTCCAGCTGTATGGGTCAGCACTAGTAAGTCTGGATGCGTCTGAGAGAGTTAAGGGAGAAGGAAAGAGGGGATGTTCATTGAGTGCAACGGCTGGGTTTCCTGCCTCAGGACTGCTGAAGAGAAAATAGATGTATCCTGTCATATAATGGACTTTATCTTCCAAAACCAGCCCACTCTTTGGGAGGGGCCTAGAAAATACGACCCCCACTTTTCTTCAATGCCCCTTTCAACAAGATGTGAAATGAAACAGTAGCATATAAAGTCATTATTTATCAAAGAACCAAACATGACATATTATTGTCCTTGATTTACATCAACTCAGACCCCTAACCCATAAAATTATAAAAGGTTCTTCTTAACCTTAGACAAGCTATAATATGTAGTTATATGCGTAAATATGTTTTCTTCTACAATTAATGTCTTGTGTGATTTACACCATGGTTTGCAGCCGCTGTTTGACAGCATGTGAGTTCACAGGAACATAGGTAGCCAAGAAACACCTGGCTCTCTTAATGTGCATTTAGGGCTGTCCGGCTGTGTCCAGTACAAAGAGTTACAAATTACAAGAGATCTGATTAGAGGAGCAGATTAAAGGGAGATAAAAGTGCAGAAAGTAGTGCAGCTGGCTGTGTGTTCTGTCAGCTGTCAGTATGGCCTGTGGTATTGCGACTCATTCATGCTGGTGATCACATTACAGAGGCTTGTCTTTCATGTTAGAACACCGCTTGCCATTCAACACTTCCACAGTTTGTCCACAGTGGATACACCCTACTCTTTGTTTGGTTTATGTACTGGGTGTGAGCAATCTTTTTGTGTCCTGTTATTATGCTATTTTGATATCTTCGGTGGAAAGAAGAAGTTGTGACTGATGATTTTTCCCCTCCCAAAAACCTACTGATCTGAAAACCTGATTAAACCTAGTGATTAAACCTAGTGATGTGAAACTAGGGGGGGGGGGGGGGGGGGGGGTGGGACGTCCTGAAAACAAGGTAGCTTTCACATCATAATCTCCATACCAGTCTTTGTTGATGATAGTGAGAGGTGTGTATAAAGTTATTGAAATGACAAATAAGTATTTTTTTAATATATATTTTTTAAATGATTTTAATATACATTTGCATAAATTATGAATGATGTCATGAAGATTTATGAAAAATTAGGCCATCATTTGAAGTCACCTCATGGACATATAGTTCAATAATGTGGTGTTGTCGCCATCCAATGGAAAAAAAAGCCTGATGAGTTTTATATATATATATATATATATATATATATATATATATATATATATATATATATATATATAACTAATATAGGTTATTATTATTATAAGTTTATATTATAACATATAATATATTATTATAATACAATGTATAAGAACAGAATTTATTTGTAATAGAACCTTGTCCTTACTGTCTCCTTTGATTGATTTAAGAAATAACAAAATATTAATTTATTTAAAAATTCTTACTAACCCCAAACTTTTAAACAGTAATGTATAGACATATAAAACAACTAAACATTTGACTGAAAAATTGCCTCTAATCTATTGCTTCACTACATTTCGACACTATTGTCTTATTTGGCCCATAGGTCCAACCAACACAGAAGGTTGATTGGACCTTTTTGCTGTGTGCCTCATCTGAGCTCGAGCAGATAGATGGCGTAGCGACATTGCTAACCGAATCCTGAAGCTTAGCCCTCCCCTCATTGTTTTACCGAATAAGAGGAGGATACAACACTACATGTAATATTTGCTCACGGGAAACTGAAAGCGAAGAGCACAGACTCTAATTGAGCTGTTTTGTTGTTGAACGAGGCATTAAAAGCGAGAAATGTAGGACGGATGGTGTAACGTAAAAGTACTAGCAGCCTGCTAGCGTGTCATATATGTGTATGTATGTATGTATGTGTGTCTCTGTGTGTGTGTGTGAACCTGGGACGCGCAGAGGCTTTTTTTTATCAATAACACTACGAAAGAAAAGTGCGAGCGAATTTGCTCGTCTAAGCAAATATCAGAAGTCGCTGGCTTGGATTTTGGCTCGTTTTATGAGCAAGAAGAGAAGAGTGGAGCAGTAAACTTGACTCAGGTAACGTTAGGGCATTTTTTCCTCCTTTTTTGCTTTGCTTGCTAATCTGCCATGGCGAGCTGCTGAATTAGCTACATTTACAGTTATGCCTTGTGTACTAAAACCACTATAAGTTAGTCCTTGACTGGTTATCCGTAATCGTGATTATTAAAACCCGCTAAACTACATATAGTAACCTATTACACTCTTCCACACATAACTAGTAAGCAAAGCTTAGTTATTATGGTTAGCTTGCATGCTAAACCAAAAGAAAACATTAACACCACGTAAGTTCTGTAGTGTATTGCACCAAGAGGTTGAAACAACCAGATAAACCGCAATTTGGTAACTTTTTCACCCAAAGGAGCTGTTAAGAACCACCTGAATGCTAAATGCACATAAAGCTAGGCTAAGTTAGCTAAGAATGCGTAGTTTTCAGTTATTAGAGATGTAATGCTTTCATGCAGCAGTAAGCGGACACGTCATTTAATAAAGAGGAAGAATCATACTAGGAATAAGCTTGCATGCTCAAGTGGAGCTGTCAGTAGCTACCAGCATGCTGTAACCAGTTTGGTTTCAAAAATGTTACTTGTTTTTTTTTAGAAGATAACGTTACCCTTCCAGTTGCCCAGAATAACACATTGATACTAGAGATCAAAAAGCTTACTTGGCATGTTAGAGATGTTTCTGCTTATAAAAAGCTATAGTCCCCACGAGAGAGCTTTTTTTAAAATCATCTAACAGGTTCTCTCTCACTGGCCTGCCTTTATTTGTATTTAGAAAAGAGGCAACTGGACTCTGCCTTATTTTGGACCTCTGTAATTGGACTGGGTATTGTTTAGGAAAATTAGTGGACAGGAACATATTCCCCTGTCTTTGTCTTGACTGTTTATTTCCTCTGGAATTCTGGAAGTCATCAGGGTCTAATTAAAGGTAAAGTTTTAACTGATGACCAAATTGGTTTATGTCAAGTCCCATCCTGTTTGCCCCCCCTTAGTTCACTCCCCTCTACAGTATGTCCGTTTCCCACGTGGAGCCTTTCATTTTTTTGTGAGATTTGCTAATGAAGAATTGTTTTGCAACCCAAATTGCTGGATTTCCTTGGTTATCAGATGCCCCAGACACCCCCCCCCCCGCCACCCCCCCCCCCAAGCAAGAGTAGTGACTGTGGGATTTACTAATAGCCTTGTGCCTGCCCATGAGAATTAAAGGTTAACGTTTTAATGAAACAAAACCAAACTAATTCTGTGCGGTTTTATCTGGCGCTTCTTTGTTGAGAGAATGTCGTCCTTAATATAGCTCAATCAGCAGCATTGTTGTTCATCAACGTGGGTAATTCAAGAAACAATTGAGTGAAGAGAGCCGTTTGTGGTTTGGGTCCTGCAGTATGTTGTAAATGTGTTGTGACTGTGGTGGATGTTTAGGGGTTTCCCCCTCTTTTTTCATCGTCTTGTGATGTAGGCCATCCTTTCCTCTGCTGCTGTGCTGCAATATGTGCTTGTGCCAACAGTTAAGTCAGATTTACGTCTGACAGTGCTGCAGTTCTGTGTTAAAGGGATAGTTGACCTCATGTTATTTCCAAACCTGTAGGACCTTCTACTGTGCCAGATATGACATTTTTTGAATAATTTTCTTGAAGATCAGTAACCACAGCTCAATTAGAAATATAAAAAATGTTGTCCATATGACTTGTGTGCTCTATACTCATAAGGTTTTTAAAATCTTCCCATCTAGTGAGATTATAATCTAAAAACTGCTGAGATCCAGATCAGACTGATTCTTGAATTGTTTGAACTAGTTAATTGCGAAGAATCAGCTTTTTTTTAATCACTGATCCGGTTCCCAATGATTTACTTGCTGACGTTTGTGTTAACACCTCAGTGAATATTGACTTCTATTTTTATATTTTCCTCATAGCTTTCTGTATGACTTTTGTATGACAGGAATTTAATGCAAGAGTCAGAGGAACTGCTTTTGCTGTGTATCTTTTGTTTTTGGTGCTTCGTTTAGTGCCATAAATGTGTGGAAATGAGCTGAGTAAAGATTTTTCAAAATGTTAATTGTTTTGTTTTTGTTAGCTTTTTTAGCATAATATATTATTGCAAAAAAGCACAATGCATAGTGTGCATGGCACTAGATGAAACACATGGGCAGGGCTTAACAAGATTTTTTTTTGTTTCTGCTGGCTTATTTGTGCCAGTCAGTAAGATATTTTTGAAGAGTATTTTATACTCACCAAGGCTGCATTTGACTTGATCAAAAATACTGCTAAAAATGTAATTTATTCCTGTAATTTTCAGCAGCCATTGCCCTAGTCTTCAGTGTTACATGATCCTTCAAAAATCCTTCTGATATGCTGGTTTGGTGCTTAACATTTCTTATTTTTATCCATGTATAAAATATTTGTGCTGCTTAATATTTCTGTGGAAACGGAGACTATCTCCAGTCATTCTTGCAAACCTAATCTAAATTAGTCAGTTGGATATAATGTTAACTTGGTGTCATTAAAAAGCAGAATTTTCAACTCCATCAATTTGTCACAAATGTTTTATTTTGCAAGACGTGAAAACGCATGTACAGTACACCATCAGTGAATGCAAGATGTAGTGACAACGCAGCACTGACCTGATAGGACAAGTGACAGTTCTGCCAACTGTCCCGAAATTGTCTCGCACTGTGGACCGTCAGGCCATCCTCATCTTGAGTGCTGCCTGTGGGATAAATGCTTCACAGCTGACAGTAGATCTAGTCAGTCCATCAAGAATCCTTATAAAATCTTTTGTTGTTATGAATTAGTTCATGTCTCTCTGTAGCAATGTGCCAAAGTTTCGCAGACTGACTGTGTTGTGTGTTGTACTTGTGTACAATGTAGCATGAGGAGCTTGCCAGTTGTATAACCTTGAAAAGCATCAGACAACTGCAAATCCATTTGCATCGATTAACCATGCCCCAGGTATGTTTTATTGAGCTTTTGTTTACAATGCTTCCATAATCTTATAATAATCTTATTGCATCAAAAATATGATGATCTTATGATGTGATAAGATGTGTCCTCATGTTCAGTACAGTGTTACAGCTCATTTGGCTTTTGCATTTCAGACAAACAAGGAAATATGCTGCATTATAAGGACTGCGTCCTTATTCTTTTGGACTTTGCTGACATAATTGCTATAATGGTTTGCTATTTTTTTTCCAACATTAAGCCAAACAATTGTAGTTGGCTGATGGATGTAGAAATATGAATCAAATATTTTTTTCAGTCTTTGAAGGTCCCTGTAGTTCCACAAGCACACTGGCTTGACCTCTGGCTGCTGTCACTGGAGAGCGAAATTGGATGGGGAAAGGAAAGGAAAGTGGGACATGTTTTCATTTTCCACTCCCCCTTGTTGTCCTTGGCAACCAATCCCCCTCCCCCCTTCTCTTAAAATGACAGGCTGACTCAGGTCCCAATATTTCACCTTGTCCAATGGGTTGTTTGAGCTCTCTCTCTTTCACAAACACACATGGGAATTAAGTGCTCACTTCCTTTGTCTAGCCCTCATCATCATCATCATCATCATCATCATCATCATCTAATGAAACCCAGTGCTGTTCAAGACCAAGACTTCAGCAGTGGATTTATTTCAAATGCTGGAAGTGAGCTTTAATGCCGTTTCACTAATTCTCATAGAAATGCCATTCTCTAGATCTGCCTTATCTTAAAGGAGTGAAGTTGCATCATAAAAAGTAATGGTAAATTGCAGTGCAGATGGGGTTTACTATATGAGCCACCTTCGGGGCCTGTTAAGTGTTAACTTTCAGGTTGACCATGATCACATGTAGGCTAGCTATTTTTCATAGTTGGGAATATTTTTGACATTTCAAGTCGATTTGATATGAACCGGTATACCGCCTAGCAATATTAGGGTTATCATTGTTCTAAACACCGTTTTTAGCCTCGGGTAGGAGCGTTTCACACTTGAAATTTAGATGCAGGGCTAGCAGACCCTGCTCTGCCTTATATTCACGTGCTTTGGGAAGTGACGGAAAAATTCCGTCATGTCGTTTCTGCGTATGACAGGAAAAATGTCAAACGGTGATGGGAAATGTGTCAATTGGGGAGGAGAAGAGACAGTTTCATTTTTATCTTTATAGTTTGAAAAGTTAACTCCGAATTTTTTTTATATTACAGTCAGCAATGTGTAGAGGACGCACAATGCTAGAGCCTTTATGTAAACAGGTCACATGCTGTGTTTGTCCAGTCAGTGAGACTGACACAATATGCAAATAAGGACTTTAACTTGAAGTTTAAGGTTGTGAAGTGTGAAACGGCAGCTTATGAATACCCAGAATTAACTGTTGACCCCCGGGTATAGTATGAGCAGTGTGAAACGTGAAAGACAACCCAGGATTCCGTTTACCCGGGGTTTAGAATGACCCAGGGTTAACTATTTCAAGTGTGAAAAACACTTATTAAGCCTTAAGTCTGGACCATTTTTATATTTTGCTTAAAATAAGTAGGCCCATCTACTAAAAACAAACAAACAATGTACATCATAATAAAAATGTGCTTATCATGAGAAGAAAACAAATATTCTCAATTAAAGCATTGTTTATCATGTTAATTGCGATTAATCGTGCAGCCCTATCCTGCATTCTTATTTTCTGCAGTTTTTTAGCGAACGTATCAATCTATATTGTTTCTGCTTCTGTTGTTAAAATATCAGTGTCATCTGCAGCTCTTAATGTGGCGCTCGGGAGAATCAAACAACGTGCAATTTCTAGATAAAAGTATTGGAGGAAATAGCTCTCGTAATATCATTACCTTAAACGACCATGAGTGCTTGTGGTGTGTACCGCTCCATTGTGTTAGAAACAATGACAATGGTAGCACCGTTTTACCATGTCTCTTGGTCCGATTTGGGGTCCCGCTATTTTAGGAAGCTTAATCTAATGAATAAGAACTCTTTTAAAGGCACTAGTACCTAAAGAATAAGCACTAGTACCTAAAAAATAGGCACTAATATCTAAAAACAAATAAGTAATAGTAGCATGTAAATAGATGCTAGTACGTTTTAAGGATTAAATGTTAAAACTGCTTGCCATATGCCTGAGGGTTTTATCAATCATTCAGGAATATTGCGTTGCGAAGTCTCTAAATTAACTCTCATTCAGCATTACTTCTATGGCTTGACATCACTCTTGTATGAGACCTCAGATCTTGCAGGATTTTATTCATTCATTTTAAAGGGATGAAATGGGCAAAAGTGGTTTGTTGGAGTGTGTGTTCAGAAACCACAACTCACTGCTGGAATGCCCTGCTTGGAGAGTTGCAGTCAGGGTATTTCGTTTTTTTTTTTTTTTTTTTTTGGCCCAGACAGACTGGTTATTTACATTTACTCGGATTAATCAGCTTATACAGAGAAGCTGTAAGACATCATTAGAAACTTTAATATATGTGTACTTTTATTTGTGTACGCTTACAGCAAAACTTTGTGCTCTTGTACAATAAAGAATCAAACGTGCGCATTTGTCTTTGTGAATATCTTTAAGAAATGCGCCACAAAAATGAACTGAAACTTAGCGAATACTTGCCACACGGACGAGAGATAGCCTATGTCTTTAGAAAGCTTGAATCTTCTGCTTTTAAATGAAGCAAGTCTTATCGAACAATACATATTCTGTAATCCTTATGAAACCATTTTACAAAAGTCTTGTGAACGAATATTCAGTATGGGTTTTATGGCCTTATTTCTGTGACTTTTCTGAACTATAAACTTTTACATACATGCTGCTCATATATATTGTAGCAGAGCTTGTGCTGAATACACAATCAGACTTTAGTCATGAAAATGTTATATGTAAAGGAAATAAGCACAAATGTCAGGGCATGTCAAAGTACCTCCAGGACCCAGAAAACACCTCATACCCCAGAGGGTTACATTTTCCTTGTGAAACCCATCCAATCTGGGTCAGGTTTAGGGCTGCACGTTTTCAAGTTTTTCATTAACCGTTAACCGAGGCCCTTAGCGGTTAATACTCGGTTAACCATAGTCTACGCGCCGCAACCCCGAGATAGAGACACACGAGAAAGGGGTAGTTCATTTTTAACACCTTTAATAACTGCACAAAACATCTTTAACTTTTAGGTGGCAAAATATTGTTTTAGGCTACCTAATTCTGTGAATTACACTGCACAAACCAAAAGTACTACTGCCGAATGAAGAAGGGCCAGTTCTCCCCAGAACATAAAATATTCATTTTATTTTATTTTTCGTGTTCGCATTTATATGGAACAAACAATGGGACGTGGCAGTTCTGGAAGCGGCACTAAAACTTTCACAGAGACCTCAAACAGAATGCACAAAGCCTTTCTTTAAAGTGAATTTCGTTTTGTATTAATTGTATCTTAATTTTAATCAATGTTTCATCAACCAATTACCTCGAAATAAGAAGTAAATATAGCAGACATTAGATAATACGGAGCCGCCGGCGCGTGAACTGGAGCTCATCTCATAAACGAATTCCGAAACTCAGCGTAGGCTATAAGGTAGCCTACTTGTCTCACAGACCTGAGAAATAAATCTATATTGAAATGTCTACTTTTAAACACAACAATTCAAAACGAAAGAAAACAGACTGCTCTCTGCTTATGTAATCCGTATGAAAAGTGCATTTCTCTCTGGCGTGTTCACCGCGAAGATCACGAATCCGCATTGTCAACTTCATCTTTCCAGCTGAGTGAGCCTGCAAACAATTAAAATGTCTCCTTGCTATATTTGACATATTCATAATCATTACTTTTGCCTGCTCTTTTTGACAGCTTTTAGGTTATTGGCAGCGCAACCCAGGCTACATTACATGAATGCGTCAGCACCGAAAACATGGAGATGGAGATTTTTTTTAAATAATCGCACAACCTATTTGATATTCCAATTAAATAGGCTACTCAGTTAGGCTACTCATCCCAACCAACTATTAAAAAAATGTTTACTTGTAAGCGGTCTTTTTACATGTTAGTTTTTTTCTGTGAGCGGGAATTGAAAACCAGGAGTGGACTGTTAGCGAAGTGATTACAGAATGCTAGAGTGGAGAGAGGAACGTGCTTTCGCTCCACTCCAGGCTTTGATCACATCTTTGATCACTTAATTTAAGACCTATTCAAACTAAAATTAAGACATTACACTATTTGAGAAATGAAAGCCTATTTATGGCCTTAAAATTATGAAAAGTGAACTTCTTGTGGACAATTCAAATGTCTGGGAGCGCTCTGGCGGTGCAAAAATTTATTACAACTAAATTCAATGCACGCCATTGACGCCACTTAACCGAGCAAAATGTTTCACTCGGTTACGCAATTTTTAATCGGTTAACCATGGACACCCCTAGTCAGGTTATCTCTAGGGCTGTCAAACAATTAAAATATTTAATCGCATTAATGTCATAGTTAACTCGCAATTAATCGCACTTTTCTATCTATTCTAATTTCTAAATGTCCCTTGATTTATTTTTGTCCCATTATTTTTTTTTCTCATTTTAATGCTCTTATCAACATGGAAAAGTGGATCGGCAGTAAGTTTGTTCTTAGTTGTGGTATCCATGTGCTTCTGTCTGAATTCATCCATTGTCGCCTGGCTTTAACGAGGGGGCGGAGAATTCGCATCAGCTGTGTGCTTGGTCATCAAGTGGTATTTCAGACTGGACCTGCTGCGATGATAGCTCAGTTCACAACTACAAAACACACAGATCACTTTGGTCTTGTCTAGGGGTGGGTATTGTTAGGAATTTCACAATTCGATTTCGATTCTTGAGGCTTCGATTCGATATTGATTTATTAGCTTCGATATCGATTCAATAATTAGTAAATACACAAGTAATTAAGTACCTGAGTAGGGGTGTGCCATATCATACCGTCCACGATAATACCGGTATACATTTTTAAATGATAAAAAAGTGTCATATCGCGATATCAATGATATAGCGACGCGATGACGTATGGCGCATTTACTTTCCCTAGCATGCACAACAACAACACCTGTCTGAGCGTGAGAGCAGCTTAGCAATTTCATAAACAGCTTGAGTGTTCATCGGGGCTGCCGACGCGCGTCTTCTCTCGCGCGCGTTTAGGAGTCGGGACATGACTGAATGGTCTCTTGCACAATCGGGCCACCAGTGCATCGTAACTAAAGTTAATAATTTTCAAGTCTTTTTAATTCTTATCAGTTTAAACATTCAAGCGGTTTTAAACTATCCAGTAAGCTACTCGCGCACTCTCTGAGAGAGTTGCACTGCGTGCATACATAGAGTAGCCTACAGCTCGCGAGAAACTAAAGTTATTTTTCGCGGATTATATCGCTTTAATGGGGGGGAAAACGCAAAATTGTGTAAAACTTCCGGTCTTGGTAAGTATACTCATAAACACAGTCGGTTATATATAAAACGCATGTGACAGTGTGACAGACAGTATAATGAAAACAGCAATGGATCCGTGCACTAGCTGTAAAAGTGACAGCAGCCATAGGCTATGCGTCTGTCATTAATGTTGTCGTCAAAACAACAAAAGATAGCTTTAATTGTAATGAATGAGAATTATTAGCCTATGTATTTAATTTAATCAGGAAACAGAACTAAAAGACTATTTGCTATTTTACATTTGATGACTTTATTATGTTTCTGTAGTATTTCTGAATACTGGTGTTAGACCTACACACATTTAACATTTAATTCAAAGATTGAAATCAAGCTTCCTTGTGTTGTGTAAACTCTTTACAACAACATTACCACATTGTAAAAACGCAATGAGTAAGCAAACATTTAGGCGAGATAAACATAATAAGAAAATTTTCAACAACAAAAAAAATGTCTATAAATATCGCAAATATTCTTGAAATATCGTGATAGAATTTTGAGGCTATATCGCCCACCCCTATACCTGAGTATATTTTTAAATAATGTGTGCAGTATTACTAATGTTTAAGAACAAATTTACCCCAGCATGTTTCCTGTCATGCTTTATTTAGCAGAACAAACTGTACAATATTGTACATGTGTTGAATACAAACCACAACTGTAACAAACAGGTGCTTTATAAACACACCTCTAAAGTGCATGTTACTGTAATAGAAAGTATATTTCTTTCTTCCTATACATTCAAGTTGTAGAAATGTAAACAGAAACACAAAATGTGCATACATGTGCACATTCGCAGACACACGCAAGGGCTCTCGCTCTCTCTCTGTCGTGGGCGTGCTACACGGTTTGGAGCTCGCAAGCTTTAGATTTCGGGAGATTTTAACTAATTTGCGGACATCAAGGAGCCGCTATCAATATATTCCCGGAGACTTATTGTTGTTCTTATTATCATTTAGGGGGGTTAGGAACATTTTGGGGTAGCTTCAGCCCCCCTAAAATAGGTCTAACGACGTCCCTGGTTGGTGGTGCAGGCTTGAACGGTGTGCAGCTACTGTCCGTTATCTTGCTTTTTTGGTAAAGCGCGTCTTATACAACGTTGTGTCACTAAGCGTTGCCCACAGCGCAGCCACTGGCCGGTGGGCTGAATCGACTCATAGGATTTGATGAATCGATATTGAATTGAGAAACAAATAATTGCAATGCATTGATGAATCGATATTTTTACCCAGCCCTAGTCTTGTCAATGGAACCATTTGGCAACTTTTTAAAAGTAAGCTTACCATTCAGAATCTTATTGGCATCCGTTTCGGCGTCTCGTGCTCGCCATCCACTCAAAACATAACATTAGCCTACTACTCTTTGGCCGGCTTGCAAGCCCAAACAAGTGTGTGCGGCGTGCCTGTTGTTTTGTTTCCGGTCTAGCTAGATCCGGTGTGGTGTTGTAGTTTTTCTAACGTTACTAGTTGTTGCAACAGCATGTGAAGAAAAATACAAAGTTTGCTAGGCCAAAAAGAACGTTAATCTTACAATAAAAAAATTGACGCCGTTAAAATGGGTTTGCGTTAACGCTGTTAATAACGCATTTAAATGACAGCACTAGTTATCTCAAAACTAGCCTAAGGATACAGGGTTTTCTCAAGACTGTTTTAGGCTTGGGCGGTATCCAAATTTTGATACCGTCAAACCTCCTTCCTATTTTACCGGGGTATACGGTATTACCGTGACTAATTAAAAATGATGACATAAGGCTCAGACAGTGTCACCAAACTGTTGGCTTGTGCCTACACCGTTCAGAAACTGAATACCAGATCGGGCAAAAAAAACTAAAACAAAAATCAAGGCCAACCCGTGCACGTTGTGTCTGATCCCGGCTGACGGCATTAAATGTAATATGAGCCGGAGCCCTATTTAGACTTGACTATTTTTAATACGTGGCCCGTTATAATATGGTTGGTTGCGCCAAATATTTTTTTAACCCAGGTGCTGAGCGGGTGGTAGATATAAATACTATTTATAAATGAGCAAAAATGGGACACTTAATAATATTTAATTATTTTAATTATGACAATTGTATTCATTTTATTAATTAATTTAAATTAAATTAACAAGCAACAAGCAAGAAGTGCATTTGTAAATCCGGTGAAATGCGTCCATAGATTTTTATTAATACAACTTTTCGGTCAGTGCTGCAAAGATTAAGTCGACGATCGCCATCTCCTAGTGAACGCGCATATATAGAGAGAAATGCAAATCATGGATTACATAATCAGAAGGTATAGGCTAGCCTTTTTCTTTTCGTTTTGAATTGTTTCGTTTAATGAAATTGACGATTGATATCTCCGTAGTGAACGCGCCTATAGAGAGAAATGCACATCATGGATTAATCAGAGAGTATCCTGGCTATATTTCTTTTCCTTTTGAATTGTTTCGTTTAAAGAAATTGACGAATCGCCATCTCCATAGTGAACGATAGAGAGAAATGAACATCATGGATTACATAATCAGAGAATAGGCTATCCTATTTCTTTTCGTTTTGAATAGTTTCGTTTAATTTGATGATCGCCATTTCCGTAAGAACGCGCATAGAGAGAAATGCACATCATGGATTAAATAATCAGCGAGTGGCCTATTTCTTTTCGTTTTGAATTGTTTCGTTTAATGAATTTTCAAGCTTTATTTAGATATAGTTTCTGTTAATTTATGATGAGATTTCAATGCAAGTGACCGCGGCGCGCCAGCGAACGATCATGTCATGATTGTTGTATGCTATATTTGATTCTTATTCATTAAATCCAGGCAATTGGTTGATAAAAAATTATTAAAATTAAGATACAATTTATACAAAACGAAATTCACTTTAAAGAAAGGCCTTTTACAAAATGAAACTTAATTAAGTGGTCAATGTCTGACTCCCGATGCATCCCATCTTACTCGTGCTGTTCAGTTTTCATTATCAACGTAAAAAAAAATAACATTATAATATTTTAACAAATATAAACTAATGCGCTTATTTAATGAACTCGGGGCAAAATGCATCCTCGCAGCAGTGAGTGGGTGGTTGTTTCGGAGATGCGACATTAGGTTAGAGGTGTTTCCATCTCTCGCGGTCACCTTTTTTATTGCAACATTTACAAATTGCCTCGTCAGTATTTACCGCCTCTCCCTTCTCTCTCTCTCTCTCTCTTTCTCCTCCACACTGTCACTTGATGACAACTACATAAGCATTTTTAGGCATTGAATTAATTATATTTATATATTATATATAAGTGCCGGTAATGACGGTATTGAAACTGATACCGTTGCTATTTTAAGACCCCGCGGTATACGATATTACCGAAATACCGCCCAACCCTAGACGGTTTAGTTGCCTCTAGTCATTCAGGCAATTTGCAATTGATTTAGAAAATATGCAGATTTGCATATTGTTAATGCTCAGTTGGTTTTTAAGTAGCCAATTGTTTGTATAGTTAGTTGGAAACAGTGGTTAAAGAGGGATTTGGTAGGTGGGGGAACCCTCAAATTTTGTGAAGGTGCAACAGGGAAAAATGTCTCACCGTGGGACAACATTTTGAGTATAGTGGTATAGCAATACTTATTGGGACAAGAGTGTCACTGTGGCACCACATATCACAATACTTATTTACTTGATATCTTAATTGTTTTATTTTGGTCCATCAGCACTGATATGATGACGATACTATGTTAAAATTGCTGAACACTGGACCAAAAATTGAGCCCTGGCATTGTAGCCACATCAGCCCACATTACCCCCCACAGCCATGTCCTTTTAAATGTGAGGTAGTTAGGGGGGTTCGGGGTCATGCTCCCCCGTTAATTTTTTTTATTTCTCTTACCTACATATGTGCAATTTAAGACTTTTGAAGGCCAAAAAAATTGATAATAAATAGATTTAAAACCATGTCAGTGTGCATTCGATTATTTGTCAATACCTGCTGTCTCATCTTAATCTTTCTTTTTTTTCTCAGTCCTCTTATCCTGCCATATTTCTTCCCCTCCTAAAGCTAAACTTTGACTGATAGTCTTTTCATTTTCGCCTGTGCCATTGAAGAAAGTAAACATAGGCTCAACTGATGAGTTTTATGAATCATTTTCTTATATAAGTTAATTTTTAATCAAGGCTTCCAGATCAGCATTGCCAATAGGAACAAAGCTTCTACAAGCTTTGGAATTTGAAAAGTAATTTTAAATAATACAAATTATAGGCTATGTTTAATGCAGTTAGTGGAATTGGCAAACGTTCCCTTAGGCATGCGTTGTGGAAACGCGTCAAAGCATTCTCAGGTATAAATATGCAGCATTAATGCACAGTGATTTTGAACGAATATTTAATGTCGATAATGGTTACATAATGTTAAAACTAATCCTGCTATTAGGGGTGGGCGATATCTCGATATTTAAAATATATCGAGATATTTTTTAAACACGATATGGATTTTGACATATCGTATATATCGATATATTGTTTATATTTAATTCTGATTTCGCCGCTTTGTCTTCTCTGCGCTGTGCTCGCCCCCGCCTCCTTGCTTTTGTTCCCCCTCCCCTCGCGTGTTGTCTCATTCAACATGGCGGCACCCGCAACTAGCCCGGAGGCTACAGAACTCGTCTAAAAAGATCGTCTTAAATGCTGTCTTACATGCACTTCTTGAGGCACACACGCACACTAGCAAACACACGCAAGGTCTCTCGCTCTCTGTCCCTCTCTGGCGTGCGCGCGCTACACGGTGCTCTCTCCCTATCTGCCGTGCGCACGCTACACGGTTTGAACCATGGTTTGAACATTCACACAGCCTTTCGAAAACGATACATTTCCCGGCACATGTTATTAAAAAGGATGACAATCCCGGTAAAACGGGACAGGTGGCAATTATTTTTGTATACAGCAATTAATTTGTATACAATTATTATTTTGGATACAGGGATTTTTTTTTTAAATGTCGCTAAAGCACTTTGGACTACATGAACTGCCTACCTCTTTGCACTCCAATAAAAAAAAAGACTGTGGTATTTGGCATATTTGTTTTTGCATTAGTTTTTGTTGGGTTATTTTTCCTGTAAAGATATCGAGATATATATCGTATATCGAGATATAGCAAAATATATCGAGATATATTTTTTGCTCCATATCGCCCAGCCCTACCTGCTATTGATGTCTTTGTAAGACTGCCGACCCTATTGAACAGTGGCAAGGGCAAACAATGTCCGGCGAAATATCGAACATTAAACTAACTTTACCGTGCTCAACCACCGTGAGTGCATTTCACGCATTTATTATCACTCCCGTTCAGCGGGGAGGAAGGGAGGTTGGTTGGCCAGTTGGTCCATCTCGGGACCAGCGAGATTCGTTGAGATTAATGAATCTATTTATTTAATAATTTATCTGAGGTGCCGGAACGCAGTTCCGGACCGTTCCGGCCCACTTTAACCCCTGGTTGGAAATGGTTTCCACACATAGCCTAATAGCTTTTCTAAGTGTTATAAGTAGACAAAACTATCCACATGGCCGGTTTAAAAATGCATTGCTTATTCTAGGCTGTAGTCTCAGCAGGGATTTTAGAAGCGCTTTCCAAAAAAGCTTAATTTTTGACTGACTGGCTTTCTGATGGCAATGATAAGAGGCTCTCAGTGCCCATTTAAGGTTTTTTAATAATGCATTTGCTGTCTACCTACCCCACATCAGGCTTCACTGAGACTCCACAGGCTGGGCGGTATGAGGGTATATATCGTTACCGCGGTAGAAAATGTCAACCGTAACAGATTTTTTTTTATTCTGTTTATACCATGACATGTAAATAAGTGGGTGTGGTTAACTCACGTGCAGCGTGCGTGAGACTGAGACACTGAGATTTGTCAAAGAAACATGGAGAAAGCAGATCAAGAGGATCCACAAAGGAATTACGTTTTCTAAAGGGTTGTTGTTACAGGATATTTTCGGGGAAAAATGAGCAGCAGTCAACTAGCAGTGCAGCACCCGTAGGCTACAGTTTAGAGGAGTGCACGTTCGCAACGGGGAAAGCATGAAGCTTACTTGACAACATCAGTTTATATATCAATATCGTAACGAATAGAAATAACCCTAAATAATGTATAGTTTTATGCATCTTTCCGTCTCTTATGTATAGTTACTTTTTAAACACGAAAATCGCATTCAGCATGACACGCAAGCGGTTGCTATGGTAATGAACAACCTGCTTGTTAAAGCGAATGTGTAATCCTGTATCTGAGGCAAAATTAATAAATATGCAGCGCGAGTTATATATTTCTAACTCCAAACAATTGGCCACTGAACCAGCTGATAAAATCTTCCTTTGTTTCGATACGTGATTACAACTTGACACTCAAATACTTATGCAAAAGATGCTCACGTACACACACACACACACACACACACACACTGAGAGGGAGTACGGTGTGTTCACTGGGCTATGGTAAACTAATGACGCAGTTACAAGGTGTGTATAATTTAAACTACTTAGTCAACACTAACAGTAGCTCCTGTTCGGTTTTCAAACTGCTGCTCTCCTTCTAGTCACTTCTGAACTTGATGAACTTGATGAACTTGACACATCTGAATTCTCTTGACCAAAGCTCCAGGTGATGGGTTGCCAGATATAACAAAAAAAGCAAAACAAGCCCCTTAAAAATGCAGTATAATAAGCAGACATGGCAAAAATGTACCGGGAACACATGTAAACACAAAGTATTGCTAATATCCTACAAAATTAAAAGGAAGTAACTAATTTATTATGAATATAGAATAGTTCAATATAAAATATTCAGATATTATAAACTAATTGATGAAGTAAACCAATAACATGAAATTGAAAAATTATTCAGTAACACTTTATTTAACGTTGAATTGCACCTATGAGTTGTATTTAATATCCATCAGTTGGGGGCAGGTCATCTAAAAGTTGATGAGTGTGTTTTGCTTACTATATTTAGCTCTCAAAATTGTTTACCAAAGAAATAATTTACATAATAAAATCAAAATCAAACAAGGTGAAATACTTTAAACTTTTAAAGTATTTGGGTTTATTTATTATACAAAGCCCCTTTTGTCGATTTTTCGAGAATGACTAAATATATAAATAACTATATTGTGAAATATATCGTTACCGTGAAATAAAATTAGTCATACAGAAACAGAAATTTGGTCATACCCCTAAGAAGACTTCACTCCATCAGACGCACTTAGACTCTGAGACACATTGGGGCTCCTGGTCATCCTTCTCACTCAGGTCTTTCTTGCGTGTGTCTATGCCTAAAGTGTTAGGGGGTGTAGGTTCACCAAAGTTATGGTTCGGTACATTCCTCGGATTTGAGGTCACAGTTCTATACGAGTTCGGTACATTAACATGTCTGTCCCCTCCCCAGATTCCTTATTGCTTAAAATAAAAAATAAAGGAATTGTTGATTCTAATACTCTAATTGATAGATTGAGCAATGCTGCGCGGTAAAATGCAACGGCTGTTTTCAAACCTATTGGTTTGATTAACGTGTTGTGCGTAGCCTACAATGTCATTTTCTTTTCGAGCGACCATTTATTAGCAGGCGGAAACAATGGCGGATGCACAAAGTTCAATATTACACTTTTTCAAGAAATCAGGGAAAGATGAGCGAGGAGGAGAAAAAGTGCAAACTACATCTGCCTACTTCACCTTTCCAAGAGGATATAGCGTTTGAAGGAGCACCTGTGGCTTCCCATTTCCAAGACATGCATGTTTCATCAGTGGACTGTTTCACGATACAAATCGGCACAATGCCAAATGATTTTCTCATTATAACAGCGTAAACAACTTAAAATAATCTGTCATTTACGGTCATACAGATAAGAGTAAGACATCATTAGTGTACACTCCATAATAAAAACAAAACACCCTTAGATTGTGCTTTTGAAAAATAAAGAAAACAAACAGGATACCGCTTTCCTTTCCATGTCACAAAAATTAATTGAATCTCCGCATATAGGCTACTAGCAAGCTCTTGCGTGCCATCTGAACTCTTGTTTTGGGTTGGTGCGTAAATGGTTTTGTTCTATTTTTCACACAGGCAAGTAAAATCTTAGAATTTATTAAGCAATGGCTCATGATAGACATTATTTAGTCGCGCAGAGTGAAGGGAGTATATGCGAGTGATTTACTCGTGTTGTAGAGGGTTGATTTACCAGTACACCCCTACTAACCTGTGATTGAGGAACAGATTGTACTTGTTTACAATAGTGCTTAATCACTTCAGTGCTGTGCACTGGTAACCTAGGGCCCTATAAAATCCGTTATATTTTTTCCCAAATTCCGTTTTTTCCGTTTTCATTTTTGGGAATTCAGTTTTTTTTACACAGTCAGAAGTCCCCACCTCCAAACAGAGATAGAGTCCTGTGATTAGTATTTCCCCTAGAATTCAGAGAGCCCCCCAGCACTCCTCTGCTTCACAGAAATTAGGTTTCATGGTCACAATGACTCATCTTAATGAGAACAAAATCATATGAACAACTTTTGTCTCGCCCAGTAAAGCCTTCTCACTTCCTTTGTTTCATCTTGATCGAAGCGTTTGTCCTGAGAAAGTGAACGCTAGGCTACCTGTATCTAGTAGGGGTGACCCCGAATAGTCGAAGATTCGATGGTTCGATAGGAGGAGCCTGATTCGACTACCAATCTCACGGTCGAATCTTCGCAGATGTGTTATCAAACGAGGATTATGTCATTTTGGCTATATGAGTGTGCTCAATGTCTGATTTCACATAGAACTACTGGTTTTCTGTCAATACATTAATATACAGCCTATTATGATAATGCTGTCAATAAAAATGTGCAAAGAAAGAAGCTTTTAATAAATATTTGTTAACGTGCGTGCAGCGTGAATAAATCCAAACACCCCGTGACAGATTTAAGTTTCACTTTCGATCCGTGACCGACAGAGGAGCGTCGTGTCGGCAGGGATTTAAATCTTTAAAAATGTCTGGGATAAGAAAATCTAAAGATGCACACCATCAGAAAGGATATTCTCCAAGGCTGGATTTAGCATCAGGAAAGCCATGATCGCACTTCTGCCGGCCAACGTTAACAGGTTGGTTTTCCTTGGGACTTTCTAAAACGCTTAACGTGAAAAAAGCTTTTAAAACGCTTAATGGCACTTTTACGTGCTTAATGTATGTACACAGTAGGCTACACACCTTAAGAAACCATTCTATGTGCAGATAAGCAGATGAACCCAGAATATGAACGCAACGCGTTTCTCCTATAGAAAGTCACGTAAAGCTTTTTCTTTAACGGTTTTCTATGGGAAGAAAATGCTTAACGTAGCCTATAATAAAACGCGTTGCGTTCATATTCTGGGCTCATCTGCTTTTCTGTAGGCTATATAATATGCTTTATTAATAAGGTGTGTACAGAATTTGATCTTTTAATATAACAGGTTTAGGACAAAGCCGTTAAGCGTTTTTCACGTTAAGCGTTTTAGAAGGTATTTTATCCGCGCACACATTTTGAAAGACTCAAACGGACACAGGCCGAGTGAAAGACTGGATTTTGTTTTTTCGATCAGGTATGGGTACGAGTGATTTCAAAACATTTCAGCCGGTTCTAATTTGATTTTTGGATACTGTGTGAATGTAACCCCTCCACCCGGACTACTAGCTGGCCTCTGTTACATGAACACGGTTAGCTAAAAAGACTGCCGCTCCAGTTTAGCGTTTATTGTTGTTTCTGCAGTTAAAAAGACAAAGTTGACAATCCTGGCCATACTTTCGTTATTTTAATAATTTCTTTATTTTAATTTTAATAATTGATCACTCAGGGTGATCAAATTTAACTATTTGTGACTTGTGTTTTGAATATTTGTTCCCCTGCACTTTAGGCATTTTGCACACATTTGTTCTGCTTCTTGTGACTTGATTCTGACTTATTTCGTTTTGTATTTTTATTTATTATAAATGTATGTTGTGTTCTTAATTGTTGATTACTTTTCAGTGCATCGATGTTGCGCTGTAGGCCTACTTAGAGCATGCTCGTACAGGCAATTCAGCCGATTTAATTTGATCTGCATGTGAAATGCAAATCCTATCTGCAGTGTGTCCTTTCTGCAGTTATTTATGTTATTTCTTAGTTTTATTGATCAAAAATGTTTTTATACATTTTCTTCTATATCTTTGTGTGATGTTCTGTACATCGCGGCTTTAAAATGTTAAAGCCCCGCCCCCTCCCCAACACCACTCACATGATTCGACTATTAGTCGACTATAGGCAGGACTTGACGAATCTGATTCGACTATGAAAATCCTTAGTCGGGGACACCCCTAGTATCTAGACTGGCATATCAGGTCACTCTCAGCACAGAAATACTTACAAAAGTCTCTCCTCAGGGAGGAAGAAGATCTAGTTTCAACTTCATTCTGGACATACTTTTTAGTTGTCCAATGTGGTTGGAGTTCATTCGTTTCTTATAAATTGCTTTGCTTTTCTGCCATCCCAATTTTTCCTGTCTTTGGATCAAGCTCTAAAATTGTGGACTTAGTGGATGCAGATGTCAAATACATTACAATGCTTGTCAGTCCTGTGTTGATCTAATTCTCTGTGGTTTTTAAGAATAGCCAAGGTCCTGCTCTATTTAAGTCTTAAAGTCTTGTACAGCAGAGCGGTCTTCAGAAACGGCATGCTGCTGTGTCTGATGGGTACAATTACATGTATTTATTTGTCTCTTGTACAACAGAAGTATTCTGCCAAGACTCATAGTCGAGTAATAACTTATTCATTTTAGTCAGTAGTGCTTCACAAGCTTCAGGTGTCAGAAGTTCACAACTATGGAGGACTAGGAGTGACTTTTAAAAATAAAATAAAGCAATAAAATACCTATTTAATATTTCATAAATCAGGTTTTAAATGGACAGATGAATAGACATATTTAAAACTATTTAATTAATGTTTTAAAATGTGTATTCAAATGTATTATTTACTTGTACAGAGTTTAAAATATTTTTTATATTTAAAGAGTAACTAAACACTAAAACAACTTTTTTTAGTTACTTATCTGTAAGAATGGAGCTTCATAAATGCTGTTCATTGATTCGAGTACATTTTTTGACATTTGGGTATAAAGTGTTTTACTTTTCAAATATATGGTGTAGTGCTGCCCTCTTCAGGTTAAACGGAAAGCTCCTGCAGTAGGGGTACTCTCTGACGTAGAATACTCTCTGACGTCACTCTGTCACGCCCTTGGTGCGAGCTCACCACGCCCGTGGCAGCCCCTGGTATAAAAGCATCTGGTTCCGTCAAAACTACTGTAGCGAGTCAGGAGTTGGAATTACGAGTATTGAAAACGGATATATATATATTAGCATTTAGTTAGCATAGCATTTATATAGTTATTTAGATTATTTCATGTAGCCTAGGTAGTTAATCTCGCCTATCGCTCCAGTGTGCAACCTGCATTTTACGTGGGATTGCTTCTCCAATGCAATGGAGGTGGAAATGGGCTTCTCCACACAGCTCGCGCTGCCAAACGCTGCTCTTCCTGCATGAACTCCACCACCGCAGCGGCGTCATGATGTGAGTGAGCATATATTTTTAATCACAATTTATGTTCCTTCTTATTAGGCTAAAGTTAATCCTCTGGTGTCGACAAACGCTCCGGCGCGATTTGCTGATTATTTTTTTCACATAGCAGCAAAATATAATGAACGTAATAGTAATAATAATCCTGGAAAAAAATAACCTCAAAATGACTGAATATAAGAATAATCGGATGCCGATCGCGATGCGGGAGTTAAGACCGCAGTTTGAGCTGGTGTCCACAAACAATTCACCCTCCTCCACTTCAGGTGAAGGTGGGGGAGAAAAGTTCTCGACTTCAAATGACCGCTCTGTTGCAAAGCTACCTGCGTCACTCCATTTTAGCTAGTTTGACAGCAGCTGTCTCTGCGGGTCTCAGGTGCACGTCTTTGTCCATGTCTTTATTTCCATTTTTATGTTTGAATTATTAAATCAATAAACATCACTCCTAGTCCTCCATACACAACAGTTTGGAGTCATGATATCAACAAGGAGCCTCCAAAGAAATGTTTGGTGGCCAAATCACTAAATTTATTCTGGCTGATTGTGCAGCTAAAAGTGCAGCTAAAAGCATAGATGTAATTACATAGAAAGGACACCATTCATTAAGGTAATTGTCTCTATTGCTTGCATTTCTCTCTGTCTTGCTGTTCTGGTGCAGAATATGAGTGGAAGATGAAAAATGGATTTCGATATTGTAGTTCATATTGTGAGTTCCACATCTGGTTTAGATTTGGTTAGTGCAAAAGAATCCCACACTGGGTTCATTCATCCCAGGTTTTAATTTAACATTAGGTATGTTTCTTGCACTTCAGAACTTTGATTTCATTTGGACTAAAGCATTAATTTGTCTTTTTAAAATTTGACTCCGCTTTTACACTTTAGTCTGACTGAAGTTCTACCAGTCAGTTTTTTGTGAAGCTGCTCACAGATCTAGATATATGCAATTGTAGCTCGACTTCATCCATCAAGACACGTAATATACAATGTGTTTTTTCAAATATTAGATTTATGCATTTTCATGTGTATTTGAACAGACAGATGAAGACTGTAGTGTAGCTCAACTAGGAAAAAAACCCGCTGTAGCTCTATTTACTGCGCATGTATACGCTTTCTGTCTCAAGGTGTCAATGAAATTGAGCAATTCTCATTAGGGTTTTAAGGAAGCACATCTGTCATAGAAAAGGTCTGATTTTACTAACAGTGTTCTAATCACAGCAATGCTTCCTCTGTCATATCATGTGGCTCAGTCAAACATTGGTATGGTCTGGGAATTCCACACCATTCTCCTGCTCCTTTCCTTTCTCCTCCTCCTACATTCATTCATGCATCACTGAAAGGGTCATAGGCTGAGTCTACTGGGAGTGCGAGCTGATGAAAGTCCTTTTAAAAATTTAACAGTGGTGGACTCTTGCCAAGGAAGGGGACAGAAATTGTACAGGTTTTCAGATTCCTGGTTTTACTTTATAATCTATTCTGTTCCAGTGGCAGGGTCCGAAATTAACTTTTTGGCTCACCTGCCACGGGGACTGGTAGATGAAAACAGCCAAGCATATTTTTTTACCGGCCAAAATAATAAACAGCCTTTTTGTGTCACATACATTCATTTCAGTACATTTAATTGAGATAAGGTATTATGTTGAATGAATAAGAGTACATAGAAGTCAAAACAGAGCAACAAATAGTAAGACATGGAAGATGTGAGCATGGAACTTGTCCTCATAACAGTACATTCGAAGGTTTTGTAAAACTATCAGATACTTTACCGAAAGTAAAAAAAACTATCGATTAATACTATCAGTTAAACGGTTTAAAAGTAAAAAAATTAAAAAGTAGCCTATATATTTTTAGCTTTTTTGTTTGTTTACTGCATGGTTAAAAAGAACAGTATATAGCCTATATTTGTTAAATCACGGGGTGCGTCGACACGCGCAACCACACGCACCTAAAGACATATTTCGCTGAGCAAGCAAAATGAAGCAAGCGAAAAGAAGTAGCTACTGTGTGGGACCATTTCGACAGAAAGGGCGACGAAGTTACTTGCAAAATATGCTACGCGGTATTAAAATAAAGCAGTAGGCCTAGTTTAAGTACAAATACAATGCAATATCACTGGCGAAGCAAACATCCGCAAGCAAATGAAAGGCGCTTTCCGAAGTTTGCCACTCTAGCGAGACGTTATCTCTGTATTCCCGGGACATCTGTGCCATCGGAGACCCAGACTAACCCCACATCATGTAGACATGTTACTTTAAGTAAAAACTAGACAAGCTGTGGATTGAGGTAGGCCTAGGCCTGCTATTTTTATTTGACGAAAAAAACGTAGTCTTATGTAAAAAAAAAAAAGCATTTTTTTCAAAGCTTCTAACTGATTCAGTGGTTTTCTTTTTGTCATCTTAATCAGTGGTTTTCTTTTTGTCATCTTAATTTAATTATTTAAGTTAAAAATATATATATTTAGTGTAGGTCTAAATAGGTTTTTTATATTTATTATTTCATTCTGTTTTTCTCTGTTGTCACTGTCAGAAATGCTGCAGGTGCGTGAAAATATGATGTAAATCCAGGTTCTGGTTTCTAACGTAAAAAAACGTTAGATTAATAGCTGTACTTGGTAGCCTTGTCCGCCTAAATGAATTATAAATAAACATATATTTATTATAATAAACTTGTACGCTATTTGCAGTATATTAAATCGTTTTTTGACCTAATTATTTTCCACTGAAATGACACACTCGAGTCTGTTGGCTCTGACAGCGTTGCATCACGTGCACCTGCGCAATATAGCCTATGATTTCCGAAAATAGTACTGTCAACTAGTGATATCAGCACAGGAACTGTTGAGGAATATGCAACATAATTTAGACAATTGTTTTTGTCATAACGTTATGATAACTGACAGACACTATCATTTCAGCCGCTCTGTGCATGTCCTCGCACAGAGCAAGGCTGAACATAGGAGCTCAGCTTCACGGCGGAGAAACGAATAGACTATTAATTTAAAGCTTTTACTCTTAGACACACAAGGCACCTCAACTTTAATAAAAAAATAATATTTATTAAACAAACCAGATCAAGACGAGAGCAGAAACAAAAATAAAGTGCATAACTGAAAAATAAAGCATAGGCTCAAAACAAATACAACGGTGGGCACAGCGCAATTGCACATTAGGCTCCAAAAAAAATAAAAAAAAATAATAAAGTGCTCAAATCCAATAAATAATACTAGAAATAAATGGTCACAATAATGAAAGTGAACCATAAAATGTTTCCAGCGTGGTCTGGGTGTGTCTGGGGGATGCTACCGTCGTTGCGTGCGGGTGTGCCTGCAGTTAACTTATAAAACGATTATTACTGATAGCATGTTTCAAAGTTTTATGCCAATTCTGATATGTTCATTCATATAGCAACTCAAAACAGACAGGGCAACTAAAGCAGACAAGTTAGCTTTCCGTTTTTAGGTGATATGCCATGTTTGATGTTGAGCTGTGATATGCAAACTTTGACTTTTTAGACTTTTTTTCTATTTTAATAAAATACTGCCACACTCCCGATGTCTTTGACATGGTAGATTACCCTGACAGTAAATTAAACGCTAAATTCGGCAAACCACCATGGATGATGCAGACCTTTGCCTTAGTTCTTTCTTCAATTTGACTCCAGTGGGTTGGGCTAATCCAAAAAAGTGAAAACAAGGGGGGTGTTCTGAAGACAGACTCTTACGTGTGAAACAGGGGTGCTCTGAAAACACCCCCATTAGCAATTAGAGATGAAATGAATGTAATGAAATTAACGCGGCAAAAAGTCGACCAACCAGAATTTTAGTCGAGCCAGAACGTAACGACCAATAAATCGACTAGTCAACTGGGAGATTACAGCCCTTCTGTCCAGTGGCTTAATTCATTGAAAATATTTGGACACAGTGAAAACTGAATTATGCGACGCAGTATTCTTTGCACTCTCTAACGCACAACAGATATTTAGACTAATTAATATTGACAATGATATTCCAGCAGACTCATTCATGTTGTCAGCTAAAATGGCAAGGGGTGATTTTAAAGTATTAACAATAATGCTTGAGTCAGTGAGGTGGTAGATTGCAGTATTGATCAGCTGGCTTCTCATTCAGTCCTTCTGGTCTTATCTGTCTAAGTGTAGCACTACCGTTTACCTCGAACACTGTGATTAGATAATCCAAACACCCTTCAGCTATAGGTCCAGCACTTTTCCCTGATGGCTCGGTAACAAAGTGAAAAGATGCACGCAAAAAAAGACGAAAAAAAGTACACCTTTATTTTATTTGATGTATATTTCTAAAAAAATTATATTGTCAAATAGGCCTAAGCAAACTACAAATTTATATTATAATTGATTGACTCACAAAGAAAGAATAATAGGGACGTTTTGTTAAATGCATTTTATTGGTAAATGATTATTTGAAAACTCAAATTTGTGTGTACAAAATCCAAAAGCTACGTCGTTTTTAATCCGTTTTGAATTTGCTTAGGATGCCAAAGTGAGCATGACAATATATCCAGCCCAAGTTTTATTTATAGTAAAGAAAGTCTGAATCACATACTGCCATATGAGTTTGAAGAAATTAATGAAGTCAGCATGGTATTTTCCTTTTTGCGGAGGAGAGAGAGAGATAAAGATGCTTAGATGAATGGAAAAATAAACGCAAACAGGAAGCAGGCCAATTTGCCAATGAAAGCATGAAACATGGATTCTTGTCCTTCTGACATGTAATACCAGAGGTTGTTAGTATAAACTAGTGAACTATTCTCACATCGGTGGAACTGTTCTTATGATGGTGCCATTGAGAAAAGTCTCTCTTTGTCATGCGGTCTGTTATTATTTAAAGACAAAGGATAAATATTGTATACCCATAAACCTGAAACTGTACATGATCTTCTATAGCTAATCCCATGAAACCCACAGGTAATGTCCAGATCAAATTTCTCCCCAACACCAAAAAAGAGAAAAACAAATATTAATTGACATACAAAGTAATTTACTAATATGATCCCTAAACTTTTCCATTAATTCAGGACACTGAAACCAGATTTTTGACCCCTAATTCTGAATTTTAAATTGCATCTGGTATGGTCTTTTATGGTCTTATGATTTTTGATGATCGTCATATGTTTACTGTAATAATATTTTAAATTAACAATTTTAAATTAAAATTAATTAATATTTAAATATTTATAAATTTTATATTTCATGTTGTTTACGCATAGGACTGAATTTTACATTATAATAATGAGAGGGTAATAATAATAGTAGACTATATTTATGCAAAATATAGTAATCTCTAGTCATCTTTTTTTAACCCAAGTGGGGGCTGGGGTAAAATGTGACCTGGAAAGCACTTTGTGAGATTTACCTAGTTACATATCACATTTCCATCAATGAATAACCAATAAAGCACTGACTGTGAACAGTGCTGCATTATTTAGAAGTGCTTATCTGACAATGAATGAATGAATGCAAAGAATGATGACAGGGAAAAGCTTTGGCTGATGTGTTTGTCAATTCTTTCCCTGACCGCTGTGGCCCAAGCATATTGAACATCATCATCAGTCAAGATAAATCCATATTAATTACTTTGAAATGAATTCATGCCAAAGACACTTCTCGTATATCCTGTTTATTAATTTTGGATTTTCTGTGCTTTTGCTTTGCTTGTTAGGTCAGTTACACCTTTTATTAACAGGAGGAACATCTTGTATTTGTCATCTAAACATCAAAGTGACCCAATGTTCCTCTGATGCTTTTTAGGTTTCCTTGTTATAGCAACAAATCAGACTTTCCAATTCTGGCACCTATAAAAGGCTGGAATGTGTCCAATCTCCTTAGAAAACATCTCATTGTCTTGTGCTGGTCTGACCTTTTAGGATCTAATTAGATGATGTTTTATGAAATTGTTTTTGCTGAATCTCACATTTTGAGGACAGGTTGTGGGCTGGGTGCTGTGTGAAGCATTCCTCAAGCTTCTCCGGAAAAGGCCAAGCCTTGTCTGTCAAGGCACAGTGTCTTCTGATGAAATGTCATGCCTCCTCATCATAAAAAAACAGGATTCGGGGGGATGCTGTGCTAGCCTCTTTGTGTTTCGCTCACTGAATATTGTTGGACTTGACGGATAAAATTTGATTGCGTGGCATTTTCACTGTTTCTCTTCTTCGCCCAGCTTTGCTCAAATCTCTCTGGAATTCCAGTAGAAAAGCAGGGCAGGGTGGACCAGACGACCTGCAGCTGGCCTGGTGTGGCTTGTCTGTGTCCACGCTCATTAGTTTCACATGAGCCAGACCGCCTCCGCTCACAGGAAACTGCCACGGGGTGTCCTTTACCCCTCCCCACCCCCCATATCTGTCTCCCCAGCTCAGAGAGAACTACAGACACCCTGGAACAGAGAGTCCTTTATACCAGTGATTTTCAATGGACATTGCTTATGCTCAGTGGTCTGGTAAAGTGTTGTACCCCAAACACATTTAACTTTCTCTCACACAGTCTCTTTACCCTCATGCTACCATGCAAACTGGATGTCATTGGCATTCACGTGTGGCAGTGGAATTTAGTGCATGTTATGGCACAAGAACCTAGGAATACATCACACAATGTCTGTTTGTTGTTGGGTCAGGAATATTCCGCTTTGTAATTTGGAAGAGTAAAGCTTGATTAAAGGAATATTCAGGCTTCAATAAAAATAAAGCAAAGTCAACAGCATTTGTTGTCAGCATTATGTTTATTATCTCAAAAAATAATTTGTACTAGTTCCTTTTCTTTGTTACTGGTTACTGTGAGACACAGTTTTGTAAAAGAACTACTGTTTAAAAGTTTGGGGTCAGTAAGATTTTCAAAGAAATACATTTTGTTTAGCAAATATGCAATAAATTGTTGAAGTTGCAGTAAAGACATTTATAAAGTTAGAATATATTTCTATTTATCGAAGAATTTGTTTTCAACATTAAATGGGCTATATGTAAGAATTTTCATGTATTAATTGCTTTTTTTATTCACAATGTGTAAATAGGTTGTAACAACTTAAACAAGACCTTCCCTAATACCTGTGTTTCCTATGAAAGCCTGTAGATTTATATTTCCCAATATTACAGTTTTTACTGTATTTTTAATCAAATATATAAATACATCAAATGTGCATAAGAGACTTCTTTTTTCAAATACATTAAAAAAAATCTTACCAACCCCACATTTTTAAGTGTGGTAAATTGTGTATTATTCACATGCGTAATTTTTGTGGTTGTTTTAAGGTTTGAGGTTTGTCATAATGGCAACAGTATTGTCAAGACACCACAAATGAAGTCGATTGAGCTTAACTTGTATTGAACCTGGAATATTTCTTTAAGGCACTGTTGCAATGTCTGATGCCCTTTTTATGGTGTGCTATGTTGTTTTGTGTAGTGTTTTACTTTGAAAGAACATCTTTTTATAAGCGTTGCAGCCCTGCTTCATTTCTAACCACAGGGCCTGATTTAATCTGAGTCCACAAACACCCACCATATGGGGCACACCCAGTTGGATTGATGATGGCAGCCCTTTTAAGGGTAGGATCCACACAGAAAGCCCCTGTCATCAGACATAGTCAAGCTGAAGAACAACAACCGAATCTCTTCTCTCTGCGTAGCATTTAGGAAAAGCCCAATATGAAGACAAATCACAGTGTTTCAAAAGCAGTGCTTGACTGTTTCAGACATTAAGAGCCTGTTTAGACAGCCCATCTGAAACAGGTGCTTCTGTTAAAGCTGACCTTTCTTTTATCAAGCTTATTGTGATCCTTCAAAACCAGAGAGAAAAAAAACATTGATCAAAGATCAATTTCCCTTTTCCACTGAAGTCGATTTAAGATTGAGAATGAAGCTTGGTCAGAGGCCACAAGGAAAAGCACCTCTTGCAATTGATGGAGTACACCGGCTGATTTATGTGACCCAGTTTGAGGTTTGCAGACGCATAGGGCACACATTTCTCCGTTTCACTCTGTGGTCTCTCTCTCTTTTTTAGATTCATAGATTTATCCAAGTAAAAGAAAACGTTGGCTTTCTGAAGCTTTAAATGTCGTTTTAGGTGGAAGCATACCTAGAAGGCTTGAAAACCTTGAGGTGCATTATTGATACTTTCCCCTGCAGCAACTGTG
The DNA here is from genome assembly GCF_051911475.1 of Siphateles boraxobius. Lineage (NCBI taxonomy): Eukaryota > Metazoa > Chordata > Actinopteri > Cypriniformes > Leuciscidae > Siphateles > Siphateles boraxobius. The sequence goes on from NW_027509208.1 coordinate 8,656,223, forward strand.
AAGAGGCTCCCTATTGATTTGCCTAATGTGGCAAAACTGCTCCACTCTCCTGCTTGCTTGCATAACTGTTGTCTGTGTCAGCGCCTGTTTTGGAGCTCTGCAGTATTAAAGAACTGTTCATTTATTCCCTCTCCATTCCTGTCACTCATGTTGAGAGACAGTTGTTGCATCGGACACTGTGATTATCATTTTTCACTGCAGAGGGTTTATAATGAGCCTTCTGTCCCTCAATGTAGGCCTTATCTTTGACTTACATTTTCAGTTCTTTAAAGCAACTTTATTAAACACCTCACAATGCAGTGCTACTTCACCTGATGGAGGGTTCAGCTGTGCTTAGTGAATACAAATTCAGCAACGCTCGTCAAGTTCAGAGTCGCTGTGAATTCGCAGTAATTGTAAATTTGATGTGTTCTCCAGTGGCCTGTTTATGCTTTGCTGGAATGATGAAATGTGTGATAAACTTTTGCTCAGCTTTATGCCTCACTCTCTAAAGATTTTCTTTTGACTGGAGCTTGTCATTTTCTTTTTTTAGTTAATGATGTGACATTTAGACTCTTGTTTCAGCTTACAGTACCAGTGAAATAAGCTGTTAGACAGGTGAACACATCTGATTTTTTTATTAAGACCCACGGGATGTCAGAGACCACTCACATATGCAGGGTAAAATATATGAAAAATGCATCAAATTTCCTTTTTAATAGCCTTGACATTGAACTTCTCTGGTCTACTTTACTTTAATTTTATTGACACTGTTTGGATTTCCTGTTCTTGTTTAATATTATTATGTTTATTATAGTGGTGGGCCGTTATCGGCGTTAACGTGCTGCGTTAATGTGAGAATCTTATCGGGCGATAAAAAAAATATCGCCGTTAATCTATTCTCAAAGTTGGGTTGGGATCATAAAATAGCTTTTTCGAATATCGTTATATTTTCACGCAAATTGCGCAGCAGGGTATTTTCCTGTCAGGGACACAAGGTGTATACTTTTACATGTTACGTTGGGCGATCGTTCCTCTCGTTACTTTACATGTTGTTAAATGAGTTTATTCCAAGCGCGCTGTATTTTATGGGCATGAGCGATGCTCAATTTACAAATGAATCACTCTTTTGGGTCGATTCTGTTCAAAGACTTCATCAAACAAGTTGGCAGATCTGTCTAAATCAGTTCGCGAATCAGTTCTGTTCAGTCCTCACGCACTGAATCACTGAAGCGCGTTCAATCACACTCGACACGGAGTCGTAACAGGAAGATTTAAGAACACCAAGAGCTACAGTTTAGTCAAGTGAAAGCAAATCTGCAAATGCATCATATTTTTTGCCAGCGATGAAGATGTTTATTAGTTGAACATCTTCGTAAGCTGTCTGTGAATGAATGATACCACAGGACGATACATTCGATTTCATTTCATTTCATTTCAGGTAATACATTTTGCAACCAAACAGATTATTACGCCAAGATAGCACTACTAAAAAGTATGACATTATCCGTTGGACATATACATTAAATTATAGGCTACAAAATAAATAAGCTACCATTGTGTACAGTTTATGAAATGAACACCCGCCATCCCGCGGTAATGTGTGTGTATTGCGCAGGGGCATAGTCACACGAATAGTTTACATTGATTGAAACTAATTTGTTTAAAAAGGATGGGGCTTTTGCCGGTAAAGGCAGGTTCACATAAAATCATTATGACATATGACATTATTTTTTGATCTAACGAGCATCTGGTTTGGCGATGCAAAAACGGACTGTAGCTACATCGTGCTTATTGTTTTTTTCTTCTTCCAATTAGCCTAAGTTACTATGTTTTAAAAAAAAAAACGACGAAAACATGTTACTTGTTCAATTAATAAACAGTTTGTTTGATGACAAATCTCTAAAGATGAAATTGGCCTCCCTTTCTGTCATTGTAATTGTGCGTTTTATTTATTTATTTTATAATTTTCTTTGAACGATATTCGACTTTTGCTCCTCTATTGTCGAATGGCATTTTTGGCAGAAATTCACATCCCTACATGAGGCAAACTATTCTCAAAGACTTACTTTTAGACATTATTTGGGTAGCACACATATTCTGAATGCCTTCGGCAGAATTCAAATGAGCCATTTTAATCTAGATTAATCTAGATTAATTCCAAGATTCCAGTGAGATTAATCTAGATTAAAAAAATTAATCGATGCCCATCTGTAGTTTATTATTATTATTATTATTATTATTATTATTATTAGTCATGCCCTTATTTAATAATAGTAGCTATTATTATTATTATTATTATTATTATTAGGGTTTAGTTCATACACTTATCTCACGAGGCAAGACGATACACAATATTGGGTTCACGAAAACAAATTGAGACTATTTTAATGTTTTTTTGTTTGTTTTTTTAAATCTTCAATGAGAAAATATGACTGGGAAAAAAAGTATTTTATTTGACTGAAAGTCACAAAATGCAAAACAATGTAGGTGCATTTTGAAATGTTTTAATTAAAGGCTCGCCCACACTAAAATATATATTTTAATTTTCAAAATGTGAGAGAACCGCAAACATGATGATAAAAACAAAATCATAGATTTAACGGTTTTGTTCTTATAGTGTGTGGAGTGCTGCGATGTGACCAAGACAGCACACCACACACTAACAGATTCCATTCACAAACAACCAGTCCCGACCGCAAACATGGGAAATCTAGTAAACGAACATGGCGGACGACGGGCAAGAAGAAATGCAGATTAATAGCTGATATTTACAGAAAATTTAGTGAATAAAAGGAAAAGGTTTGGACGAGGTTGTGTTATGCTTCCGTCAGCTCGCTTTCTGAATGGGTATTGTTTCATTCCACATGACAAGCCACAGAGCGTGCGCATGTTTGTCCTCAGGGTTCCCACACTCAACAAGATTTCTGATTCACCAATTTGAGATCGGTGCAGCCCCGATGTTCTTCAGAGCAGATTCAATCACACTTAAAACACCTCACTCCACAGGAAAATATAAGATAAGATAATCTGTAGAACCATCAAGATAATCGAGACTTTACCTAATGGAGTGTGTGGGAGCCTTGATCTAGGGCTGTCATGAACAATTATTTTGGTTATCGAGTAATTCGTTGATTATTTTGACGAGTAACCTAATTGGATAATCCGATCATAATCAAGACTTTGCAGCCTTAAAAAAGGGCCAATAATGCGGTTCATGTATTCTCGTCTGTGGAATGTGCCCCTTCGTTATGCCGGTTATAAATTGACCTATGGATAAGCCACGCCCCCAAATGCGATGAGCCAATCACAGTGCGCATAGCTCCCAATACACTCGGACATTCTCTGCTTCCACGTCCATTGAAATGCATTGCAGTTAATCAGTTTTCATTCATTTTTTATGTTTTTTCTTGTCATTTTAAGTTTAAAATGTTCAAACGGTGTGCATGGAGTACATGCAACTCTGACACTAGGTATCCCGTGAGGCTGGGCGACAGTGTGTATTTTTTACCCTTTCCAAATTAAGCCACATCTCAACCGAGATAAGTGTCTGCTCTGGATTAAGTTATGCGGTAGACCACAGCACCAACTAAACTTGGATAAATTAAACAAGGATGTCTACATCTGTTCTAAGGTACTAACGTTAGCATAACATTAGAAAACGTTAACGTTAGCTTCTAGCTGCGCTGTACATCATGTCACTTAGCTTCATTAACGCATCTGTAAATAACCGAGATAAATGTTAGCAGTGTTGTGCTGAATGATTCATGTAAATACTGTAGCACCAAACTAACGGAGGGGTACTCTTGGTAAAGATGGTAAAAAGGCTTGTCCTGGAAACGTATGCAGCTTAGACCTGTACATATTTAATTTGATCATGAACCATTAATTACATATTAAAGCACAACATTTTTGACAACTTTCTACCAAAACAACTTGGGAACTTTGTGATTTTTTTTATTTTTTTTTAGCAAAACATGTAGCCTTTTCACTCCTCTTCAAAATAACTAAATATAGCGCCTGTCACGAATGTTGACCGTTTGTCCGAGTGAGTGGAGGGGGCGTGGCTTAGCCATAGGTCAATTGCAGTCAAAGATATTTTTTTTAAATCAAACACTCAATATTGATCGAGGATTAGTAACAGCCCTAAACTAATTATCTTGTAATGAATGCCACTTCAGTTCTACTTTGAGTATGAATTATTATTTGCACTAAAAGATATAACAATATAATGCACGCACTGTAAACGTTTTTGCCACAAACTCAACTCCAACATGCTGATATCACTAGACGGACAGCTTTTCACCTCGACGAGAAATATTATCATGTTTTAATATTGCAAAATCTTGTCGCACAAGATCTCGTCATACCCCTAGTTTTTTTGGGTACCCCATTATTTTTGTTATTTTTGGTGTTATTAAGATAGGAAAACCAATAGATTATTAATTATTAATAATAATTAAAACACTAATTGCTGTAATATTAATAATAAATACTTTTTCATTGCTTGTTATTATTTTTTGTATAGTATTCTATGAAGAGACACATATTTAGAATCAGGCAATGTCAAAATAAAGTGAACCTGCAGAGCTTTCTTTTCGCATGTTATAAATAATCCATACTGTTGACAAAGCTGAAACCACTGCAACCTCATTTCTTGTCAGTCAATCCAAGATGTTGTCCGGGTCGCCTGCCACAGTGGCTGGCAGATAAGCAACATTACCTGCCATTTTGCAAAACAAAGTATTGGCTAGGGACAGGTTTTAACCTTAAACATCTGCAAAATTGGAAATATTCAAGGACAAAGATCAAAAAGTTAAATGATAGCCCCTTTTTGTGAAGTTGACTTCTAATTGTTTTTGGTGAAAACTTTGTTGAAAGGGAAGTTGTGATAGTCTTTTCTTCCCTATTGTTATGGAAATAACATCACAATTATTTCCATCAAGAAGTATGTCAATTTTTGGTCAAGATCTTGTATTGACAATGCAAGAGTCAAGCACTCTGTAAAGTCTACTTCATCACATCCCAAAGTCTTTTGATTAATTTCAATTAATGTGTGAAAATTATTTTTCATGCTCCCTCCCAACCATTTCACAATTTGAGCCGGATGAATCTTGACTTTATCATCTTGAAATATGGACATGATGCGTCTTCCTACATGGTTAAGTAATGAAAAGCTACACACTCAATTAGGGTTAGAAGAATTGTTGCCAAACATATAACATGCTAGAAACATAATAATCACTGCAATAATGATCCAACCATAGACACTTACTAAGCATTTGCCTATTTAAATCCAAACATCAACCTTTTTGTCCGAGCAGTGTATATCTTTATTGTGAAATGCAATTTCTCATATCGTGGAATAAGAATTTGGTCATATCGCCCACCCGTAGTAGGAAGTCATTTTATTTTAGCCAGACTGGGGAATGTTGAGCTGCTGTGCAACTGACCATTTATATGAACTGGATTTCCATCAGCTGAAAGCACATTGCAATGCATTTACCCTGTAGACAGCTTCGTTCACACCCTGTTAGAGGAAAAGAGTCTTGATCGTTCTGACCTCTGGGGATTTCACAAACAACACAGGCTAACGTACTTGCAGTGGACATCTGCTTGGCTTATCTGTATAGTTAAAAGTAAAGATGATTATTTTTGGTCTCCGTAGGCTTTCTGCTTGGCTCAGCCGGGGAAATGCTTCACTCTGCACCTCACTCTCAATGTTACAAATTGGTATGTAAAGCGTTTGTCTCCCCCAAACTGTTATGGATTCCCCTTTTGAGGAGCTTCCAGCAGCGCAAATTTGAAATGTAATGTGAAACACAAATATCTGGATGGAGCAATAGCTCTTCATCTGGATAAAGAAAACACCCAGTCTTCCACCTCTCCAAGAAAATACACAAGTTGGCAAGGAATTAACAGCATTCAGTTTGTTGACTGGTCAGTTCAAAGGAAGCTATCTGGCTTTCTAGAAATTGTGTTGTGCCGATTGTGTGAACTTGCAGGGTTGAGCGCTGAAGGCCAAAGCAAGGTCAATAGGCCAAAGTTTGGAGATTACAGAGAACTGAAAAGAGACATGAAGTACTGTAGACATTGTTTAGCTTGAGTAAACAAGCCAGTTGTGCCTCTGTGTCAGATTGCATTAGCATGACATCAGTGGGAGGGTTTGAATAAGTCAGAATCCTCCAGCAGTATTGTAATGGCCTTCAAGAGCAGAAGTAAACATCAAAGCTCTTCCTATGTAGTCAGTTTGATTTTGGTTGCATTGTTTATTTTGTTTCTTCTTTTCAGATTTGAACAAGAACAATTCAATTTTACATTTGCACTTTTCCTTATATTTTGAATAAGAAATATTTTTTTAGAAATGGGTAATATATTTTTAAATTATTTTATTGCAATTTAATAACAGTTATTATTGCTATAATATAAATTGTTTTTTTTTGCTTGCCCAAATTTCATGACTATCTTGTTGACTTTTTATGTATTAACTCTCCCCCTTCCTCTCTCTCTTGCCCAGGAATGACAGAAATCGGTGCAGTGTCGTCACATTCATGTAGGTCTTGTTGAGTGGAGCGGTGAGCTACTCAGTGCGTCGACGCTCGAACGGAATGATCCAGCAGGGTGACTAAGAGCAGGAAGAAGGGGGGAGAGGATGGGTGTGAATGCCTCCAGCTACCCTCACTCGTGCTCCCCTCGATTCGGGGGTAACCCACAGACCCAGCAGACCTTCATAGGTAAACTCTCATATGAATGCTGTTACAGAGATATTTGTCCTTCGTAGTTTAGCAACTACTGTGATCGATGACAATTTAAAAGGTCGGACAGCCTGAGCACTATTACATCTTTTTTTGGCTGTCCGAATGCATATGTCAGCGGGAATCGAGACCTAAACTTCTCAAATCACCTTGCAATATGATGATGTGTTTTTCAATTACAAGAAAAGGAAATCTCTCTCAAAGACAGAAGTTCCTCTTTGACTAGAATATAAAATAGTTCTACATTGTTTTTGTTAAAAAAACCCCAACAACAACAAAAAATTCAATGATCATGTTTCGAAACAGTTCATCAGTACAGAGAAAAGTAATCTCATTACATTGACTTCACCAGTCTTCATATTCTTTCACTGTAACATCTTGTCTGTATGAATTTAAAGGCTTGGAAATTGTATCACAACTGTCAGCAGTTGCTTCGTGTGGTTTTATTTATTTATTTACTTTCCCCCCCCTTTCAGTATCCCACAGAGTCTGGCTCTAATGGCATATTCTGATGTGAATATTTTCATGTCTTTGCTGTCTGTGAGATCAGTAAAGTAATGGTGCTTTCAAAATGCTAAGCCATGCATGACAGTGGGCCTACAATGAGAAATGGAACATTGGATTGAGACGTAAAGTGTCGTCAGGGAGATATTAGCCTTGCTGGGGAGGACATTAGATGACTTCATAGTTTCCTTTTTTGGCAGGTGAAAATTTAGTGATTTAGAGGGGGGAAAGTTAAAAGTACACATTAAGTGGTTTGGGGATGCATACTTTCCTTTTTCCTTTACGCCAAGTAGTGATCTCTTGCATGCACTATTTAAAAAAAACAACTTTTTGAATTTGTTTTAATTTTCAAAATGTCTTCAAAAAATAGCATATTTCGTTTTCTTTCTTTTTTTTTTTGTCTAGTCCTAATGGATGTCTGTTATAAAGAGACAATTCTTTGAATCTGAGTTCAATAAAAAAATGTTACTCTTATTGTGTTCAATTTTCTCCATCAGTCTTATGTTATTAAAAGTCAAGTGCATTTCAGAATTGTTCTAAAGCACTTGCAAAAAAGGAAAGCTCTGTGGTGTTGCATTTATTTGGAATAAACTTTAATTGTAACATAGGCAGACCTCAGAATGCACATTTTCCTGCTGACAAAGCTTACATGGCGTGTTTCTTTTTTGTCACCAGGCGCCTCCTATGCACCACAGGGTTATGGCGGCGAGTCCAAGCTCTACAGCCTAGAACATGGCCCTGAAAAACATCAGGACAAGAAGAAAAAGAGCTCCGGTTTGGCTACGCTCAAGAGGAGGTTCATTAAGCGACGCAAGTCCAGTCGTTCGGCCGACCATGCGCGACAGATGCGCGAGCTCCTCTCGGGGTGGGATGTGCGTGATGTCAACGCCCTGGTGGAGGAGTATGAGGGCACAGCGGCACTCAAAGAGCTCAGTCTACAGGCGGGTCTGGCCCGGCCCGAAGCTCGCACACTGCAGCGTGATTTGGCCACCCTTTATCAGCACAAGTACTGCACCGACGTGGACCTGATCTTCCAGGATTCCTGCTTCCCAGCACACCGTGCTGTTCTGGCCGCCCGCTGCCCGTTCTTCAAAACCTTGCTTTCTTCGTCACCGGGTTATGGGGCTGAGGTGTTGTTGGACGTTGGGACTGTGGGCATGGATGCGCCCATGTTCTCCTCGTTGCTGCATTACCTCTACACAGGTGAGCTCGGCTCGGAGGACGTGAGGTTGCAGAACGTGGATGTGCTGGTGAGACTGAGCGAGGAGTTCGGTACGCCCAACACCTTAGAAGCCGACATGCGAAACCTCTTTGAGCACATGCCGTATTTTGACTCGCTGCTGAGCTTTTCCTCGGACTCTGAGCTGGTGGAGGCCTTCGGAGCAGGTGGACCTTCTCCTAGTGGCATGGGAAGTGGAAATGCAGGGGTGAGCCACAGCTTGCCTGATGAGGAGCTAAGGGCCCATAAGGCAGTGCTCTCGGCGCGCTCACCCTTCTTCCGCAATCTTCTGCAAAGACGCATCCGCTCGGGTGAGGAGATCACTGAGCGCACTCTACAAACCCCCACCCGTATTATCCTTGACGAATCCATAATTCCCAAGAAATATGCCAGAGTGGTCTTGCACTGCATGTACACAGATGCGGTTGACCTTTCGCTGGTGCTGCGTGGGAGCCCTTCCGAAGGCAGTCTTGGTGAAGTTCAGGCGCTGGTGGCTGGGAGAGGGTTCATGAGCCGAGCCGAAGAGGCCATGGAGCTCTACCACATTGCCCTCTTCTTGGAGTTCAGCATGCTTGCTCAAGGTAAGTCTTTGCTTCTCTTTTATCCATTATTTCTAGTCTTTCTCTTTTGTTTCCTCTCATTGCTTCACAATCACCCAGCTTTGTTTACTGCTTGATTCGTTCACAAGCTGTCAAGGGATGACCTGAAGAACAGGGTGGGGTTGCTTTAGTTTATTCGCCTCATGTTGGGATTACTGTTTGTGAGAGACTCCCATATGTACCCAACAACGATGTACTGCAAACTCTGCTCTCCTCTTAATACCCTCATTCAATTCTGCTTATATTTATATTACTTGGGGAAACAGGGTTTCTAAGGAATGCAGAATTGGTCCTGTTAGGAGTATAGTTAATAATGATCAAAGTGACATTAATCTGCTTCAGGGCCGACTTTCTGAAGAAGCCCTATATTAAACACTATTTACTTAGTGTATGTATGGTAGGGGGTAGAGGAATAGGTCACCCACCTCAACACTTGCATTTTAGATTTAAATTTCTCATTTCTTATTGTCAATGTTTACTGCAAGGTTCAGCTATTGATTTATGTATAATGTCCTGAGTCTGTAGTTTCTAAAAATGACTTTATTAAGCCAGTTCTTATTGGTTGGGCTGTGCTCATTGCTTAGGCTCTGTGATATAGCTCAAGCATCTTGATATTTTGTATGCCTTTTTGATGAGGTTTGATATTTCTCTCTATTCAGTCCTTCAAGGAAAACGCGGAGTTGTTTTGTGATTGTTGCGGGCAAAAATCCTTGATTATGCGGCCCGTTTTCTTAAAAAATGCGATGGAATATGCAGGATATTTATGCAATTTTATGTGATGAAATTGCGGGAACTTGCAAAAACTGCGGTTTGATGAAAAAGAGAGAAAAAAAGTGATTCCCCAACACCCTGTTCTCACTAGGCTACTAAAGACTCTTGTAAAGAGTCATTTCTTATTACTTCCTATGATAAGCAAGCATACTACCTCACAGAAAGTGCTGGAATATTTCAGTTCTCATCTTGTTTTATTTCAGACTTAAATAAAAACATCAAACTTACAAAACATTGAGTCAAACAAGTTCTGTAGCTTTACAAAAGGAATATGCTACAACTTCTGTAAAAATGAATAAATAAAAAATAAAAAAATAAAGTGTGCTCCTGTTTTACAGCTTTTCGATGATGTTCACGTCGCGTAATTACATCTCTTCATAACGTTCCCATGGCAACAGGGGGAAATGGCTGCTCTTGTGTGAAGCAAACACAACATTTTTCAACTTTCTGCTAAGATATGTATATAAAGAAAATACTTTTTTGCAACAAAAATGAGGGAATTATGAAATCATGCAAGCCCTGCATATTTTGTGCGGAAATCGGCAATTTATGCGGCGTATTTGAAAAAATGTAGCCCCCGCATAAATATGCGGACTTATTATGCACTAAATCATGCGATCGCATAATCGCGTTTTTGTGGAGGGACTGTCTATTACATGTTTAAAAGGTTTATGTATAGCCACTTATTTGTTAAGTACATTCAATATGTTTTATGCTAGAGTTTAAGAGTGGAAAATAGTGTTGTGCCGATAGATGATAGTATCGTGTATCGACGATAGTCAGAGATCTCGCCGATGGCTGTTGCCTCTGAAGATTTCAAGACGATATTTGGCTCGTTTCCCATGAATGTATTAAATATTTTATTTGAATTATTAAATAAATAAAAATAGTATCATTATTATTATTGTTTTTATTAATAAATGAATTAGGCTACAATTAATTTGCCCTAGCCTATTGTTCACATTAACATCACCGCAAAGCCTGACCGACGCTTGCAACACCACACACATTAGAGTTTTAAAAATGAGAATTAGGCCTACTCTAGTTAAAATGTTTAAATAAAATAAAAAACTAGGCCTACATATAATTTCAAAATTGAATCGCAAGGATAGATAGCCTATATTCACAATTTCACATGAGTCATGTCATGAGCCACGGAGATTATTATAGTTTAATAATCTCCATGTGTGGTTCTTCGTGATCGCATTATCGTTGGGATATTGTATTGCGTTTTCTTTGCATATCACATAGCCTAAACATACAATTTTATTGATACTAATAGGCTAGTAATACAATAACAAATTGATATTAATATAATTGTGTAATTAAAATGATAGGCTATTGGCTAATAACAGTCTAATAGGTCCGAAGTCCGAACACACAACAATCAGTCAACAATAGATCAGCTTTATTTCAAACAATTTAACGATGACTTCTTACGAATACGACTTGCTGTAACACGAAATATTGTACATAGTTGGCCGTTCAGAGTAAATAAAGTGCAGTGAAATACTTAAATATCAGCAGACAAAGTATCCTATAAAAGAGAAATACTATCAGTCTATTGCAAATAAAAAAATAGGCTTTAATAAAAAATGACAAAAAAAGAAATACTATCTGTCTATTGCAAATAAAAAAATAGGCTTTAATAAAAAATGACAAAAAAAGAAAGAGCAAAATAATTAAATTACCTCAAATGTTCTTGAATAAACTTATTCCTAAAACAACCACAAGGCCAGAAACAATTAACTGTTTTATGCCATTCAGGTATCTATGTCTACAGATTTCTAGCTAAGAAAACAAGCTGCTTTACTCTCTCTGGTTTGAGAAGGTTGCGGTGGGGAGTAACTATGTTACCCCTGCACTGAACACGCGCTCTGATGGAGTGCTGGTTGCGGTAATTCACAGGTATTTTCTAGCCATGTTTGCCATTAAAGGAAAGCGGCTTAAGTTTTTTCCCCACCATTCCAGTTGCTTATCATCACCATCAATAACTTCCTCTTGTAAATAGGATGTGAGCTCTGATTTTGCTCGCTGGTATGCGGGGATTGTGGTGGACATACCCTGCTTCACTCTGCCCAGAAGATGTCCTAGTGTTTTGGCCCTTTTAGCCGGCTCTACTTCAGCTGCTGCACCCGCTACTTCTGTTTCATCCTCCTCCTCCACTCTAATGCGTACAGGTGTCTTGATTGTGTCTTTTGAGAATGCAACCATCTCAACCTCAAGCTGACTTTTGATCTCATCAAGGTGTTCGGCATCGATATGATCCCCCTTATAGCGTGGGTCAAGGAGGGTGGCTTTGCGCATCAACTGAAGTCTGTTGTCGTCATATTTCGATTCAAGTTTATCTAAGATTCCCTTTTTAATTTCTGCCGTCATCTTTACATCCGTCTCCTCCTCCATCAGGATATCCTTCATGTGATGCAGCATGGGCAGCAGAGATGAGACTGTCACGTAATTCTCATCTGATAAAATATCAGTAAATTCTGCGACAGGCTTCAAACCATCTTTGACAGCCTCAAGTACAGCAGTGTCCTGCCAAGTTACGTTTGGGAGTGTGCGACAGCTCTTGTCATCAGCAAAAACCCATTTGATTGCAGGGAGTTGTTCCAGGATTTTTACCACCATTGCATACATTGATCCCCAACGAGTTGCACAATCCTGCAATGATAATAATAATAATAATATAATTAATTAATATAAGTAATAATAATAACAGTAATAATAAGAATGCAAATTCTTATTTGTATTATTATTAATTCTCCTCTCCTTTTAGCTATTAAAGTTTTCCTTATTTTCAGTGGTCTACTATTATTATTATTAGGATTAGGCTTGGATTCATTTTTTTTTTATTAAACCAACAAAATTAAGATTTGTTCGTTGACTTACCGTTACCAGCATAGTTTGAGGTAGATTGAGCTGTTCCTGCGCCTTGCGGAGCTCTCGTCGACTTTGCCAGCTGTGAGAGAATGCTCCATTAATTGCACGACAGATACCAAAAGCACACTCAGTTCTTGCCTTTTCCTTCTGTAGTGAATAATTCACTGCCACATTCAAGTTATGGCCAAAACAGTTTAGCCATGGCCATTTGAGCCCCCTTATGGCCTCAACAATATTTGCCCCGTTATCAGTAGTGATGCAAGATTGGGACATAGAAGCAGGGTTGGGCGGTATTTCGGTAATATCGTATACCGCGGGGTCTTAAAATAGCAACGGTATCAGTTTCAATACCGTCATTACCGGCACTTATATATAATAAATAAATATAATTCATTCAATGCCTAAAAATGCTTATGTAGTTGTCATCAAGTGACAGTGTGGAGGAGAAAGAGAGAGAGAGAGAGAAGGGAGAGGCGGTAAATACTGACTAGGCAATTTGTAAATGTTGCAATAAAAAAGGTGACCGCGAGAGATGGAAACACCTCTAACCTAATGTCGCATCTCCGAAACAACCACCCACTCAGTGCGGCGAGGATGCATTTTGCCCCGAGTTCATTAAATAAGCACAATCGTTTATATTTGTTAAAATATTATAATGTTATTTTTTTTTACGTTGATAATGAAAACTGAACAGCACGAGTAAGATGGGATGCATCGGGAGTCAGACATTGACCACTTAATTAAGTTTCATTTCGTAAAAGGCCTTTCTTTAAAGTGAATTTCGTTTTGTATAAATTGTATCCTAATTTTAATATTATTTTTTTTTATCAACCAATAATAAATAAGAATCAAATATAGCAGACAACATAATCATGACATGATCGTGCGCTGGCGCACCGCGGTCACTTGCATTGAAATCTCATCATAAATTAACCGAAACTCAGTGTATATCTCACAGACATGACAGATATCTAAATAAAGCTTGAAATTTCATTAAACGAAACAATTCAAAACGAAAAGAAATAGGCCACTCGACGATTATTTAATCCATGATGTGCATTTCTCTCTATGCGCGTTCATACGGAAATGGCGATCATCAAATTAAACGAAACTATTCAAAACGAAAAGAAATAGGCTAGCCTACTCTCTGATTATTTAATCCATGATGTGCATTTCTCTCTATCGTTCACTATGGAGATGGCTATTCGTCAATTTCTTTAAACGAAACAATTCAAAAGGAAAATAAATATAGGCAGCATACTCTCTGATTAATCCAGGATGTGCATTTCTCTCTATACGCGCGTTAACCACGGAGATATCAATCGTCAATTTCTTTAAACGAAACAATTCAAAACGAAAAGAAAAAGGCTAGCCTATACCTTCTGATTATGTAGTCCATGATTTGCATTTCTCTCTATATATGCGCGTCCACTAGGAGATGGCGATCGTCAACTTAATCTTTGCAGCACTGACAGAAAAGTTGTATTAACTTGTTAATTTAATTTAAATGAATTAATAAAATGAATACAATTGTCATAATTAAAATAATTAAATATTATTAATTGTCCCATTTTTGCTCATTTATAAATGGTATTTATATCTACCACCCCCTCAGCACCTGGGTTAAACAATTATTTGGCGCCAACATATTATAACGGCCCACGTATTAAAAATAGTCGAGTCTAAATAGGGCTACGGCTCATATTACATTTAATGCCGTCAACAGGGATCAGACACAACATGCACGGGTTGGCCTTGATTGTTTTTGTGTGTTTTTTATGCCCGATCTGGTATTCAGTATCTGAACGGTGTAGACACAAGCCAACAGTTTGGTGACGCTGTCTGAGCCTTATGTCATAATTTTTAATTAGTCACGGTAATACCGTATACCCCGGTAAAATAGGGAGGAGGTTTGACGGTATCAAAATTTGGATACCGCCCAAGCCTACATAGAAGAGAGTAAAATTTCTTGTAAGACCTCTGTCAGTGCCTCAGCCAGAACATCTGAAGTGTGGTTCTCCGGGATGAATGTTGTGTCAAGACATTTTGCGTTCAGTTTCCAATCCTCTGAAACATAATGGACTGTTACGGACATGTAGGGGGTCATATTTATGCTAGACCACATGTCTGTGGTCAAAGCGACAAAGTCAACTGCTTTTAAATCCTTAGTGATGATCTCCCTTGTTTTGTTGTACAGATCAGGGATAGCTGTTTTGGTGAAATACTTGCGCCCAGGCAACTCGTACTGTTTATCAAACGTCTGAAGTAGTTGTTTAAAACTTTCCTTTTCAAGTCTATGATAGGAAACCATCTCCTTTGCGATATACTTAGAAACAGCTGCCGTGCACTGGGCCCATTTTTCACTGTTCCGTTTGTACTTGGTGCTTTTTGAAAAAGCTTTGACGATGGATGGCTGATGTGTTGGATCTTTGCCAGCCGTCACTCCAGCTTTTTTTGGCGCAAGTTCAGCAGCCTCAGCGGGGTGGTGAGTTCGCAAATGTACGAACAGGTTAGTCGTTTGAGACTCTCTCACGCACACAACTTTCGTGCAAACTTTGCAGATTGCTTATGTTATGTCTTCCGGCTCGCCTTTCGCGTCTGATTTAAAACCAAAAAATTGCCAAATAGGCGAAGTGACGTTTTTCTTGTTAACCAACTCCATCTTTGCTTGCAGAATTATTGACAATGATTCAAATTTCCAGTGCGTCATTTCCCGAGATAAAAAGTAGCCTAATGTAAATTAATTAGATAATTAAATAAGTGAAATATGTAGAAAAGTACATAAGTTGATAAATTATTAAATAAATTAGGAAAGAAGTAAATGATTGCCCCGCCCGCCCCTACGCGATAATATCGTGTATCGGCGATCTCACAGGCTGACGATATGGCGATCTGAAAATTAAGCATATCGCCCAACACTAGTGGAAAAACTGGAATTTTACGGCATAATTTTTCACTAAATGAACCATTAGCTATAATATGAAAAATACTATGGATTGTTTTCATTAATGCTCTAACACAACACTCTATGCACCACAGTGTTTCCCCTAGAATTTTTTTCAGGGGGGGTGGAAGACACCCCAAAACTACTAGTGACGTGGAGCGGGCGTGTTATGGATACATGGTGTAAATGTTTTAGTAATCAAAAAGCATGTCTAATTAATTGAAATCATGAAACTTATACAACATTTAAAAACTAATTCTATGAAATGTTTTTTTTTCACACAAATTCTGTTTTTTCTGGTAATCAAATGAAGACATAAAACATTAATTTATTTTAATCATATGAAATTAAACAAACTTTTTGTCAAATAACGTGCTGCACAATGAGCTTTACTATTCAAATTAAAACACGGAAGAATTTTTTTTTATTATTCTTACAAATAAATTATCATTAACTTCATTTTTTTATTAGTGTTAGTATTATTATTACATTGAGACATATCTAAATTCTACTGTACAACAGTAATATATTTCTGTCAAGTTAAAACCAAACTTTTATTTTGACAGGTTGCCGTGAAGACCTTTGAGTTTCTGTGTTTGACATGACGATAGTTTTTCTCAAATGAAGCTATTGTTCACGAAGTGACTTTCAGACCGGAGTCTGGAGATCAAGTTCATGCATTCGTGTACTGTGCTTCAAAACGTCACACGTGGTTCAGTGTGTTTGTGTGTGTGTGAGGTACATGAATCTGCGCTTCGTCTGCAACATTCATTCACACTGAACATGTAGGATTCGGATTTAAATTGTCTTTTTGCAGTTTAATATTCACACACATATATTCATCAAAGAATTCACAAATTCTGTGAAATTCCGCGTTATACAGTACATTCCGTTTTTATGACTGGATTCCGGAAATCATAGCCGCTAATAGTTACTACATGGAGCTGGCGTGTCTGTTTTTTTTTTTTTTTTTTTTTTGCTTTTTATATATATATTTTCTCATTCTTTTAGGCCCCCTCCCCACCCCAAAAAATAAGTCAATGTTGGGGAAACACTGCACCAGTAACAATATACCTATAATGTGTAATGGTGCACCTATAATGCTACGGTTCAAAAGTTTGGGGTTACAGTTTTTTTAGAATCAGTAAAGGCATTTAAAATTTTACAAAACATTTAAAAAAAAATAGATTTCTATTGAAATTTGTCAATAAAATCCTGAAAATATTATCAGTTTCCTCAAAATTATTAAGCAGCACAACTGTTTTAAACCTTGATAATAATAAGAATTTTTCTTGAGCACAAAATCAGCATAAAATGATCATATGATACTTAAGACTGGGGTAATGGATGCTGAAAATTCAGTTTTGCCATCACAGGAATAGATTGGATTTTTAAAATATATTAAAAGAGAAAACTATTATTTTAAATTGTAATAATATTTGACAATATTAGGACTGTCACTAACTACTAGTTTGTTAGAGTAATCGGTCAATTATTTTGACGATTAATCGAGTGATGTAAAAAAAATAAAAAATCTGGTAATTAAAATAAACCTAAGCAAACAATAGCCTTTAAAATGACTTAAAATACATATATAATAACAATGAGGCAATAATAATTTTCAATTTCAATTAAGGCAAGTAATCATATTGTTTTATTGAACAACACTGTTAAAATGCATAACGTTTTATAACAAATGCCTGCAGATGGTCCCAATTCCCTGGTGATTGTTGTTGTTACACTTTACAGCTCAAATCCTTGTTTAATATTGGCCAAACATTCAACTTATTTGTCCATTCAATCTTTAATATCTGGCCACTTCTTTATGAAAGAAATGCTACAGCCACTCTCATTTCTTAAACAAGAATATGTAGACCTCAAAACATGCAGACCTCAAAACATGCAAAGTCAGAGCCAGGGTTTAAACTATTAAACTTGCTGTTGGTGTAGGTTTATAAATGATTTACCTTACAAATCTGATCAAATGGCACATATTGCGTTCCCAGATTAACTTTATAAGCCAACTAAACAGCATGTGCAGAGATGGAGTTCGTGATGCGCTCCACGCACGTAAATGATAACAGTTTGTGTGGAGCAGCATTTACTTTCTGAATGGAGCCGCTCTGAGACGCGAAACATTTTTTCTTTTTTTTATCAAGAACTCTAATTTAATTAAGGAATCGTGACCGCCCCACACATTGATCAAATAAATGTCAGCTTTGGTGAGCATAAGACAGGGTTCGTACAAGGTGCTTAAAGTGCTTGAAGTACTTGAATTTGACTTTTTGAAATTTAAGTCCTGGAAAACCCTTAAAAACGGCCATATTTTTTAAGAGGTACTTGAAAAGTGCTTGAATTATTAAAAATAGGGATGCACCGATATCGAGCTCATGTACTCGTAAAAATGCTCTGATACCAACAACCGAAAGGCCTACCAGGCAGCGTGTGTATAGTAACACATAGCTGTGGTGTGCGTGCACGAGCTGATCAGAGAAAACCGTGCAGTGGATTGAGCGCGCAGCGGCACAGACACGCGAGCTGGTCGAGCACATTCCTTCAAACAGACATCAGTGGAAGGTTTGTAGTTCAGTCGGATGTCAATGGCAAAGAAAATAAAACGAGGCATGTAGCTTATTATTAACGTTAACTGACGAGAGAGAGCGCAGTTCTGTTGAATGCTCTTGACTGCAGATCGTGTGATATTTGGATAAAAATAAATTGTATATGTAAGTAAAGTAAAACATGTGTTGTTACCTAAATTGTATATGTAAGTAAAGTAAAACATGAATTGTTACCTGATTTATGTATAAAGAGTGATTCCCTACATTATTACTGGACGTTTGCAGTCAAGAAGTTCCGTGAACGCAAACCAGCGTCTCCGCGCGCGAATACTGAATTAAATTGTCTTTCACGTCTTGCGCTTGTACGGACAAATTCACACAAAATTATGTAAAAACGCCCATCTTGGCGAGTATCCTAGTAAACAAAGTCAGTTATATCTCAAGTGAACGTAGCCATGTTCAAATGGGGTCCGTGAGTTCGGTTTAACAAACCCACTGCTGTTTTAATGTTAATCAAACAAGGGACAAATAAATTACTCACTGCTCTTGCCTAAATAGGCTACCCTTTTCAAATTTACAAAAATATCCATCTATATTTAATTTATCCAGTAATGAATATGCAATTTTTTCACATTTGATTACTTTATTCAAATTTCTGTCCCGGTTAGATCTACCCGAAAAACTCTAAAAACACTGTTTATTTTATTTGTAGCCTTTCTTTGTTCAATTGTATTTATTAGGGCTGCAACAACTAATCGATAAAATCGATTATAATCGATTATGAAAATCGCTGTCAACGAATGTCATTATCGATTAGTTGGTCTGCTTACGTCACGGGGAGCGTTTACTGGTACGCACACACACGCAAGGACTCTCTCCCTCAGGCGCTCTGCCGAGCGCGCGCGCTACACGGTTTGGAGCAGTCTCTTCTGTCTCGCATCCGCGCTCTTACTTGCGCGCTCTAGATTTCGGGAGTTTGAACTAATTCGCGGGCATCAGGGAGCCGCAATCAATATGCGGGAGACTCCCGGGACTTCCGGGATGTCTGTATTTTGTCTCGAGCATTAAGTGTGTTCAAATCAGTTCGCTCGCAACGTAAGTGATGGATTAAAATAGCGCTACCGCAGAAATAGGTTAAATTAAAACGGTGTTTACAAAGTGAAGCATTAAATACAAAGGCAGTTAATAACAGCAGCAGTAAAATATTGTTTTTTAGTCACTGAACTCAGTGGTTTTCAGCGAATGCTTGTGCACTAATGCATAATTTCTCCTGTCCTTTACTCAAGCCTGTTAGCTTGCTGGGTAACGTTACCTCCATTCCGTTCTCTTTTTATAGCATTTGTCTACTAAGTTTTAATTGTTTTTCAAACGCGATCTACTGCGGCTCTACATTCACACAATTGTTTTCAGTCTTTCTATATTTATTTAATCAATTTATCCTTATATTATATTCTTTTATATATTATATATATAATATATATTATATTCTTTATCCTTATATTCCTTATATATAATTAATTTTAAATAAAAATTAAATGAATTATATATTTTAGATGTTTTTAGTTTGTTTTTAGTTCAGATATTCACATCTGAACAACATGTCTGTGTAAATTTGTTTTAACAAAAATTGTGTTAAAACATAATATGTTGGATATCATTTTTTTAACAATAATCATGTTTGTCAACTTGCCATCAGCAATTATCATTAAAAACAATGCAAATATTGATATTAGTAAAACTCAATGTGTGGCTTTTGCACTTTTTAAAGTACACTTTTACACATAAATACCCTGATTTACGGTTTTATTTGGTTATAATAAAAAAAAAATCTAATTTAATTTCTATCCGATTAATCGAAAAAATAATCGTCCGATTAATCGATTATCAAAATAATCGTTAGTTGCAGCCCTAGTATTTATTTGTAAGTTGATTATTTGTTCTTATTTTGTTGCTGACTGCTTACCTTTTAATAATGTTTTAAATTCACATTAATTAGGCTGGCAGTTTTTGTTGTAGTATCAAAATTGGATTAAATAATTGATATTTCACTGACCCAATCCTCAGCACTGAACCTTCTGGAGCTGTTCTAGTCTTAATATGTGCTATGGTATTCAATGAAAGATAAAATATGATAGAGCAATAGAATGTACAGTAACAGAAGCTCATACAATGCATTTTAGCAGGCTTAATAAAGCATGAAAATAATTGAAAGAAATATATATTTGATGAACAAATTAAGCCAACTAATATGATTTAGGCTATATTCTTTTGGTTTACCTACTAATACATTTAAATTACAAATGCAGTGAAAAATCAGGGATCGGTTATGGTATCGGTATCTCGTTCTGCAAACATTGGTATCGGTGCATCCCTAATTCAAAATATTGTGATTTTTTTTTTTTTTTTTTTTGAAAAAATACAATAGTTTCACGCTAAATCAACGCTGCAGCCCATCTGAGATATAGAGCCATTTCTCATGGCTATGAGCATGATATTAAGTATATAATAAGTATATTATGCAACTTTCATTCTTCAGGTCAATATATATTAATGGGAAAAAATCAGTTTCAATATCCTTTCAATGGTTAAGGGGATTTCCCATGCCTGACAGCTCTGGTCAATGGATTGACCTCTATGAAGTGAAACATCAGATACCATATATATATACATTTAATTTGAGTAAAATTATTAAAAATAAGTGAAATGAATAAAAATAATAAAGATATTGTTTGAAAAGTGCTGATTGAAGTCCTTGGAATCCAAAAATGTAGTGCTTGAAAAGTCCTTGAAAGTCCTGGAATTTCATTTGACAGAGTCTGTACGAACCCTGATAAGACACTTCTTCCAAAACACAAAGTCATACTAACCCCAAACCTTTGAACATTAGTGTATGCACTGTAGCGTCTGGACCAATCACACACACAAATTATACATTTTACCTAATGAATAGTCCGGCAAACTCACTCTCCCATCAAAGACCAGTGTAACTTCCCCCCGAAACTAACATCCCAATGAAGCTAACACCACTGGCAGAACTCGGGGTCCTGTTACATAGATAAGGATTTTTACGACCTCTAAAAGGGAATTCCTGAGAGATGTGACACTCACTTAATTCTCCTGAGAAGGAGAAATAAACCCTGTTAATCATATATAACCACTTGAGAAATGTATAACATGTATCTAATTTTCACATCTCATGATTTTCCTTCTGATGTTGTTTTGGCCTATGTTTTCTTGTAAACTCGAATGGGTTAATGTTTCAGACTTTGCTTACTATGGTTAGCCAACATCATATGGCATATTTGGTATCTATAACTTGGTACTTTGAAGATCGAAAGGTGGGACCTTTCTAAAGGCCTCATTATGCTTCTGCGTCAACTCCACGGCGTAGCTACGCCGTCACTCCTACGGCGTCGTTGCCGTTTTATGGTTCTGCGTCAGGTTGAGTTGCATCGCGGTGCATCTGACCAATCACAGCCCTTGTGGTCTGCGTCGCCTCGCCTTACAATTTTTTGGAGGTGCACGTCGAGCTACGGCGGAGGGGTTCGCGGCGACACAGAGGGGTCTGCGGGGGTACGCCGTCGATTCGACGCAGAAGCATAAAACCGGCTTAAGGGTTTATATTGCATCTCTTGACTCTCCTCTCTCTCTTGACCCTCTGGACCCACTTCACGCTCTGAGCTTCTCTTAGCTCTCTCTTTCTCTCTGTCCTTGCTGAGAAGTCCTAATGTGAAGATGATGCTGAACTAGAAGTCCCTCAAGGACTCCCAAGTTTGTGCCAGGCTGCGGCCTTGTCTTTCCATTCACCAAAGATCCTTGGACTCCCACTGGTTCTCTCTCATCAAGACAACATTATCAAAGATTCATTATTTTATTTGATACATTAAGTCTCCTTACCCCTTTTTAAGAAGGGCGTGTTAGAACTAAACGAATGGGTATGCTCAAGGCCGTTGATCTGCTGAACTTCAAACAATGCTATAACTTCTTGCTTTCCTGTATTTTGCTTCAGCTCTCTTTCCCTTGGTAAACTGTGTGTGTGTGTGTGTGTGTGTGTGTGTGTGTGTGTGTGTGTGTGTGTGTGTGTGTGTGTGTGTGTGTGTGTGTGTGTGTGTGTGTGTGTGTGTGTGTGTGTGTGTGTGTGTGTGTGTGTGTGTGTGTGTGTGTGTGTGTGTGTGTGTGTGTGTGTGTGTGTGTGTGTGTGTGTGTGTGTGTGTGTGTGTGTGTGTGTGTGTGTGTGGTTTAAATGTTTAGTCTAGTTCATAAAATGTTGTTCATGTCACACGTGAAGTTGTCCGTGTCTCAAGCTCATATCTGGAGTCACTAATCATAGATTTAGACTTCTTGCTCTTAGTAGTACTTAGTAAGAAAGACATTTCCCATGTCCCAGAAATGTACATTTCTATTAATTAATTAATAACCAACATTGAGTGTTCACGGGATGAACCGAGTAATTGGTTGTAATGTTAATGTAGCTACATCAAGTTAACCCGATTAACTGATCCAAATATTCATAATCGATTATAACAAGTTACGATTGATTATTAATATTTCATAGAGCTAATTCGCTACAGCTCCAATATCCATATTAATTTGCATATTAATACATGAAAAATGTCACTCCACAACTGCCACAAAATGACGTACCGTTTTTGAACATTGAGTGATTTGAGTTCAGTCAGTTTACCTTTTTGGGTCATTTTTGATACTTGAAAGTTTGGGAATGTTAATATAACGTTTCTGATTTAAAAGTCATGTGAAGATGAGTATCACAAATCTACTTTGGTCATTACATGGTCTTTTGGAAACTTAATGATCAAATAAAAAGACATTCAAATCATTGCAATATTCACTTTTACTTGAATTTTATTTCACCATCAAATTCTACTGACGATATAATTAGCCCTACTCGCTGGAGGAAGAAATAACTTCCTTGAGTGGTACCTAAAGTAGTTTCTCAAAGTAATTTACATCTAATTTATCTATGCTGCCTTGCCCAAATCTGCTGGTGTATTAGTTCTCAAAAAGGGCCCCCATGTTGCAGATTTACTGGCTTATACATCTCTTGCTTGCATACTTTGTATCATCAGCCCCTATTTTGAATTAGCCAGTTTATCACTATGTACAGCAGAAAGTGATGGGCTTCAGCTGTTCTATGCAAAGATAGGTTTTTCAGAGAGCCACCCATCCTTTCAATTACTAAATCTACAGCACAGGTCTGCAGCGTCCGTGTCAGCTGATCCTTATGACCCATTGGTCAGCTGTGGTTTGTAACAGATAGTGATCCGATTCAGTCCTGTCAGCATAGCCTAATGATAAGCTCAGGAGGGCTTGTTTTCTTCCTGAACATGCTGCGCCATTTGCCACATCAATTCTAGATTATTATTTTTTTCCCAGCGACATGAAACATTTGGCAACTAAATACAAATTGCTAGTGCAACCCTGACTTTGATTTGACTTCATTTTTTTTTACAAACTTATCTTATTATTGTCAGAACTTTTTCAACAGCTATTTTTATATGGTACAATGTGATGCATGAGATTTTCAACACACAATTTTATGATCCCAAATAACTGCATTTTTTATTAGTCAATGCATTTGCTTGTTTGTTTTGTAAGGACAAGTCAGTCCTAGCCTGGATCCGCCCTCCTATGTACTTCCGCTCAATTTTAATTTTCCTTCAGTACTAGGTTTGGTATTGTGCTGTAGTCTTTGGTTTTCTCTGATCAATTTTTTTTTACCGGGCCAATCGGCAAACAGAGGGAGTGGCTGAGAACGATGACGTTGATGTCGTGCGTTATTTTGAGTTGTAGTTAAGTAATGGCAGCAGAGAAAGATGCGAGTGAAGCCATTTGCTCCGTTGTGGCAACGCTGCAGAATATCAAGAAGTTAAAGCCGGAGCAAGAACCTCCCCACGGGGTTCGGGAAAAATTAAAAAATTTTCAGCTCGCTCCGTTAGTGGTGAATGAGTTGGCTAAGGCGAACGCTATGCATACGTCACAACCAAGCGTTAGCGATTGGTTATGGCCGATCCAGAGTGACTCTGGGCAGATCCAATAGTTTTAGACTTCAATAGAGTACCCGCCTACAAGGAAGTTAACGTTTGTCAATGGAGAGGTGCCAGACTCTATGTACAATTGAAATGAAAGTCAGTCCTCCATCAGTCAAAGAAAGCCCAAGATGGAGTACTTGGCACTGAACACAAGCAATCATTGAGGTCATTACAGTGCATGTGTGTTGATAGCCTCCGTGGGGAGACAAAGTTGGCGATGACCTCTAGGAAATAGAGGCACAGCAGTCATTTTACACCCAGTCAGCAGCCGGCTAGTGGATGGTACATGGCAAAGATAATTAATGTGCTGACCAGACAGACACACGTTGATAAAAAGCCACCCAATGGTCTGGAACTGGCTCTGCAGAGGAAAATCACTCTTGGTCACACTAACTGCAGGAAATCAGCTCCTGCAGCTGTGGATCTTGTTAACCTCTTTGTTAAAACCAAGCAATTAATTTTAAGTTGACATATGGTGGGGATGTACAGATGCCAATAACTGGTGTAAGACTGGAGAAACTGGAAGACCTGGAAGAGAGGGCTACTCTCTGAGAAAACAAAGGAAATTAACATTTGAACTCTCTTGCTATATTACCATCCCCATTCGAGACACGATCACACTTGAGTTGATCACCTCCCAAATTACACATCATTCCCTTCACCCATCCCTACCTGAATTCACCCAAAAATCTATATGGTTTAATATGAACAATTATCATAAAGTATTATACATGTTTGGTATCATTTGAAATGTCTCTGTGGGACTGGTACAATGGTCTCATCCCCACAGAAGTAAACCAAAAAGGTAATAAGGTGTGGAGAGGTTAGAGATATCTTGTTAACTGCTTTGGTGTGCCCCCATGTAAATCAACTTCTGTCCCCAGGAAGTTTTGGAAGCTATTTCACTGGGATCAGTTGTGTATGGAGATAACTTTCCTAAATGTGTTGTCCTTTCGTGCTTTGTTTGATTTAAATGCTGTGAATTGGTTTGTTTGCCTGTTTAATGGGGAAAATAGACACTTTTACAGAAAAATTACTTTTCTTTGAGAGTAAAGAAGCAGAAGACATGTGCTCGCTTTTTTGGCCTCTGATGTGTGCGATTGACTGCCGTATGTTTACCCTGCTTTCACATGAGTTAATCAAATACAAGGAACACAATCATTTTCATAACAACAAATAACAAAAGTCATGTGCTTGCCCTTCTTATTGCTCTCAAAATTGACATCAAGAGAAAATGTGAACAGATACCTGCAGTGAAAGTAACAAAGTCTCGCCCAATGTACTATTGACCTAAAGTTATGCGTTTCCTAAACCTAATAAGCCAACTTGTATCATTATCTTTAGTATCTCTTAGGAAATGCATTGTAGAAAAGAGTAAATAAAGTTTTTTTTTTTTTCGTGATACCATGTAGGGCTGCACGGTATATTGTTTTAGCATCGATATCACGATGCGCATCCGCAATAGTCCAATATCAGGATGTGCGATATCAAGTGTAGGTCAAGGTAACTTTATTGTCCCCGAGGGGCAATTATTTGTACAGCCAGCAGATAAACACAAGGACAAAACACACAACAATACAGCAAAACATAAAATACCCACAGTCTCTGAAACGCAATAGTAAAGAAATACATTTAAAACAGTTCTGACAAATTGTTTAATCTCGAAATAGAAGTCGGGATAAGAGAGTTTCTGAGTCTATTGGACCTGCATCTGGGCTTAGAGTACCTACGGCCTGAGGGAAGTAGCTTAAACTGGCAGGACAAGGGATTGCTAGGGTCAGCTGCAATAGATTGGGCCTTCTCTGCCACTCCGTTGGAGTAGATGTGGGAGAGCCTAAACATCACTGAACCTAAGCGTTGTTTTCTGTGCATGCACAGATAGCACGTAAATACCGAATTCAGTTCTCTTTCTCTTTTTTTTTTGAGCTTGAACTGTCGTGCATGCAGAATTAAGTCAGAATTACACACTCGACAAGTATCCTCCTGACAGTCAGTTATGTGTTGTAAACAACTGAGAAAGAAAACGGATGTGTATCATTATATTGGATCCACGCATTCGTCTGAAAGGCATCTTTTCACAAGATGTAAAATAAGTCTCTGATGTCCCCAGAGTGTGTATGTGAAGTTTTAGCTCAAAAGACCAAATAGATCATTTATTACAGCATGTTTAAATTGTCAATCTTTGGGGCTCAGTAAAACGTGCCATTTTAGTGTGTATCCCTTTTAATGCAAATGAGCTGCTGCTGCCGCACAGGGGGCGGAGCCTCACAAGCTTGTGCTCTGTCAGGACAATCTCATCTCATGGTGATGGAATGATAATATCAGAACAGAAACTGTCAGTAGCAGTGTTCATTTCGACCCGGAGTTGGACAATAATGCCGTCAGAGAATATATGCTGTATGGAGATAGAACAGGTCTAGTTTAGTTTAATTACGGTTATAACGTATTTGTAATTTGCTTTTATCCACTATTAATACAAGCCTGCTGTAGCGGACCCCGGAATGATAGCCAAAACATACTGATGAGTTCAGTGAAGTTTATTGTACATCACACAAAAGATTAAGTGTTAGTTTTACTCCAGAAAATCACTGTAGGAGCTGAATAAACACAGTATAAGAAGTGCTCATTAAAGTCTTATCCATAAACGCTCTCTCTTTCTCTTAGTCTTCTCACATATTTTAGTAATCATCATAGATAAGGTATCAATCGAAAGCTTACGAACTCAAAATTCATCCTGTGAAAACCGTTTTGAAATTGGACAATTGGGAGGCGAGCAAGATCTTTTAAGAGAGCAGCTACTTCAGACTCCGTTGTTCTCTTGTGCTCCACTCCACATCTCACGATACTCACTTCCGGCACATCCGGGAACTTAACTGTCAGTTTCGTCCCCGCCCCTTTTTAGGGGAAAACAAACTAGACTTCTCATAGACTTCAATACAAAATAACTGCACAAACCAACGTCCGTACACAGCCGGCAGGCGTGATTAACTTAGAGGGATAGTTCACCCAAAAATGTCAAAATTCTGTCAGTATTTACTCACCCTCATGGTTTTCCAACCCGTAAGACCTTCGTTCATCTTCGGAACACGAATTAAGATATTTTTGATGAAATCTGAGAGCTTGATCACTCCTCCATACTCCTCCATAGGCTTCTTCAGGGATTGAACTTGCCGGCCTCGAAAAGTTATTAAAGACATCGTTAAAATAGTCCAAGTGACTACAGTGGCTCAATCTTAAGTGTATCAAGCGACGAGAATACTTTTTGTGCGAAAAAAATAAATAAATAACAACTAAATTTCAACTATTCATTTCCTTCTCTCTGGGCCTCGAGTCAGGTTACTAGTTTAACAGCATATGATCTGTTGTTGTACGTCACACGCATCACACACATGACCAGCGTCGGCCAATAGTGAGCCTACGTGTGACGTAGCTCTACGCAATTACACTAGTTTAACTGACTAAAGGCCCAAAGAGAAGGAAATGAATAGTTGAAATAAAGTCGTTATTTATGTTTGTTTTTTGCGCACAAAAAGTATTCTCGTCGCTTGATAAACTTATGATTGAGCCACTGTACTCACCTGGACTGTTTTAACAATGTCTTTAATAACTTTTCGAGGCTGGCAAGTTTCAATCCTTGAAGAAGCCTATGGCCGAGTATGGTCGAGGCATCCAGCTCTCAGATTTCATCAAAAATATATTAATTCGTGTTCCGAAGATGAACGAAGGTCTTATGGGGTTGGAACAACATGAGGGTGAGTAAATACTGACAGAATTTTGATTTTTGGGTGAACTATCCCTTTAAGAAATTACTAATATAAAACATGTCAAGTAATTATATGTCCACCCTGCCTGCAATAGAGGGTGATAGATACATCAACAAACTTAATTTGGTCAATTTAAAAACATGTCCCTTCATTCTCACAGTGTCAAATTGGTGTAACAACCCCACCCAGTCTTTGTCTTTGTAGTGTTAAGAGAAGGAGAGCTCTGTGGGTGATTTTTCTTTTTTTCTTTTTCTTTTGCACCTCTTGTTCTTAAAGACAGTCTTTTCATCTTGCCACTATAAATCACTATTTTTCTGCACTAAACTAGTGAATTTTGCCAAGATATATTAAGAGATGATAGACAAGATGTTTTAGAATAATAATTTAATGAAAACCCAATTTTGACAAAAAAAACCTGACATTCGACTTATTTTTTAGACCTTACTGAAAACGTACCAGCGTGACATCTGACATGTTTTCCCAGATCGCATTACATATATACACACCTTTTCAGGGAGTGCTTAATAAACTGGTAAACTTAATATTTGTAAAACGACTCGATGAGCGATCATAAAGTGTGTCAGCACTCTTTATACTAACCCTCATTAGCCGCGTTTCCACTTACGGGCCAAAAGCAGGCGCACTAGTGCGTGCCAGGGTCAGTCGCGTTTCCACGGTCACTTCCGGGGCTTGATCGAGCCTCGTCGGGGTTTCCTCTTGGCCAACGGCCAGGGTTTTCTGCCCAATACCTAGGTCCCAGCTCGGGCTAGAGGAGTGGTTACGAACAGAGGCTGGGTTTACCTGAGTCTGGAGACGGGGCACCGGATGATTCTGTCAGCAATCAGCATTAAAGACTTTTAAAATAATTGACGTCAAAACTCACTTTCATGTTTGTGATCCGATGTGAATTCTGATCACCGTATAAGGTAGAAATATTTATACCCAATGTAAAAGACTATGCACGCTAACCATTACCATAGTATATACGCTTATAGAAATCAGACGAATCATAATGCTATTACAATCATGTTTTTATTTTATCTATCAGTTGCCTACGTCTCGTCTCTTTATACCGAACTACCATAAAATAAAGCAACTTTTTTTGGGGGGAGTGTCCTCTGTTTCTCTGACTTAAAATATAACTAGTCTACTGGGAGAGAGTGCTAAAGCTCCTCAGGTCGTATTTTTGGCTAGATTTTTGTAGAAATTGTCAGTACTCTTTATTTTGTGAAATAGACCTAACAGTAAAACACTATTTCTGTTTGACTAATGTGCAATTTTGATTATGATAACTAATTATGATCAATGTATCACTTTTTATTGTAAACCTGTGGTAAAACATCAATGCTTGGATTTTAAATATTCAAGTAAACAACAAAAATGGCTACAAAAATGTATCATGTTTGTTTTTCGATCACGCTGTTTCCAGTGATTTCTTTCTGATTCGTTTTCTGATAGAACTTCCATTTGTTGTTGAAAAGATGGCTTAGTGTGACATTGTTCCAGAGAGGTCTGTTACGGCCGTGTTTTAGTGAATCGCTGCAGAGCTTCTGGCCCGACCGTGGAAACGTAGCAGATTTTGGGCCCAGTGCTACAGGCCTGGTACGGCCCGTTTAAAGCCCTGACTTGCACTGGCCCGGCAGTGGAAACGCGGCTATTAAAAAAACAGTCCGGTGTAAAGCATATTCGAGCAGACATAAACCAATTTCGGTAGAGTTGAAAGGGGTATTTTCTTTGAAAACAAAATTAATCCACCACATCTTCAGCGGCTGGCTCAGATTTCGGGAGTAAATAGAGAAAGCTATGTGGATTAATGCATCCAGCTATGTGGATTAATGCATCCAGCTACACAACACTTACAACCCTTGGGAGACATTCTCGTCAGCTATATAGATTTTGTGTATCCAACAAAGTTATTAATTCATTTTAAAATCCTTCATACAATCTATCATGTTAACTCATCCATCTCTAAATATGCTGATATTGATGAAACTTGCTCTTTTTGTGGTTTTGTTGAAGAAACAGCCACCCATCTATTCTGTGATTGTAATGTAACCTATAGATTTTGGGCTGAATTAAGTTCTTTTGTTTTTATCCCTACAAATGTGACCCACACCTTCATTCTCAAAGAGGTTATCTTTTATTATGAAAACCCAAAGCTGCTGTCCCTTGAACATGTTGTTAATTTATTTAGCCTATTTTGAATGCAAAATTCTTCATCCACAAGCAAAAATGGCTTGTCTCCTAAAGCTTTCCTCTTTTTCTTGCTGAATTTAACTCTTTGATTTCATCCCTTAGACTTATAAATAACAAAAAAGGTGCAACATTTTTGATGCATTATGATGATTTATTCAAAGATATAAACCTTATTATTAAGCTTTTTCTTTGTATTTTTTATTTTTCTCAAATTACATAATTTGATGTATACGAATCCAGGATATTTTTCTGTTGTGTATCATTGTTTGTTCATTGTAAAAGATACAACCTTGTTTAACTTCCCTGAGCTTGTAGTTATGTAAGAGTTCTGCAATAATAAAAAAAAGGTTGTTGGGAGATGCTGCCTATGATTTATTGGGATTAATAAAAAAGGTGTGGGTGGATTTTTATCACTATAGGGTGGTTGTGTACACACACTGCCAACACACATTTATGTCCAAACACCATGCAAAAGTAAAGTGAATTTTGCATAATAGGTCCCCTTTAAAGTGACAGCAGCCTAATTTACCTGCAGCTGTTTGTCACCAATGTTAATCAGACAACAAAAAAGAAAATCACTTTTGTAGCTTAAAGATTAATTGTATTATATTTAATTTATATAGTGTAGACTATGCAGTGTTTTTACATTTGATGATTCAATGTCTGTACCTGAATACAGTTAGATTTACGTAAAAAACCTATAGCACTGTTTGATTATTTTTTTAAACTTTGTACTGTTGTATATCAATGTCTATAATTTGATTTATTATTTTCTATGCAGATTTAGAAAGGAATATGCAGACCTGCATATTCCTGTAATTAGGGTTGTCACGGTACCAACATTTCAGTAGTCAGTACCAATACCAGTAAAATGTTGCAGTTCTCTGTACCTGGTCAATTAAGTTTTCAAAAAAAAAAAATTATTTTGTCTCATTCATTGGTTATTACTGTCAATCATCATTTCCGATTCAGTTGCGCATTAAAATACGGTTGTTAATTCAGAAACTTTGAAGTGTACTTAACAACATGAAAAACTAGTGGATGGGTAATAAATGGAAAGCAAGAGAAGAGCCCTCCCTTTTTAATCGCTTAAGGGGCTTTTGCACTGGAGGAACCTTTTCATAGTTCCTAGAACTATACCTGCATACCTGCTTTTTGCACTGGAGGAACCTTTTCATAGTTCCTAGAACTATACCTGCATACCTGCTTTTTGCACTGGAGGAACCTTTTCATAGTTCCTAGAACTATACCTGCATACCTGCCTTTTGCACTGGAGGAACCTTTTCATAGTTCCTAGAACTATACCTGCATACCTGCTTTTTGCCATGTTTGCACCGCAGGAACTGGGAGCGATTTTAGTTCTAGGAATGCCTTTTGGGGTAACTAAATTAGCTCCTACTTCAGAGTAGGGTCTAACCCAGCACAATATGAATACTAGTGATTGGTCGAATGCACGCAAAACGCCAGCACCTGCCATTAATAAGAAAACCTATGTGCACTCTCAGATTATAGCCTTAATATTTACTCTACAAACTAACTCTACGAACATGGAAAATGGTGATAGATGGACATCTCAACCTTTAAAGCTACAGTAGGGAGTTTTGAGAAAATGTTGACTTAGCCTGAAAATTTGAACAAGCACAACTTACAGGTCCAACCCCCTTGCTTTCTGCTGCACTACCGCCCTCCCTCCACAGCTCCTCCCCCACAGCGGAGCCTGCCATGAACGCGCAGGCTTGTAAGCAGGACCACCGATGACGGCGGATTATAAACAGTTATGGAATATTCACTAATAGGGACGAAACATCAACAATATGCTTTACATTGACTATGGCCTGCCCATACTTTGACTACAAACTTGGTCCTCAAATCATTATGTATTTTGCAATACATGTTAATTTATAACGTTCCACTCTTTCTATAAGTTATAAATAGCTAGTAAGATAACGTTAAAGGATTAGTTCTCTTTTAAAAAAACTTTTGCTGATAATTTACTCACCCCCATTTCATCTAAGATGTCCATGTCTTTCTTTCTTCAGTCGAAAAGAAATTAAGATTTTTGATGAAAACATTCCCAGGCTTTTTCTCCATATCATGGACTTCAATAGGACACAAACGTTTCAAGGACCAAATGACAGTTTCAGTGCAGCTTCAAAGGGCTTTAAACGATACCAGACGATGAATAAGGGTCTTATCTAGCGAAACGATCGGTCATTTCAAAAATAAATTAAAAACTTTAAGTTTTATAAGCACAAATTCTCACCTTGCTCTGTTCTGTGATGCACATTCGTAATCCTGTTCGAACTCGTTCATCCAAATGAACGAATCTTTTTTCGAGTAATTTCGTTCGTTGAATGAACGAAATGACTCCAAAAAAGACTCGTTCAAAATGAACAAATCTTTTTTCGAGTCATTTCGTTTGTTGAATGAACGAAATGACTCGAAAAAAGATTTGTTCATTTGGATGAACGAGTTCAAACAGGAGAGACACGAACGACAGTACGCACTCGCGCTGTGCAAGAGAGGGGTGATCAGCGCGTACACGAGCGTGATTGACACTGCTAAGACATTCCTCCTGGCTCTGATTGGTTGTTTCTGACCGGGAGCGGTGTATTTCTGCAAATGGCAATAGGACCACAGGGAGGAGCCAGAGGAGCTTGATTTTTTCACAGATTGTCTGTCTCATTATTTACTTTCAGGACACCATGACAGTTTTAACAAATATTTGTTTACAAAAGTTACCTACTGGAGCTTTAAGCTAAGAAAAAAATCCAACGCAACTTTGAGGGGACCAAGCGAAACATGATTATGAATTTTGGCTCAGCTAGCAACAATGGGCAACAACCACACGGCAAATGTGAATACCTTTTCAGTCTACTTTTTTGTATAGCAGTTCTATCTAATAATGTATTAGACGTTATACTAACATTGCACTTGGTTGTGGGCGGGGTTGATGTCTTCTGCAGGATGCATCGAGCCCTACTTGGTCAATGGCAGGGAAAGAGCATGTGGTACCATAAGTCTATATCATTGATTATTGTACCTACTGGGCATTTTTAAAATATTTGACTATTTTGAATGAAATGCAAATGCCAATGAGATTTGAAAGCAGCTGAGAAAGACAGGATTTTCAATGAATACTATTTAGTATTTAATTAATATTTAGTCTCTAATGCTCACAAAGGGTGCATTTTATTTAATCAAAAATACAGTAAAATCTCTTTTAATATATTTTAAAATGAAGTTTATCATTATAATTGCCAAGCTGAATTTTTAGAAACCATTAGTCCAGTCTTCAGTCGCATGATCATTCAGAAATCATTCTAATATGCTGATTGGATGCTCAAGAAACATTCTGAACATTCTTTTTTCAGGATTCTTGGGTAAATAGAAAATTCAAAACATTTAATAATTATTTTTAATTATTTGCAACATTCACAATGCTATGCTCTCTTCGTAGTCCAGCCAGATCATTTATGCAAGTTGAAAAAATGGGCCACTCAGAAATGGGCATGGTTGTGATGTCACAACCATGTGCAAATGAACATATTAGGCCAAATTGCATATTAACATATTTGCAAATTGCAAAATGCAAGTCAGTGCCAAGTCAGTAACTTGGCACTTGGCCCAACGTAATGAATGACATTGGCTAACCTCAGAGTACTGTCACACACTCAGTCGTAACAGAGATAATTTACATATAAGTCTTAAAGTGCATTAATAAATTAAACAGCCTGTTTAATTCTAATGGTCAGAGAGAGGGTAGTAATTGCTCCTGTAAAACTAAATAATGGCTCTTTGGTGCAGGAAACCTAGCTAACTAAGTGGACCTCGGGGTGAAAAATTAGCATCTAATCAGTATCTTACAGGATAGATAAGGTGATGCAAAGTGGTGGTACAGAACAGATATCTGACTTTAGCACATGAGACCGTTATCAAACAGTGTGATGGAAATAGGCCAACTTGAAGTTTTGGTGAGGGTTTGTGCCGAGAATGAACTGATAGACCGAGTGACAGGGCTGAGCGTGATACTGCACCTGTGACGATAACATGAACTGACAGCGTGGTGTGCCATAGGTCTGTAGTGCAAATGAAATGCTGCATCGATAGGCCTGCAGGGTGGGAGCTAGAGAGAGCTGTGCACATTTCTTCCAGTTCTCAGCACCTTTAAAAAATGCATTGCTTCTCATTTGAAAAAGAGACATCTGGGGACAAAGAGAGAAATTATTCACAAACTGAAAACCTTCTGTGTGTTCCAGTATGTGTTCATTTGTATTTTTCATTCTTTGTTCCGCTTGCAGTTTTGTGTCACTGTTCATTAAGTTGAATGGTTTTGAAAGGATGCTTTGATATTTCATCATTATCTAACAATTAAAATTGGACTGCAGGAGCATTTCAAAATTCCTTTGATTTCCTCCAAGTCTTTGTGATCTTGTTTTTTTTTAGACACTCAATTTTAAGGGTGTCACGATTTCGATTTTAAATCGAAATCGATCGAAATTAATTCACAAACTCAAAAATCGAAATAAAAAATGGAATCGTCGATACTGCCACGCCCCCATGTCGCGCCCGTGATGGAAAGTTCGGATCGTTTTACTGACTCTATTGTTCAATCTCGTTCATCAAAATTAACTAATCTTTTTTCTAGTCATTTCAGGGGCTTTAAATGTTATACTTTTAACAGGCAAATTCCCCGAACACATCCAACGCAATCTTGATCATATTCTGAATTAAGAAATCATTATAATGCAGTCAAAAGTAATTTACAGGGAACATTAATACTTGACCTTCCGAGTCTTTTGTTCATTTGTCGCGTGACAGAGGCAATGAACAGATCGTTCATGAACGACTCATCACGGCGCGGGAAAAAAACACACGTGTTGAAAGGCTGTGAGTCCTCTAACTTGGATTCTATGGATATTTCCCGTCACCTCGGGCCGGGCTCTTGACCTATAGATGTGCACTCCCAACGCAATAGAGTGCGGCGCGGGACTAGATTTGATGGCCGAGTGCGAGCGCGGGCGGTAATGCACTCACTCTGTGTGTGCGGGAGAATAAAAAGATTCGCGGGACTCCCGCAAACTAGAAATATCTATGAATAAAACATATAAAAACTAAGAATTTTTTTTCATCTGTTGCAGAAAAGCAACAAGAACAACTAAAACAAAATAGAAACGATTTACAGGCCAGAGTTTCTATTTATAACATGTTTGCAGCGTTGAGCGATTTAGCCAATCACAGACATATGTGTTGATTTCTGGAACGCAATGACCAATCAGAAGCATTTAAGATAGACTCTCCTCACTGCTCAAAACGGACTTTTTGTTCAGTGCTGAATTCTGTAACCTGGCAAATCCTCTAATTATAACAAACAAAGTGTAGGCTATATATTATGAAAGATTCATTGTGCAGTCAGCTTCACTGATAATAACAGAGATGTGTGAGATTGCGATGAACTGATGTCAGCTTTTTAGGAACAACAGCAACCTGTGCTTAAAAAAAAAATCGAGAATCGAATCTAACCGTGACCTTAGAATCGAAAATGTAATCGAATCGAGGATTTGGAGAATCGTGACACCCCTACTCAATTTATACTTTAATTGAATAAAACCATCGAAATATTTTTTTTGTTTTTTTTTGTTTGTCTGGTTCCAGAGTGTAAACGGTGATCGCATATTGTGATTATCTGCTAATGAGCTAAAAAACAACAAATCATCCACTACTTATTAAGATTGTTGTGCTTTCTGATAAAATTGCATACTTTATATGGAGAAATTAAATTTCTCGATTTTCTTACATTTTTGTCGTTATAGCTATTAGCCAATATATGGCCAATTAATAAAATTCTGGCAATAAACCAATCAATCATTTTAAATGCTACAAGTGAAATTAGGTACCACAACATAAAGCATGATATATATTATTTTGAGATTTGCTAAAAAGTGACATTTAACAGTGTTATGAAATTTGTAGAATATTTAAATAGATAACTCTAAGGGCCTGTCCCAATACCTCCCCTTACCCTAGATTTCTGCCCTAACCCCTGATTTTGCGCGTTCTCGCGTAGGGGTAGGGTGTCCCAATACTCCAAAGAGCAAGGGGGAGTGCTATTCTCCCCTTAAAATCAACCCTCAAAACATAGTGGGGTCCGATGCAGGCTTAAAACGAAGTGGAAGATGAAATTACCCAGGATACCTTGCGGACAAGCCAAATGTTTGTAAACAAGATGGCGGACACCGCTGGAAAGGAACAATTGAAGTATATTTTCGCAAATAAACATGTTAAAATGTCTTAATATGTTGGAATATGTTAGTTTGATGCACATCTAATGGACTGTTAAGTTTTGAACACTAATGTTAGAAAATATTTCACAAAGCTATCTATATGACGATGTTCATGATATCTGCCGAGTTCTTCAAGAGAGTCTGTCCATTAAATATACATCTGATCTGGTTCATCTAATTTTATTTTCGATTTTGGCTTCCAAGGATTATAAAAAGAAGATGTGAGGTAAAACTATTAAAAACTAGCCGCGTTCGTCTAACGTTAGTGCTTCATCTTTTTCTTCACAGCGTGCTGTCACTTCTCCCTAACGTTAAAGTAACACTATGTAGTTTTTCAACCTTCATAATATATTTTGAAGACCCTTGTGTTGGTACATTGACTTACAATAGGTTAAATGACACGTCTGCCATAGCCTGACGGTCTGTATCGCTTTTACTGGCACTATGTAACTTCGGGTTTCGGGTAGTAGCCGGAGCACAAAAAGAACTACAAAATTCGACTGCTTTACGGCATACATAGTTTTTCTTCGTTTGTGATGTCTTTCATAAAATCATGCATCATACTCTACCTTGTCTGTGGCCATTGTTGATTCCAAAGCCGGTGCTGGATAAACAGCGAGTGTGTGCGTGCGACATTAGGCTGCGGTAGGCTAAATTATTTACGACAGCGGTAATGGACAATTTCGCTTCCAACCTGTAGTAGGGCGACCGCAGAGGAAAAGTGCCTTGGTGTTGCTTTAAGCCCAAACTGCACTGAGCACAATCAGTGAATGTTGTAAAATTGCTGATTCTAAATTGCGGGAGGTGTTTGATTGTAAAAAGTGCTATTATAAGCACAATGATGTGCGCAAATGACGTTGACCCTGTTCCCATGGCGGCGCGTGCTCGGAAACGGACTGCAACTAGACAAGCAAACTATATTTTGGGTTTCATGTGCGCGTCTAAACGATTAATTACAGACAAAAATATGGCGAATGCGTCTTCTATATTCCACATGTCTTCTCTGTTGATTCATCAGACGTAGATAAACGAACACAGGCAACACAACAGCTGGAACCGGCATTTTCTGAATGAAAATAGTAGTAGTAGTAGACATGTGGACGCTGCGAGTGACGTAGTGATGTTTGCTGCGCGTGACGTAGTGAAGTTTGCCGTGCTAATTTGCATATAGTGGTGTCCCATTTCCCAGGGAAAGATCTTCAACTCCACTTCCCTCGTTGAGGGGACTTTACTTTCAAGGGCACTCAAAACCAAGTCGAAGTTTTAAGGGGGGAGAAATGGGACAGGGCCTAAATGTAAAAATAGACACAATGAGCATGTATAATTTAGTAAACAATATCGTCTATCAATAGATTAAATAAATATCTAACATTTAACATGGTGCATCCCTCAGATTTTTCTTATGGCTTATTCATTATTTAACATCTTCACATTTTGTTCTGATTTAAGGGAAGGGAATAACAACAATCTTGTGGGTAACAAACACTGTCACCTCATCGCCTCTGTTCCTAGAGAGAACGGGTCTAATATTGATACCTTTGGAGAGAGAGTACTTTTGAAATGGCAATGCATTGATGCTTGTGCGAGTGGTTCAGTCAGATGTCCTTTAGAGTGTGTTTCAAACTCAATACAGAAACATTTCCTGCCCCCAAGGCACCTTTCTGATTAGTATTAACACAAATTGCTGGTGGTGTTTCCATTAAGCCTATGAGAGACTGTCAGCTCTGTAATGATTCTGTCTGTTACAGCTTGTCTGAAAGGTCATGGAGAATTTTAACCTTGCACTTCTCTGGGGCTCCTTCACTCTTAGCTTCTCATTTTCATCTCTGTATCTTTCAGCAATTTCCATCTTTCACATTCAGTCATACAGAACGGGCAAATTTTCCACTATCACTGTCCTTTTTGACATTTACCCTCCTAATCTTTACTCCTTCTCCCATTTTTTCTTCCTCTCAGCATGTCGCAGTTTCTCTCCCTGACTGGCTCGCTCCATCTCTCCTCCTCTCTGTCTATTAGCCTGTCTACCCCTTATATCAAGCTCCAGGGCTCTAGTAATTGGGGTATTGCACTTGTTCAAGGCTAATAGATACCCTAATGATTAGTCCTTCACTGTGTCTGCTCCCTTCCTGTGTTGTGGTGGTCCTCCAATATCAGGTGTACTCAACTGTAAAATGAGCTCAAGACTACCATTAGGTATTTCACATCACATGGCCTTGTTGTTAGCTTTGAGTCCTTGACAAAATGTGTTTCTTCAGAGGAAAACTATTTTAAATGTATACTGAATATATTATAAAACATATTCAGTATGTTTATTACTACACCACTTGCTTGTGTTTTAGTTTTAAATTTGTTTTGTTGAAGTTAGTTTTACTTTTTGCGTTGCATCTTTTTATTTGTGTAGCAGATCCTATGAATTCATTTAAATTTTAGCAGTTTAGTGTGATGCAGATTTTGTGCTGTTAATTTGAACAGATGTTTTCATTCCCAATGTTAAGAATCTGCTCTTAAGCAAACATTGAGAGGCTGTTTGAAAAAACGACACTGTTTATCTGCATTTACCATGTTTATAGATATGGTAAAGAGATACAGAGTCCACAA
This sequence comes from Siphateles boraxobius, assembly GCF_051911475.1. Classification (NCBI taxonomy): domain Eukaryota; kingdom Metazoa; phylum Chordata; class Actinopteri; order Cypriniformes; family Leuciscidae; genus Siphateles; species Siphateles boraxobius. The sequence continues at coordinate 8,695,327 of NW_027509208.1, forward strand.
AATAACATTTGAAGTACTGATGAAATCTGCTGCGTTTGCTCTGCACTCATTACCATCAAATCGGCTGCACTTGGCTTTGATTTTGAGTGGAAAACACTGTATATTGTTTGTGCTTCCCTGTCTTCCCTGCCATGAATTGCTATTGTTTTGCAGACTTTTGTTTCTGGTCTCAATTTAGGACACTCATCTCATGTTTGAATAATTATTAACACCTTGGTGTAAGTTCTGCAATCATTCTTGTGATTTGAATTTGACTCGGACCTAATCATTAACTTTTATTAACTCGCATTGATTTGTTGCTCTGTGTTCATGTCCAATGTGAACAATCTACACATTGATCACAAAGTCAATAAAGAATGATGAGATTTTTGGATGCTGGGTGACATCCCCCCTAGAGGCTAATATGATACTGTTTTTGGAAAATGACAAGTTTATGGCTCTGTGAGCAGAGATTATACTTAACTGGGATGGGTTTATGAGAGAATAGTCTGCACTGCTTTGCTGTTGCATGCTAAATGGTTTCTTGCCATGCAGTGGAACAGATGCAGTGCTACTCTTAATCTTTCGTGTGCTCCAGGCTGGAGACGTGTGGGCTCTGTGTGGGCTCTGAATGTTTCTACTCCAGACTCAGTCCACTGCTTCCGCAGGTCCCCCAAGGTCTGGAATCGGTCCTTCTCCACAATCTTCCTCAGGGTCCGGTCACCTCTTCTCGTTGTGCAGCGTTTTTTGCCACACTTTTTCCTTCCCACAGACTTCCCACTGAGGTGCCTTGATACAGCACTCTGGGAACAGCCTATTTGTTCAGAAATTTCTTTCTGTGTCTTACCCTCTTGCTTGAGGGTGTCAATGATGGCCTTCTGGAGAGCAGTCAGGTTGGCAGTCTTACCCATGATTTCGGTTTTGAGTAATGAAACAGGCTGGGAGTTTTTAAAAGCCTCAGGAATCTTTTGCAGGTGTTTAGAGTTAATTAGTTGATTCAGATGATTAGGTTAATAGCTGTTTAGAGACCCTTTTCATGATATGCTAATTTTTTGAGATAGGAATTTTGGGTTTTCATGAGCTGTATGCCAAAATCATCAGTATAAAAACAATAAAAGACCTGAAATATTTCAGTGGGTGTGCAATGAATCTAAAATATATGAAAGTTTAATTTTTATCATTACATTATGGAAAATAATGAACTTTATCACAATATGCTAATTTTTGGAGAAGGACCTGTATTCTAACTTTAATTTATTTCTGTGATGTCAAAGCTGAATTTTCAGCTGTCATTACTCCAGTCTTCAATGTCACATGATCCTTCAGAAATCATTCTAATATGTTGATTTGGTGCTCAAGAGACTTTTCTTATTATCAATATTGAAAATAGTTTGCTGCTTAATATTTTTGTGGAAACCAGGATGCAGTTTTTTCCACAGGAGTCCACAGGAGAGTAATTGAAAGTTCAAAAGACCATTTATTTGAAACAGTCTTTACTGTTACTTTTGATTATGTGTTGCGTCAGGTACGATACAAAAAATCTTTACAATTTTGTACACAAACTAAAAACGAACTAAATTTATCATAATTCCTGTTAGAAAGGGAAAACCAAGCTTGCTCTCTAGAGATGCTTGGCTTGGATTGCATTGGAGTTGAAATTCCCCAATGTTTCAGGGGTCTTTGTATCAAGCACAGCAAAAAAAAAAAAAAAAAGGAAAAAACGGTGGCATTTACTGATTAAACTGCACTGAATACCTCTCCTTTGACATTCGGTCTTTGATGACTGGAAAAGGAGACCGAAAGAATTGAATGGAAGAGAGAAAACAGATCAAATCAGTAATTCAAGGCACAGTTTGAAGCAGCATAAAGGAGTGTTTTAGTTGTGAATAATTGGGTAAATTATTCATCGGTTCCCACAGTGACATTTAAATGCATACATTTTCATTAATATTTTAGACATATCTGCATATATTGTGATAGAATATATTCTTGGTGTATTTATGGACTCAGTTTTACCTTTTGAAGTGTTATATTACAGTTGCGGTGATGAGAGAATTATTTCAGCAATGGGTAAAATGGATAGAGGGCACATACAGGTAATGCCCTATTCTAAGAGCATCTCGACCACCCATGTTTTTTGTTTTAAAATCTTGATTAACTACGTTTGGACACAGATTTGTATGTTTAAGAGCAGCTGAAGCTCTGTTTATACCTAAATAAAATGCAATGTCTTTGTTTATTCGTCTTAGGCTGTGAAGACATTGTGGCAGACAGCATCTCGCTAGACTCTGTGGTGGCCATCCTGAAGTGGAGCTCACAGCCCTATGGCTCCAAATGGGTTCATCGGCAGGCCATGCACTTCCTGTGTGAGGAGTTCAGCCAGGTCATGACCTCCGACGTCCTCTACGAGCTAAGCAAGGAGCACCTGCTGGCGGCCATTCAGTCTGATTATCTTCAGGTGATGACCGTACACCAATTCACCCCGAGTTCTTTTCAGATTTCCCAGTGCAAGATTGTCCAGTTCATGATTTCCCAATTTAGGGGAACTGATTGGGTTTCAAATAATCAATCTTTATAAGTGAACATTTTAATTTTGTTAACTGATTCATGAAGAATAAGGGGTTGTTCACACAGGACATATTATTGGATTCTCAGACTTGCTCTTGACAAAATATATTCTATTCATGTTTGCAAAAAAACCTGATGCTTTTTTTAATGGCAATATGGGTTGTTAAAAAAAGGTTCCCTGGGAAAAAGGTTGGGAAATGTTGGTCCGATTGAATTAAATAGAATTTTCTTGCATAATCTTACAAATAACTTCACTACAAGGTCTCTTGCATGGGTTTTTTGTGCTTTTACGACAAGGTCGAGCTTATTTTCTCTCTGGAAACATACAGGGGTAGTAATTCAGGGTAAGTGCACATCATATTGCACTATTGGGAAAATTGTGTTTATTTCAGTCCACAAATCAATGCAGGGCTTAAGGCCTATCTATTTCAGACAGCAGAGTGTTAGTATCAGTCTGTTTATCGGTCTCTGTTGATCAGGTCTCCCTTCTCTTGAAGGTCACCTGCTTTTGTTTTTGGACAAATTAGTTATCTGTATCAGATGACCCCCTTACGTCTCCTCAGTGAGCTTATATAGAGAGCTGTAACCCCATCTGGGATTTGGCCTGGCACACAGAAGTCTGTTAGTGTCTTCACACTCATGAGCTGTTGCGCATACGTCATTATGTGATGGGAATCTTGTGCTCCAGACTGCCATGAATGCGCACAGGACTGTTTACTGAGGCTGTGGATTACAGGTAATAATGTTGTAAATAGTGTTCAATTTCTTGCACAGACCAATCGTTTCGCTTCATAAGACCTCAATATTTTGCCCGGAGCCACAGGTATTCATTTTGTTTCGTATGTTTTTTTGATTCTCAGAGTTATTGTAGCCATTGACTTGCATTATATGAATCACCAAGGACCACAGTTTCAGTTAAAAATCTTCTTTACTGTTCTACTGAAGAAAAAAATGACACCTACATCTTGGATTGCCTGAGGAAATTAACAGCAAATTTTCATTTTTGGGTGAATCATTCCTTTAAGTGAGTCCACCCTGGGTCATGTCTTAATCCCATTCCCCCTTTCTCTCCCTCACCTCCAAATTTCCTGTCTACATTCTCTTGTACCAAAAAATTAAATTTAGGAAAAAGTGTAAGGAAAGGACCCTGATATTAAAAAATGTAATTTAGTTCGAGGGATAAACGATGTCCATTAAACCTGGATCGGCTTCTGTCGATGAATGAAATGAGATTTTGGCTGTGCAATATTCCCATTAAGAGATAAGATGATAAAATCATTTTGCTCAGGTTTCACCTGGCACCTGCAGGACTTGTTGCTATGAAATAGATTGGTTTTTATATATCCTGTTTTTAGTTTTGAGATCGTTCTGTTGTATTAAATGTGCCCGGTGAAGGTCCTGTGACAGTGTGCACCGAAGGAACCGTACCAGCCCGGATTCTCACTTGGTTCTTGCTTCGGCATCCCATGTTGAACCGGGATTATACTCATCCGGTCTAAAGTGAACACTACACACTACCGTGTTTTTCGAAGCAGATGCAGAAGTGAAGTCCCGTCTCTTCACCCGCACAAAACACACCAAGGCACGAAGATAGCACAGTCCTTTTTCTTTTTAGGAAACCTGTGGACTCGCTGTCCTGACGGCTATAATTCACTAAATTTACCATGACGATGGAAAATTGAAATACAATAACTACCAAAAGAACACACTGAATCACGACCGCTTCTACTGAATACCAACCTACTTTGCACTGAGCAAACGCAGAGCCCACCAAACAACTCCCTCTTATGATGTAATATGACGCCATGTTGCAAGAAAATTGCTTTTTCAACACGGTCAAGGAAACTGTCACGTTTTCTAAAACAATTTTAAATCCTGCATTAATTTTTTCATATGGTATTTTCATACAAGGTTATATATTAATTTTGAAAAAAATAAAACATGCAATATGCCCTTTAAGCTTGCATACACCAGTTTCCTTCAGCCTTGTAGTGCTGGCTAAATTCAGTAACAAACTTATAATGTTCTTCTCCTCTCTTCACAGGCCAGTGAACAGGACATCCTCAAGTATGTTGTGAAGTGGGGCGAACACCAGCTCATCAAGAGGATGGCCGATAGAGGTATCACACACAGACATTTGTCACTAGATACACATTAAAGGAATAGTTCATCCATTTAGTAATCTATTTACTCACCTTCATGTCAAACCTTGTATGTTGTTTTTTTTTTTTGTAATACACAGAAGTATTTCTATACTATCGTTCAAAAGTTTGGGGACAGTAGGAATTTTTAAAATGCCTTTGACAGTCTCTTCTTATGCTCACCAAGACTGCATTTATTTGATCCGAATTACAGTAAAAAGTGCAATATTTTGTTTTCTATTTTAATATATTTCAAAATGTAATATATTCCTGTGATGGCAAAGCTGAATTTTCAGCATCATTACTCCAGTCTTCAGTGCCACATGATCCTTCAGAAATCATTCTAATATGCTGAATTGGTCCTCAAGAAACATTCTAATTATCAGTGTTCGAAACTTAAAATTAATATGTTTGTAGAAACCATGATACTTTTAGTCAGATCCTTTGAATAGAAAGTTCAAAAGAACATAATTTAATTGGGAAAATATATATATACTAAGACATTTATAATGTTACAGAACATTTCTAATCTTTTGTAAAATTGTAAATGTCTTTACTGTCACTTTTGATCAATTGCACATTTGATCTTCCTGAATAGAAGTATTCATTTGTTTTCTTTTTTTTTACTTTCTATCCCCAAACTTTTGATGCTACTGTATATTTCATTACAAGAATTATTACATGGCTCATTCCATGTGTTCATAGTGACCATGTCTGACATACTGAAAAGACAAAAATATCATGAATGTGGTCTGTAAGACTTGAAGTGTTGTGTACAAGTTTTTGCTTACTTTTATGGTGATATACGGGGCTTGACAGCCTGTTATCCCCATCCACATTTGTTGTATGAAAAAAGAAAAAAGATTCTTGGAAATTCTGCTAAACTACTTTTGTGTTCCTTGGATGAAAGCAAGTCCATACAGGTTTGGAATAAAAGTAATGTTCAGGCAAAAATTTTTATCCTGACTATTCCTTTAATCCCAATCTACTCCATACACACAATCACACTTTTCTCTGGGCCAAATCTTTTTTCTGTGCCGCTGAATCTGTCCCTGTTTTCACCTCTTGCCATAGATGTTGGTCTAATAATAAGACTATGCTAGTCTAATGATTTATTGCCCTATCCTCCTAATGTCTAGTAATGACTCTGACTGGCTCAGCACTGAGAAATCAGGCCAAGTGCTCTGCAGTACTGAAGCGTAGCATATGGCTGGCAGCTCCAGACCTGGGTCTGCATTTGCTCTGTTTACCCAACAGAATCAAATATACCAAGACTAACACTGTCTTAAATGTTTATAGCTGGTGCCAAACAATAAACACGATCTTTGATTGCTTTTCCCCCAGAACAGATTCTAAAGGGAATGTGAAACAGCAATGCAACAATACACCTTCATTTTGTCATTAACAATCTTTAAACATGATCCTTATTCGGTGTAGATCGTAATTCAGGGTCCATTGCAGTGCAACATCCTTAGAACAGAGGAGTTTTAATTCCTCGCTCAAGGGCACAGCGGCAGCCAGTGGATCTGCATAGTAATACCGCTAATCCTCTGGAAGCACACACCCTCCCACCCATCATTGTCTATCTATATTGTGGGCTAGAAAAGTTGGGCCACCTTTTCCTCCAACTTAAATATTTGTGTGTGACTGTGTATGTGTCTGTGTGTTCCCCAGAGCCTAACCTGTTAAGTGGTACTGCACATAGTGTGAATAAACGTGGTGTGAAAAGAAGGGATCTGGACCTGGAAGAGCTTAAAGAGATTCTCTCTCCGCTGCTGCCTTTCGTCCGAACTGAGCACATATTACCCACCAACAGTGAGGTCCTCTCTGACACTGTAAGTGTGTTTGTGTCATTGGTTTGAACAGCTTAAACGGGCACATTAAAGGGCTGTCAAAATTCCATTCATATAAATGTGTATATAAATTCCAATATAAATACTGTTGTAATTGTTATAATGAAATTACTCTGTAGTGATAGGCGCCCCTTTTTTGCATTTTGAGCCCCTGTCCCTGAGAAACTTAACTTTCTATTCATAAAAGAATCTGGATAAAAATGGTTTCCACAAAAATATTAAGCAGCACAACTGTTTTTAACATTGAAGATAAGGAATGTTTCTTGTGTTATATAGATCAGGATGATGGGGAAACCACCCATCATCCTCCTTAAGAAATTTGTCAAGACACTACAAGCCAAATGAGAAACATTTTACTGAATTACTGCACATTCTGAATAAAAATGATAAAAATGTCAATATTGATGGATGTACGAATGAGTATATACTCTGACTCTCAGTACTATTCAGTAATAAAGCAAACCGATTCACCATTGCTCTCCTTGACTGCTCTCGTCGCGTATCGTTGAAGACATTTACTCTGCCTTTAACAGATGAAGAGGGGTCTGATCAGCACCCCTCCCTCTGACATGCTGCCCACAGCAGAGGGAGGCAAAGCCAACGCCTGGCTCCGGCAGAAGAGTGCTGGCATTTATGTCCGCCCACGGCTCTTCTCTCCTTATGTGGAGGAGGCCAAGGTAGGATACACTTTCTCACCTCGCATACAGCAGAATATTTAACCGCTACATTAAAATTAACAGATAAAGACATGGGAAAAGTTATTGAAAACTATTCACTAATTCTTTAATTATATATATTAAAGTCTTATAGAAAGGTCTTAAAATCAAATCATTTTGAAAAGGCACTTGGTTTATAGAATGACCTTAGTTCATGCAAGTCATATAGTGAAATGGGTATGTGTTCCTCCAGGCGGTTCTGGAGGAGATGATGGTCGAGCAGACCGATCTGGTTAGGCTGCGCATGGTTCGTATGTCCAATGTACCCGACACACTCTACATGGTGAACAATGCCGTCCCTCAGTGCTGTCACATGATCAACCACCAGCAAATGGCTGGCAGCCAGACTGCTCCACCGTCTGTGGTTGCTAATGAGATACCAGGTGGGTTAAGCGCTCATTCATGCCTTGTAATGATGCATTGTTTTAGCCAATCTACAATTTCAGTCCCATCATTATGTCTACTATATATCTGTGTAATACTCGTTTATACTTCATAAAATTAATCACTCACAAACACCACAATCAAGTCATTTTAGAGAGATATTTCACAGAGGCCAAATATATTGTCCTAATCTAGATGTAGTTGTGACTCCCATAAATCAAACCATGAGACAGTTTTCTCACGTTAATTTTGCTTTTTGTTTTCAACAAGCAATTCAGTGTTTATATATATATATATATATATATATATATATACAAACACTGTGTGTGTGTATATATATCTATATATATATATATATATAAATAAACACTGTGTGTGTGTGTGTGTGTATATATATATATATATAAATAAACACTGTATATATATATATATATATATATATATATATATATATATATATAAATATATATATATGTGTGTGTGTATGTATAATGTGAGTGGGAACATTAGCCTTATATGTTGGCAAGCTTTGTGATGCTTTGGGTGTTATTTAAAACAAAAGTCAACACCAATTAAAAAAAAAAAAAAATTGCCAATATACCCATCTTTTATAAATCTCTATTTATGACCTGGTATGCAATATTATTAAATGATTCACTTATTCATCTGGATTCACACATTTATTCTAACTTAAGTAATGTGTTTTCCTTTTCTCACCCTGTCTTTCAGTGCCCAGGTTGGCAGTAGTGAAGGAAATGATCCGTAGGCTGCAGGAGCTGCGTCACACAGACCAGGTGCAGCGAGCATATGCTCTGAACTGTGGTGAGGGCGCCACAGTCAGTTACGAGCTGCAGATCCGTGTGCTCCGAGAGTTTGGCCTTCCTGACGGGGCTGCAGAACTCCTACAGGTAACCCAGCACATCCTGTTTGAGTGGAGGCACTGACAAGTTGCTATGGCTACTGTGAATCTCACTCTGACTCAAGTTAGTTTTACCCCAGCCTCTGATGAATACAGTTTTGTTTTCTAGGGATTGCGGTCACTCATACTGATTTTGTAAAAAAAAAGAAGAAAAAAGGATTTTAAAAAGGAGATTCACAGATGTAAATTAAAATGTAAATAACTGTTTTCTATTTTGATATATTTTAAAATTTAATTTATTGCTTTGATGTCAAAGCTGAATTTTCAGCAACCATTACTCCAGTCTTTAGTGTCACATGATCCTTCAGAAATCATTCTAAATTAATTCAAATTGCATCCTTCATAGAAGTATTCATTTCTTAAAGAAGACTACATTCACGTACTTGCGTAGAGTACTTTTCGGGCCTTCGTGTGTTCTGCATCACTCCATGTTGTTTTGACTAGCATGTTTCCAGTGTTGGGAAAGTTCACTTTCTACATGAACTAGTTCAAAGTTCAGTTCACAAATTTTAAAATGAACTAGTTCAGTTCATAGTTCATACTTCACAATTTTGAATTAAGTTCACGGTTCCAAAAAATGAACTAGTTCATAGTTCTTTTTTTCCATATGTTGCTGCGAGCAATTTAAATTATTGCCACAACCCATATACAACTACAGACAGCGGTTTTTTTATCGGCGGGCAAAGTTTGCACAGAAATGTAAGATTTTTCCCATCCTCACCGACCTTGTCTTAAACTGATCATACGATATGACGACGCCTCGCTGCCTTGTCGACTACATGCTGCTTTTCGTTTTGATGACGCATGCGGCGCCGCGGTGCGACACTGGTGGCTTGTGTTGCCAGATTGGGTGTTTTTTTCGCTACATATTAAGGCCTGTTTACGTGTGTTTTATGCGGGTTTTCGCCTGGAAGACTCTATAGAAATCTGGCACCCTATTGAACGAAGTTAAACCTTTTTTACAGTCTATGAGTTAAACTGAGATAGCGTGCGTTCACCGACACCAGAATGAACGCGTTCACAATAACGTTCATCAGGCAGTAAAACAGTTCAGATCACGTTCGCCCCAAAATATGAACGAATTCATGAACTATCGTTCAATGAACGCGTTCAGGCACAACACTGCATGTTTCTCAGTTACTGTGCTCTTGGTTTAGAAGTGGTCTGAGCCCTTGAACTACTGTGATGTCTTGTGGTTCTCACCATTATGTGACCAGTGAACCCATGTTAGAAAACTTGGAAGGAGTCAAAACTTCTTCAGCATACCAGAAAACCTATTAACTCTCATTTTTGAAGCATGTCTAGCACAAACATGCCCTTACATTGACGTGTGTTGTGTTTTAGAATCCGCACAAATTCTTTCCTGAGGAGCGTTTCGGAGACGAGAGTCCCGTCCTGGCCTTGCGCCAGTCAGGTCGCTGCCGGGTCAACAGTACACCAGCTGTGGAGAGTATGTTCACTGACCTGGAGGCCCTGGTGGGCTTCCACCCCCCTCTGCCCCCACCTCCTCCACCCTACCATCCTCCGACCACCCCGGGCCATGGCCAGCAGCAGTTTAAAGCAGGCTGGAGACCACGGGTCCCCAGCCAACCTCCCTCCAGATCTTTCTCCTACCCCTGCAATCATGCACTCCTTCATAGGCAGACCTCTACGAAAATGGGCAGCCAAGTCTACCCACCAGGAGCCAAGCCCCTGCCCCCAGACTGCACTAACGCACAGGGGGGAAGGAGTCTTCATCCTGACAAGCAAATGGTGATTAATACCAATATATTATTCTTTGTTATTATTATTATTTTTATATATATTTATTTTTTAGCAATTTTTTAAATATATTTTTGTTTAAATTTTTTAAATGACATTTAACAGTGTTATTAAATTCTTAGTGTTTTTAAATAATCTAAATGTACAAAATGGGAAAATTAGCATCTATACATACAACATTGACATACAGATTAAATTAAATAAAATATTTTATTATTATTAAATAATAGGGGTGTAATATATTGTGTCAAAATATATCGCAATACAAAAATGCAACAGTATGTATTGTGTATAAAATGAAAATTACTGTGTGAAAAAAGTTCTACATTAGTGTCAGTTGTTTTAGTGTCAGTACTACATTAAACTACTACATATAATGTTGAATATAATGTACACTAATGCAATGGGGGAATATTTGTGTCCTGATAATGTCAAATGTCTTATGTTACCAGTAAAAAGTGGCCTAAATTATTTTAAATATATCTAGTCAGTGAAAGAGTGCAAGTATATTCGTCTAAAAAAATAATTCTGTTTTCAGCTTCAGAATCATGAATATTTTTATTCTGGTGTCACTATTGTCCCTGTGCATTGGGTTACCTGCACCAAGTCCAAGCCTATTCATTTACACCCACAATGTAACACCAAATTTAGCATTTTTTAATCAACAGGTTTTTGTTAACCTTTTGCCATATGTCTTGGAGTATCACAATAATATTGTATCGTGATTATGTATCGATTCGTGACATGAGGGTATCGTTACACCCCTATTAAATAATAATGATAATAATGGATGATAGCCAATATGGTACTGGAATATCATGCTTCCCCAGAGATAACAGTTGTATTTTAACTTATTCTTGCAGAACATGGAGCCTGTCATCAACGAGTTCATGCCAGATATTGCCATGGGTGTTTCGGCAATGAGCCTAAAGGAACGACGACTTCCGGAGGTCTCTATGGAGGTGGAGAGTCACGAAGCCCACCCTCACATTTCTACAGCTCCTCCCATGTCCCACAGCTACTCCAGCCATCACCCACACTCCTCCCGCAAGCGGCATGCAGCCGAACCCAAGCCCGAGGGGCTGCAGCCTGACTTCCCAGATCTCTACGAGTTCCCGGGCCGCCACGTGCCTCCCTACTGTGGACCAGACCTCTACATCCACGGCCGTCAGGCAGGCGGAGGGGCGCCGCCTCCGTCCTACTCAGAGGCTTCAGAATCCCTCCGCCTGGATGTGCTGGAACAGCCTCCACAGAGGCTAGACTTGGCAATTGTCTCACAAGGGGGCGTTGCGCAAGCCGTGCAGAGGTCACGGCCCGTAAATGAGACGGACCTCACCTGTGGGCTCGGCCCCTCCACAGAACAGTATGAGGAATGGCCCACAGGCCGCCGGCCTGCTCCAGAGGGAATTGGGCTGGGCTTAGGGGTGAATGTAGGGACTGGGGATGAGGGAGGGTTGGGGGCCCGAGACCGCAGGTCACCCAACAAACCCGACTACTCCTACAGGAAGTCTGCTCTCTGACCCCTGATTAAAAAAGAGACTGAGGACTAATTTAAATGCTACGTGTAAACAAACAGGTGAGGCACCAGCAGTCCTGCACTTTGTATTCTTTCGAGGGACGACAGTATCTTGAAATGATGAACGCCCATAAGCTACGTGAGTGGCTGCTTTCCTGATAGGAGATGCTAAAGTGAGATGTCACTTAAACCCCTCCAGATAGGTTTGAAACCTAATGTAGAGTGAGGAGAGCTTGGTTTGGTTGTATGCACCCTGAAAAGAGGTCAAAATTGATTTAGTCTGATTCATTATGGTTCTCATATTTTCCTCACATGCTGCATATTAATGTACATATATCACAGTATATTTTATTTACTTTCATTTCCTTGAACATACTAGGATGACTGAAGAAAATATATATTTATCTAGATGCACAGATTTTGTTCCTTAGGAGTAAATTTTAAAAATATGAAGGCAATAAGTTGCAAACTCATTACTTTGTCTAGTCCTTGATAAACGGCTCCTCCTTCTTTTGAGGGCAGAGTGGCAGTAATAGCTTGTGTAATCCGCTGCATTTGCCGGCTTTTACATTAGCCTGTGCAATTTAAGAGCCGAGATGGAACATAAAAGGGAAAACAAATGAAATCCCCTGTCTCCTATGAGGCAACTTATCAGGCATAACAATGGCACAGATGCGCCATTAAATGTGAATGGAGCTTTGTTTTACCGTGTTTCACAATTCAGATCTGTAGATTCATTCTAGTGTATTTAACTTAAAAAACTATCTGTCCTCTCAAACAAAGATTTGGCACACTCTTTTGCATTCAGATTCTCTTTCCAAGGCTGCAGTTGCTGGCATTCCTGAGAGATGGCAAAAGCGGGTTGATCATTATCAGCCTCGTACTCCAGAAATGTACAGGAATCTCAATCAAACCAACCTCACGCCACATCCTCAGTCCTCTAGTTTGGTGGGACAGCAGACGTTCATTAGCTTTTCTGCGCTAGTTCTGTCAGCAGACGACCAATAATTATGATGTCATGAACAGGCTTTGCAAAAAAAAAAAAAGAGAAATCTTAGAAAGTGTCATGTACACAAAGATTTGGAGGATTTACTTTTGATTTGTTACACAACACTTTAAGAAACAATATATCAAACACTGCTGCACATCCTATCTATAAAAGTGACTTATTTTAAGCTTTTTTTAACATCTGAAATACCTGTATTCTGTATTCTATAATAACTGTGCAATAGGCAGCCTTTTTTTATTTTAAAAACTCATTTTGCTCTCTTCTCCCTACAATAAATATATTTCTCGATTATCATACTGACACAAATATGCAGGCTAGTTCACCCAAAAATGTAATTGGTCTCCATTCATGTTGTTCCAAACCTGTATGACTTAGTTTTTTTCTATAGAACACAAATACATTTTGTCCATACAATAAAAGAAAGTGGGATCCAAAAACAACAACATTGGACCCTATTGATGGTCACTGTATGGAAAAAACAAACAAAAAGCCTTGAGACATTCTTCAAAATATATTTTGTTCTGCAGAAAGCCAGAAACTCGTACAGGTTTGGAAGAACATGAGTTTGTGTAAATGATGACAGAATTAGCATTTTTGGGTTAACTATCCCTTTAAGATAATCAACAATAGTCTTTCCCCACAGGTAATGGTACTGCATTTTCAAATACTCTCAAATATTATTATATAAGCATCTCTGGTTGTATTACACCAGGTGGGACCTCTGTTGAATATCCAAACAATCCTCAGTTATATCCATCCCACGTTCCTAACTTTGAGTGCTTTCATTGGAGCACAAGAACGGTTTTGTTGGTTGAAAGCACAAACGTACTGAGAAATACTGAGAATGTCATTTATTTCTTGTCAGATAAAAGTGCTCAAACATTTTATACTCTAGTAAAAGGCTTGAGTTTTGGTTGGATTGTCGATCAGATTGTTTTTTGTTTTTCTGTTTTTTGGACTGTTAAGAACTCACAGTTAGACCAAAGATGGGTTGGGGAGGATGTTTGTGTTGCTTGTTGAATCTCGAAAGCATTTTATTTACCAGGTTTCTGTCTCTCTTTGTCAGCTGAATTGAAACTGTCGGCTTGAGATTCATGTTAGTTGCACAGACTCTTTGATGACTGTGACTATAGAAGGAACATTTATCATCGATTGATTTCGTTGATCCCTCCCCAGGTATTTTGACCTATAAAGATAGCCTTAAGTGTTGATGTAGGGTTAGTACTGCTGTATCTGCAGTTACAGCCTTAAGGGTAACGCAGTTCTCCATCTTAAATCACATAAGGTATTCTGTGCCAGAGAGGCTTTCTACCTCTGACCAGCTTCTCTCAACATGTACTTCAGTCAATTTGATTTTCCTCCTATATATTTTTATCAACTTTAGACATTTATCACTGAGGGACCAGAACCAACAGCCAGAAATCAAATTTTCTCCACTTTCTAGCATATTTCTAAGGTTCCTCTCCTCCTTTCCTTAAACTTGCTGTTTTATTAGATTCAGCATTACAGCTAATTTTTGTTTAAAAAAAGTGAGGACTGTGCCATCTTGCATGATAATGAACTCAACCAGGTGTTACGGCGGTAAGCTTGTGTTATTGTTCATCTACTCTTAGTTGTTCAGAAATGTTAGCCGGCTGACGCAGTTGCAGTGCAACAAATGGGTCCTTCTGGACTCCTACTGCAGTGCTCCTCTGAGTCAAGCCTGAAAGAGTCATGAACCCTGAGTGGGAGCGCTCCAGTTTGCCATCCCGCAAAGCCTCAGAGGGTCAGATCCAAAAATAGATCCAGCATAGACCCTGGCTGGTGGGGTACAAGTGATCTCCTTAGAGAGTTGAAGTCGACTGAAATTGGTTGGAGGCTGCTCGTCTTCTCTTAATGTCAAGGACGTAGTTCTACAGTTCTCTTTACGCCAGGCTAATCGGATACGTGAAAATCTTCAGTCACTGATGCACATGGTTAAACCTTTCCTCTGGAATATGAGCAAACTTGATAATACACTAGTTTCAGCTTTCAGTAAGTAATTGATGGTCCTCTCAAAATGCAATGCGTCGTAGCCTACTTAATCCTACCTTCCCTGACCTCATTCTGCAGCAAAAAGAGGAGGAGTTGAACCAATTTATTAACCACTTTTATTCAGAATAAATAAATGTTTTACCCTAGATTTGTTTCACAGAGCAGGTGTCTTCATTTTACCTTGCAGATCCTCTAGGCTTCATGTCATCATGACAATAACGATTCGATCTACCTGGCATGCGAATTGTTTTACCAGCAGCTTGCATGTTCTGCTTTTGATGTGCCGTAAGCTGCTCGTCAAAAGTGCAGTCATTTAAATTCTCAGTGTTTCTGGTTTGTAACTCAGTATTTTTGAACTGTGGGTCCATCTTTCTGTACCAATGCCATTTTGAATTGGGTCATCTGAGGTCTGATGAGCAAAGACTTCTCGGTATGGCATTTCTCTCTCTCTCTCTCTTTTTTAAAAAAAAAAGTAACAGTTGCCTTTTTAGTTTGCTATTTTTTAGGTGACTGTTACCTGTAACTCCAAGCATTGAGTAATTGGCATCAGCACTTGCCTTGGAGCAACCTAGAGGAGATCTGAGGTTTGTCATGTCATTCTAGTGAATCACACTCGCTGCATAACCATGACCCGAAATCGACAGATGGATATTTAGGCCTACTGCTGCTACTCAGAGGTTTTCCTGCCAGCGGAGAACATTATTTCTTGACGTCAATGCCGTTCCCAGCGTTCTAGTCCCGTATAGACCCAGCCATGCCTTAATCTTAAGGGGGAGGTTAGGAAAACTTGGATCACCTTCGCCTATGCTATACTCAGGCCATTTTGAAGATGCTGAGAAGTCATTTATTTCATGTTATAAAACACCAATCAGATCATTTTGAGGGTGGGTTCTGATTGCTGCAAAAGTCAATGCACACAGTTGAAGGTATTTCACGTTTGAGATGCACACTGACCTCATAATTAATACATTTCTATCACAAATGCTATTTATTGTCATTTGGATTTAGTCTGGTTTGTGGGCTGCTTGCCTGAGAGACTGTTAAGAGAATGAATTGGAAATGCATTTGAGCTCCCAGATAAGAAGCTTGAATCATTGTTTAGTCTGTGTTGTAGAACTCAAACTAGCCATTGTTCGACGTCAAATTGTCATTGTCTAAAACTGTTGGGTTCGTTGACCATCTTAAACCAAGGAATAAAAGCTAAAACAGATGAAGGTACCCATTGCACTAAATTTTTGATGGTGGTATGTGTAACACTTGTTGTGGAATAGTGCCCTCTGTTGGCTCTATTGATTTATTATTGACTGAAGTGTCTGTTTATTCAGCTCTAGATTCACAGCCGAGTCATTTTTCTTAAACATTCATTCCTAATCCTTTTAGTATATTTGCATGGCGTTGCATTATTTATCTCCAAAGTGCCGCAAGGCTGAACTGAACCGAAGGTTTGTGTTTTGGATGTGTGAGGGGCAAGGGAAGTTGTGTTTGAAGACTTACAAGTCAAGATCTCCAGGTTCTCTCTTGTGCTATCTCTCTTATGGAGACGATTTAGTGCCTTCCCTGCCTGAGGCTGGGCTTCCTCCACACCCCTTTTGTCTTATGCAAGCCCTTTCTACAAACCTCTGTTAAACCGTCTCTTTGTAATACTGTAGCCAACGCTTAGTGTGCATAATGTTTATCTTCTTTTTTTTTCTTCAAAAAAATATTTTTCAAGATTTTTGGTACCTTTGATCACAGGCCTCAGAAATATGGTGTTTTGTTGTATGTAAAGTGTAAAGTTTTTATAAATATATATAAAACATGCGATATCTTTTTGAGACTTTGTGTGTGTGTACATATTCGTATATATATATATATATATATATATATATATATATATATATATATACATATATATATATATATATATATATATATACACACACATATATATACACACACACACATACAAAAAAAGCATTCTTTTGTGGAGTTGTGGAAAGTGTCTATTTTTCTATTCTTTTCTTTGGCCAGTGTAGTTATGAACTTTACTCTGCAATTAGGTGACTAATGTCTTGGAAATAAATAGTTTTGAGTTATAATGCTCGTGTGTGGTGTTTTTTGTTGTTGTTTTCATTCATTCGAACTGCCAGATAAACAGTGAGTAACACCTTGCCATTAGTGGGAAATGGGAGGGTAAAACACTGGGTCTCCATTCACTATCACTGTGCATACAAACGTTTGAAGTCATGAAGTCATTATTCAGCTCATACTGAAATTAACGTTTAAACTTAGAACCAACTGAAGCCACACTTACGCAAAATCACATACTGCTGAAGGTAATTTATCCAGCTATATATAAAGTTAATTTAGAAATTTGAATTATTTCAGAGTACATGAGGTCCGTTCACGTGTAGTCTAGGCCTGATTGTGTTTTAACTAGTTTTGAGAAACTAAACGTTTGGCTTTAGTTGAAGCTCTGCGCGAGCATGAAAGTAAAGCTAGAAAAGTGAGGTTGTGCGAAAAGCCCTTTTAAGAACATTGTTTGGGCGCATTTATGTAAATGACTATAGCTGCAGGGACTCATACAGTAACAGGGTTTTCAATTGCAGTTACAAATGAGATGCAAAATTTAAAAAAAAAATATTGCTATGCATTTAAAATATGCTATCCAGTCAATTAAAGCTTGATTTGTTTTTTTTATAAATCATAATTAAATACTTGTGACAATCACTTATGCCTGTGGTACCAGTATTTGAAGTAAATTTCTAGAAATATGCAACTTTAAAGAAAATTAGTTCTTAAGAAAAAGTGTCTAATTTTTCATCTTTGCCCCTATTTCCACCAAGGGAGAATTGGTTTCATCTGTTGTGTTACTGTGAAAGACTGTAACATCACAGACAAATTAGCACAAATCTAGACTTTTCTAAAATGGAGGCTGCCATTTTAGAAATATTAATAAGTGAATTTGAATTTGAATGAAAATGTAAACATAAAAAAAAATCAGTGTAATCAGTATAACACCATAGACTCTTAATAAAGTGTGACACATGAAATTGATAGAAATTTAGTCAAATTAATGTGAATCAACCCTTCAGATCTGCAGTCACCTGCAATGACCTTTACACAAAGAAAACAGTCTAAACACAAGTCCCCTTTGTCTTAAATGGGTAACATCCATTACTGTAACGCCACAGCCGTGAAGTTTATGTACAATATTTTCTTTAAATATAACTCAATTTTTTTAACAATTTAATTACATTTGTTAAATTACATCTTAATCACAATATAACATTTTGTTACACATGAAATCTCTCAAACTCGATTAAATATGCATTTGTTTTAAATTAACTTTTAACAGTCCACAAATGGTTTTAACCCTACAGAATAAACATATGCAAGCATTTTTTTTAATCTAGTGGCCTTGATTAGTTTTACCCTTTTGAAATGGTGTGAAAAGCTTGATCGGTTATTAACAAAACTTTAAATTCGATTTAGAAATCCTAGAGGCTTTACCGACTTATTCAACTAAATCTCATCGGTTATTTCACCCTAATGGAGAGTTTCTGGGATAAACTGACATACATCACAGGGCCCAAATGTATTACCATGTTTATTTCTCAAAGGTAGGACATAAAAAGTAACAGAATCTACACATGAAACGGGTTAAAACAAGATCAAATAAAAAGGGTTACTAGATCACAACAATGACTGGATAACCTGTAAAAGCACTTACATAGGTTTGTGTTTCCTAAACAGATTTTTCCAATAGGCTGTAGCACTATTTACCCTGACATACATGAATGTGAATATTAGCCATCTCTTCAGAACAACTAATACTGAATGCAGTCATGTGATTGAGACTTTCCTAATAGCCTTCTTCAGGATGCAACGACACCATTTTAAATTGCTTAAAAGAGAGAGCTCCTGAGGAATGACTGCAATTGTTGTTTTATGACATTATAGAAGTGGCTTTCCATACATCCATTGTTTTAAATCATTCCATAATGCATCTTTCTGGACACTGAAAGCCAATCGTGACATGTTGAGCTGAACGTTATTGCAAATTCAACCCTATTTTTGGAATGGCAGGATTACAAGAGAAGTATTACAGCTATATCTTTGGGAACACAGAACCTGTCATACATGAACTAATATACAGGGTCAAAATCATACAAGCTTATGAGGGCCTGATTTTAAACTGCATGTTTATTTTATAAAACCAGGAACGGCCTTGGAAAAAAGCTGGAGGAAAAGAAACATGAAAGGTTGGATGTAGCTGGTATGCTTGAAGTGTCGGTGAAAGACGGTTTAACTGCAATAGTACTGGCCTGCGTTGGCTCTTCGTCTCTTGCGGCTTTGCTGCTGTTCAAAAAACTGGCGGATGTCCTCAGGTGTCACCACCTAAACAAGGGAAGAGAGGAGAAATTTAACACTAGATTGTACAAACTTATCAGTTCAACACATTAAAGGGGCATTCGGCAACTATTTCAGCTTAATAAAACCGTTTAGAAATCATTTGGATGGTTTAATAATCTGTTCTGGTGAGAATGGTGACTTTCCCCGCTCCCCCCAGCGTTCCCAGGCGGAAGACAAACCTTGCAACATGGGGACTGACATCACGGTAAGTTGGAAATGGGAAGTCTTGTGAGAAGCAAGAACGAGCGAGAAACACAAAGTGCTTTACGGCAATTCGACAAACACACACGCTGCCCTCAATGTGTATGATGTATTACCCACCTCGGTAGACATAGCTCCACACGATAAAGTTGGCCGGCTCCGATAATAACAAATGCACATGGGCAGCGGTAGAAAGGAGGAGGAGGGCGCCGCAAGTAAGTTTTTTTACGACATTTTTGTGAAATATACGCCTCACAGCTGTAGGGGAGCTCGTTGAGAAAACATGCGACAACAAAAGTGAAAATCAGCAAAGAAATAGCTGGAGTTGCCGAATGCCCCTTTAAAAATATAAATATTAAAAGCCTACCTTTCCTTCAGCTGCAAATCTCTGCAGATAGTCCTTCAGTTCTGTCTTCATGTCATTATATTCTGAGGAAAAATGTAAAGGGAACATCACAGTTGAATTGATAGTATATTGGGAGTAGTTCAATTTTAAATCTCACACCATGAAGTAGTTTTGCTTTCACACAGATAATGTTGGCGGTAAACCCTACTGACCATGGATGATCTCCAGTTGCTGAACCCGATTCAGGTTGTTTAAGGCCGACATCAAGGGGTCACGACCCTCGGCTCCACCCGCTTGTTCAGCCTGTTCTGTGGACTTGCCCTTGTTCTCATACGCCAGGACGGTGTCCATCTCATCCGTGAGGAAAGACACTCCTGTGTCTGCATAGAGGATCTAAGCAAACAAACCCAATTAACATGCGACCAGGAACAAATAAGATATCCTCATTCCAAAAAAAGAAAAATCTGTCAATCAATATATACATATTTATCTATATGGTTAAATACATCGTAAAAACATATATATACACTGATATATATATATATATAAAATGTTGTCATTTGTTTCTGTGATGGCAAAGCTGAATTTTCAGCATCATTACTCCAGTCTTCAGTGTCACATGATCCTTCAGAAATCATTCTAATATGCGGATATGGTGCTCAAGAAACATTGCTTATTATTATCAATGTTGAAAACAATTGTGCTGCTTAATACTTTTGTGGACACCATGATCATTTTTTCCCAGAAACCTTTAATGAATGAAGTTCAAAAGAACAGCATTTATTTGAAATAAATAAAAGAGAGAGAGAGAGAGAGATTAAGTTGTCATTATAATAATTATCATTACAATTCATAATCCAATTCTAATTTAAATGTTACAGAATTGCACCTGTTAACGAAGGGTGGAAGCAGAGATAGTAAGTTAATGTGGTCTGTGTTTGAGCTGTACCTTGCAGTCGGTGCAGGTGCAGAGTTTGGTGCGCCAGGCAGACGGCCAGAACACGGCACCCTGAGGAGCCCGGCTCCTCCCCGAAGCCTTCATCTCCCTCAGCCTGCACCCGGAGCACGAACCCTCCTCTGAGGAACCTTCAGCTTCCTCCTGGTGTTTACGCTTACAGGCGGATGTCCCGTTGACCTGCACCTGTCAGCAGAGAGAAGGATCGTCAAATCTTAATCACTCATTCCTCCCTTGCTGTGTAGATTGTTCAAATAATCTAATATTCCCCAGTCATACAGCTGGGTTGGCATCATTTCTAACAGCAACCAAACAATGTGGTGTAAATTCAAATTGGCTTGATTCCTTCAAATTATGGCTTGAGACAGATGAAGCATTAGATGCGTTAATTCCCCAATGAAAACTCTTTCTGATAACTACTGCCATCTTGTGGTGAGACTGGTGAGACAAAGACAAAACTGTCTAAAAAGGCTTTAAATCTTTAGTGCATCTAGTATCTTGATACAATTGTTCACTGCATATCTGTTGTTTAAAGGAGATTTAAGTTAGGCTGTCAGCAATAAAACAAACTGAACAGGAATGAATGGAAAAGTTGCCATTTCATGAATCAGCCTCCTACTCTGAGACAGGACGACAGACATTACACAGCAGACACAGCAAGTACCTTCTCATCTACAGGGTTCTTCAGGTTCTCGTCTTTTATCTTCTCTTCATCATTTTCTATCTCAACCTTCACGCCCCCATCTCCTTTGCATGGGCTTACTTTTGTTATGGGTGTAACTGATGCAAAAAAGACAAAATAAGCCTTCACAAATGTATAAATGTTTAGTGAAAGATGCTAACTGACAAATGATATGTTAATGGAGCTGTATGTAAGAAATTTATTTCAATTAATCATAAAATGGCCCTGATATGTCACTAGACATAGAAGTCATGTTCATTTCAAATACGTATATCACTGACAACAGTAGTCCGGCCAGGATATTGTCATTTAAAAAGTGAAGTTGCAGCCCTCAACTGATGTTGATGTTGTCATGTTGTGTTTTGGTCTGATGCGCCACCCTCCACCTATCTACCAATCACGAAGTCAGTAGTGTTGCGGCATCCGGGTTGCCAGCTCTGCTCTAGTTACCACAGCTGCAGCTACAAACGTGTCGGAGTCGGATAAAAAAAATGTCTAACGTTACGAAACCAAAAAAAACTCGTTATGAATCCGAAATACTTTGTGACAAAGTCCGAAATAAAACAAGGATCTGTATAGGAGATGCCTGTGAAAGATGGAGACGGCTGAAAACGGAGAAGAATTTGAAGACAGACGCCAACGTTGCTAATTTTCTCCTGGACACGTAAGATTCATCTATGTTTGGCTAACTTTTACTTGATGTAAACATTTCAAATATTCCTGACAGTCGAACAAAGTTATGCATGTTCATGCAAAGTAACGTTACGTTTGAACATATGGAGGAGGCGGGTCAAAAACGGCGAGTTGTCATTGCTAACATTAGCAATGCATTATCAGAGCCCGTTTCTCTGTCATTATGATGAGACGCTGAGGAAAACAACATTAGCACGCCCATTATTGTTTATGCAAGTTCATGTAAGTTCTACAGCCAAAAATAATAGAATGACACGTAATCTTTCACATCACATATCTTAGCGTTATGGACGTGTACTGCAGGGTAAGTTAAAAAATACAGCTGGTCGCTTTCACTTATAGCGTCAGCTAAATGAATAGCTGTATCTTTGTTATCGGTTACACACAGTGACAGAGGTTTGTGCTTGTACTTACGTTAATGACAGACACCTACCGTTACAAGTTAGACTAACAGCTACTGTTCTAACAATGTACTGTCACATACGAGCGTACATCTTTACGATTATATTTGGCTAATCGCCATTAGTACATTTTTGAGATGTATAATTACTTTGCAAAACATCTCTCATTTGAAGCATAAACATAATTAACAGAAAAAGCTTCTTGTAGCAGCCTACGTTCCTGCTGTATCCTGCAGCCTATCTGGCAACCTCGAGTCAGTGAGGAGGGGAAGGGGATACACCGCTCTACAGTAATTTGAAAGTGATTGCAGTACCAGTTTTGGCCACATTCTTACATACGGCTCCTTTAATGTACATTACCGGTCAAAAGTTTGGGGTCGATAAGATTTTTTTTTACATCTTTTTTAAAGTCTATTATGTCCATCTACGCTGAATTTATTTGATTAAAAAATAAAGCATACTGTGAAAATTACGGTTTCCTATTTTTGGATATTTTCAAATGTAATTTATTTCTGTAATGGCAAAGAAAAATAAAGTCTTCAGTCTTCAGAAAAATCCAGTCTTCAGTGTCACATGATCCTTCAGAAATCATTCTAATATGCAGATTATTATTATTCCCGTTGAATACAGTTGTGCTTGTAATATTTTGGTCGAATCTGTGATAGATTTCTACTGCCACTTTTGACCAATTTATTGCGTCTTTGCTGAATAAAAGCATTAATTAAAAAAGAAATCTTAATCCAAATGTTGAACGGTAGTGTACATTTAGATTCTCTCCCTTTTTTTTAAAAAAAAACTTTGCAGTCATAATAAATATCTGTAAATGCAAAATGTAAGCAGATAAAAGTATAACATTACCTGCAATATGTGCAGCATAGTTCCAAAGGAAAGGTGTTTTATTCATGCATGACTCGCAGATCATCTCTTGTAGTTCCACACAGTCTGGCACTACACAGCCTAAATGCTGATAGAGACACACATAGATGTTTTCAGACATTTCACCAGAATAAGTTATGTTCCTTATCTACACACACACACACTAAACCATGTTCAGGTCCTGCCGGAGTCCAATCTGATTTGAAACTAACCCGACCATGGAGCCAGTCCTCACACACAATACACTGGAGCATCTCATCTGCAACCTGGAGAGAGAAATTCACTCTAAATTTGTACATGTATATAATCTGTATAAAATATACTCTTGTGTATTGGCCTATAATTTGAGGGCCTCAGCAAGTAGATATAGCTGCAGGCCAGAGAAATCTAAAATGGGGTGTAAACTGCCAAAGTGGGCGGTACCTCCAAAAAGGGACTTTTAACTAATGTAGTTGACTAACATTTCAAAATAAAAGTTTGTAAATTAAACAGTTTCTCGCTGAAAATATATGAATTAAGCTTACATAAAACTTAAGCATATCTTTAATAAAGTTAGCTTCTTGGCATCAGGGAGCTGCAATCTATAGCGTTATGGCTTTTGAATGCGCACTCAAATTGGAATACGGATTCATCATTTTAAAAAGTATGCAATACAGTATATGATCAGATCAGAAAACAGAACTATAGGTGACAGAAAACATTATAGAAAGCAACTTAAACTAAAATGCACATTACCTCGTCTTCTGGATCTGGGTAGGGTCTGTCACATGTGCAATACAAGCCAAAAAAATTGTGGCTGTATTTGTTCCCTGAATTCACTTTCTCTTTATCCTGCATAACAGAAAATCTTAATAATCACCATCACTACAGTTGAAACTGAAAGACACAAACTCAGACTAATGGTAAAACATAACTTACCGCAAATAGCTTGCACTCCATTTCTCCAAACTTGTCGTTTCCACAATCACATCGAAAATTCCTGTAATATTAATAACGTTTATATAATGAATGCAGCTTCCGCATAACATAACCTCTGCAAGTGATTTAAAGTAAGGTCTGAGCGCAATTAAATCCAAACTGTCTACTAAGAAAACTTGATGCTTCATTTCTTTCTCTCCAGATCTCCATGTGGAATTTTCCTTGCATTAAAGTCAGCATGAAACGCAAGTTGTGATAGTCTTTACTTCTTTATTGTGACGTATATCCGAGTGAAACGGCTTCTCAAACAAGAAAAAAAATGTAGGGCAGGACTTGATTTTGTCCTTTGCTGATTTTGTGAGTGACAGGTTGTCCTGTCTTTAATCAAAGTTTATTTGATTAAAGATTATGAGGGCACATTAATTTAAAAAAATAAATAATGATGTGCATTGATAATTCATTTATAATAAATACTGCAATATAACATTAAAAAACAAGAATTGTCCATTTTGATTTCTTGCTGACTTAACCTATCAAACCTATTTTTCTTGTGACAGGTCAGTTTCACTCACATTGCCTATGATGCTGCCAGTGACAAATATGTGAATATGTAAACTGCTAAATAATCTCACTGCCATAATGACAAAAATATTATAAATAAAAATGTCAAACTAAGCATTTCAGCTTTGCTTAAATTGTTTAGAGCACCAGCCAAAGTTACAGCTGGTTATATTAGCAATATTCACCTCTTAGTATACAGCTCAAAAAGGTCATGGCCTTCATGGCACTTGTAGGAACATGCCAGACAGATGCCAGCTGGCTCTCCTCCCTTTGGTGTACAGGTGTTGCAGGCATACAGAGCCTGACGCTTCACATGTCCCTGTGAGGACAAAAAGAAAATCACATTGTTTTTAGGACATATAGCTTATTTTCATCCTAAGAAAATGAATGTAAATGCAGAGCATCTGCTGAAAACTACTGTTAGATGTTTAACTGTACTAAAAGGATTCTTGTTCCTGCTATAATGTGTTCATGCAATAATTTTAATTTCCAAACAAATAGACGCCGCATTGACGAATTAAGCATAAGGCATTATTCTAACCCCAAACCAAAGCAATCCAACAAACACTTTATAAGAATAACATCAATCGGTAAGATGAAAAAGGCTTTGTCAAGTTATAATCAGCATGCTAAAAACAAAACACGTTAAACCTCTGGATACGAGCATTTCTCTGAATCACTCCCTCCCAGCACCGCGGAAGCTTCGTTCTCCAGTTCTTCATCCTCCTCTAGCACGTCCACCAGAGATACAGTAGCCTCCTCCGCTGCATCATTTGCCGCCATCCTTGAAGAGACGAGCGCAAAAAATCTTTCCAGTTCCTGTTCCAGGGCACGAAACGAGACAGGAAACTAACTGACCTGTCAACGAGATCACGTTTTATTTGCGACAGAGTCCACTGTAATATTAAAAAAGAAAAGTTGTGTGAATGTGTCATGCGGTTTGATAAGAATGTATAAGGATTAACTGTGACAATAACAAAACCAATGCTGCTTCCGGTTTATGCAAATACATCATGTTTTGGCGGGAGAGTTGCAGGGATTATAAACAGTATTTAGAGATATTTTTTCTCACTAACGTGTATTAAAACATTATACCACGTAATCTCACTGGTTCTGGATAAACAGGTACATTTGGAATTTTCGCGAAGGCAATTCGATGGGTCAGGGTTCAAAGGGTAAATCAGTGTTGCCATGTCCACTTATTATACATCTTATTATTAATAGTGTAAAATGGGTGTGTGATTTGTGGAGGCTTGGGCCTGTCTAAAATACAGATAAGTTTTAGGGTTTACTTGTGCTTCAGTTTGTAGTCTTAAAACCTGAAAGGGCATTTCTTAACCCCATCCAGCTGAAAGTTTTTAAAATGGTTTCCTTGAATGTGTACACTCAAGAAAGAGATTTGCTTCTTTTATTTAAATGGCCAAGTGTATATGTGAAATATTTAAGTTTTTTAAAAGGGTGTAATTGCTAATATTATTATTTTTTGCAAAAAGTTGCATTTTAGCCAAGCTTCTGTTTTATATCATCTATTCTATTAGATTCTATCCCATTCCATTTTTATACTTTCTGTGTTGATTAATGAAATGAACTCCGGTTTGACAGACTAAAATGCATATTTGAGCTGTTTTAGCTGAAAGCAACTTGCACTGACCTATAGTAAAATGTGTCAGTGCCATTGTTTTTCTTCAAGATGCACACCAGTAATGTTTTTTTTTTCTAAGGCATGTTTATAAAAGGCCTAAGCGCTTCCTTGCGCCATAATTCAGAAATAACGCGGCGCCTACCCAAACAAGGTTTGTTATAATCCAGGTTGCATGTATTTATTTGTAAGATCTGGCAACCGAGTTACAGAGTGCATCTTCAATATGGCAGCGTGCGAGCTGAACGGGGAGCTGAAGTACAGAGATGGACAGACAGACCAGTTCACAGTACAAGTAGATAGCGATTTGAAATCACTATTAACTGGCATCAAGAAATTAAATGCCGATATATCGGTAGTCTTGACGGCTCTTGTTGATCAAGAAAAGGGTTCAACGGACAAAAGCAGAGGGGTTCTGGATGGTAAGATGCTAAAATGAAGACTGGGTCGTTCGTGGGAAACCAACAAACATAAATAAAAAACAACAACACTTGCAAAGTGGCTAAAACCTTATATGTGTGTATTGTTGTGTAATAATTGCACTGCAGGTGTCAGCGAGGTAACTTTACTTTCTTCTGTCGCTTCACAGAAATGTTCAGTGACCTAAAAAGCTACTATTTTTTATATACTTTAGGGTAATACTTTAGTACTTCCTTATTCATATTACAATTAAGACATTTAACTGTAAGTGTCCCGGTTGCTGACACTTTGCACACTTTTTTATTAATTGCCTTTAACCCCCCTATTACACATTACAGCAATCATCATAAAGTGTGCATCACTCGAAAGTTTAAACATTCGAAACTCCCCCTTTGAAACCCGTTTTGAAATTGGACATTGCGTTATGATGGAAACAGTATTTTTTGTGATATCAATTTAAAATTTTAATGCAATAATCTGCTGAATGTCTTCTTTAATAAGTGTCTGTGCTCAAAAAGGGGGTGACAGTTAATAAGTTAAGTAATTATTTGTAACTTTCTCTTTTTGAACCCATGTTATAGATGATGAGGACGAGGACAGTGATGAAGAGGATAGTACCACAGGAATGACCACCAAAAAAGTGTCAAAGTCAGAACCGCCAAACAAGCGGATAAAGACCTTACAGCCCTGATCTTCAGAACTGTCATTCTTCTGTTATGGCCTTTATTGCATAAAAAGGTGTTTGTAGATAAGTGCTCTCCTTTTAACTTTTATGACAGCTGTGGGTTTAAGACAGTGTTGGGATTTTGCCTTATTTTGTTTCCAATAAAAATATCTGATGTTATTTTTGATAACTTCAGTTTTCTATAAAAGGAAAACCATAATAATGATGTTTTGAAACCAAAATGTTTTATCATTACACTTTCCTGTTATAAAATGTTACAAATTGACATTGTTTATCAGTACGTAAGTTTCTTTATTGATTTTGTCCGAATCCAGAGTTGTTTCAAACCACAGTGTATTAAGATTGCAATGGAAAGTAATTAACAGGTACCATTAAACATTATAAATTCACAGTCAAGCCCTTTTAGACAAAAACAATTTGCCTTTTTTTAGCATTTCAACAAATTAATAAAACCATCCACATGTAACCAAAGGCATTGTAACCACAAAAGAAGTGATTTTAAAGATCGAAACACTTGGGTCTGTGGCACAGGCTCATCTAACATTGAGACCCATGGTCAGACTCTTTACAACCTACCACACCTTTGCATTTCTTATGCAAGATAAGATTATTCACGTTGTAAAATGATACTGATATCCCTCAACAATAAGACATGAGATTGAGTACACTATTTCACAAGACATGAATATGACCTTGTTTTCAGAAACACACAGATGTCTTTTTTCTGAGGACACTTGAATATCACTATGATACAGAATTAGTATTTGTCAAATAAACCCAAATTAAGAAATAAAAGGAAAATACTATATTTCCATGAGTAGAGCTGACAAGTCATAATTGAACAAAATACTGTTATTAAAATGTATTCATCACAGATTGTTTTTTAATACAAAAGTTTTTTTATTACAAATTCTTTCATTGTTCTCTCCTTGATTGTTTTTATTGTCAAAACTTTTAAAAAGATGGACACATAAACAAAAGGGAAACATGTGGTACCACTTAAAGTTCATGTATCAAATTTAATTTAATTTCTATGTTTCAGTTAAATCAAGATGAAACTTCTAGAAAAGGTACTTAAGATTGAGCCAACATGAAAAACACATCTGGATCCTGTTAAATCTACTTTGATTAAAATGCAGACCAAATTTCTTTGCCATTCAGTTTGAAAGAGTATGAAAACTTAATAGCCTATAGTCCTTTTTTGTATCTTTTTTTTTTTTTTTGCTAAAAATAATAATACACAAACTGGCATGGAACTGCAGGTGAGTCAAACAGAAAATGAAAAAAAAATCAAAGAAAATAATCTCAAGCACTGTCCTCATTTTAATTCCTACAATAAAAGAAGTCAGGGCCGAGTCTTAAAAATTAATAATCTTATTTATGAATGCACTTTTGTATCGCACCAAGATTTGATCCCACATCTTTAACAATCACTTCAAGTGTCAATTAGCTGCAGCCTGCTGATCTGATTGGAGGCCTTGGCAAAGGTTTGGTGACGGTTGCAGAGAACAGCAAGGCAGATGGGCAGAATACAGTATCCTACAGTCTTGGGGTCCGCCCTTGTGCAGGAGTATAGAAAGAGAAACACCTGGAGGTAGGGAATGAGGAAAATGGTGGCCCACACCCAGAAGGGCAGAAGAAGAAGTCTCGTTTTCAGAGTCATTGTCCATGAGGTTGAAGAAGGGGAAGAGGAAGAAGCATCTCCCGACCATTTTGTCTGAGCTCCAGAAGCCTTTTCTACGTGTGCCAGTGCAAGTCGGTTGTATGTTTGGCTGATCTCAAATATATAATACACTGCAGCGACACTGGCCAACAAGTATAGTCCAACACCTATCCACCCCATCCGCTGGCGGAAATTCATCATTCTCCATGCTCTTCTCTGGAAAAACAAAGTCAGAGAATGCATTCAATGCAACCGCTGACAAGAAACCAAACACTTACCTGGTTGTGAACCATTGTGATCAATGGTGTGATTACTGCTTAGGTTTCAGGAAATAAATGAAAAGAGCTCAACTTAAACTGTAAACCACCATTAAATTTGTTTTTAATTAATTATCAAATATAAAACATGTAACATACAGTAACTAATAAAATCTTTATTTTTCAAAACATTTTCCTAAATAATTAGCTTCTTTAACGTTGTACGCAACACATTACTAATCTAATTATTAAATGTAACACTGAAGAAACAAACAAAGTCTTTTAAACACAAGAAGGCTCACACACCATATGGAGATTTCTTAAAGCAGTTGACTAGTAACGTCACTGTTGTGTCATTTTATAGCAATACACCCCCATCATATCGACTAAACACATGATTTCGACTGAGTGTTACTTACTGTGATCACACGATCAATCCATTTTGCGCGGTTTTCAGGGCAATACGTTTCTCAATCCAAAACAGACAACCCTGTCACAGGATTGTTGTCATAGGACCTACTTCCTGGAATGGCAAACATCCGGGAAGTTCCTGTGAATCTTCGGAGACTTTATTATTAACCTCACAAAGGACTCTACTGCCCCCTAGAGCCTTCCTGTCATATATGCAATGATTTTATTTTTTGCTTACAATTTGAGTTGATTTGTGTTCATGTTAACTGACAGAACTGGTATAATATGAATCAGCAGGTCATCTTGTTTTTAGATGAGTGAACGGTCGTGTTTGCTGCTGAGAGGAAATCAGCAATGGTGAACGTGTGGGAATATGTCGACAAAGCTTGAAAATACTGCCAATAGTGCTGGATAGTAACATATTATATGTAATCTGGATTACGTAATCCGATTCCAAAAATTTCTTGATTATATTATGTTTCAAATTACATGATTATCTACATGTTATTCTCACAATTCTCACAACCTTTTGGTCAGCTGAACATCTTTGACTTAATATTTGCTTGAAGTACCCCCTGAGATTTGAAGGTAATAAAATACAGTAGGTCAATAATAAAATTAAGATAATAATGATGATAAATAATAATCTAATTAAGTTCACTGTTCTCTGATGTCAGTCAATGGTCACATGACATGCAGGTAAACAAATAAATATATTTTAATCTTTTTAGTACATGTTTTATTTTTATTATTTTTATTCAAAAAAATGTTTTTATATTTTTTTACATTTTATGATTTGATTACTTCTCTCTCATAAAACTGCAGCTCCATCATGAACCCCATGCAGTCTGGGAAACCATGATTGTATTATTTAGGCCTATGCACTTCATGTTGTTGATAACAAAGAATGGAAATATATATTTTTATATCAATATGGTACAAGATTATCCTATTCAAATCAATGTGATAAACAAGTTAGGTCAAAAGTAATCTATAAGTATTCAAAAAGTAGTCCGATTTTCATTTTTGTCCGATTTCAGTCCATTTTTGTAATCAGTAACAGACTACAATTTGTAATCTACCCAACTTTAATATAAATTATATATTATAGGCTATCACTAAAACTATAGTGTTTTGTTTAAAAAAAATTAGATAATTGATGTTAACCTCGTCGAAAATTACCAATAGAAAAAAAACTCCACCCTGTTAAAATCACTGTGGTTACAGTAGGCTAGGCATATGGTAAGTGTACCCATTAAGCCCATGTACCCTTTAAGCCCACTTTCAAATCTGAAGTAAAAAAAAAAAAAAGAATATAATGTTTTATGCTTCTCATTATTTTAACCAATCCAGTGATTTGTTACTTCCCTGGCATTTTTTATTTCATACCAATCACATTTGGCAATGTTGAGTTAGGCCACTCATGTGCATACTGTCTCAGGGGAACTCACACAAAGTCACCCCAAAACTTTGGTGTTTTGGGACCCTTCAGAAATCAACACATTTCTGCAATTTTCAGCCAGTTATTTGGTAACTACATTGATATTATGTCAAATAAGAGATAAATGTATTGTTTTTTGTGTTTGACCAAATAGTACTTTATAATTTGATATCATTTTCCTTCAAAACTGTTTTGTAGAAAAGATTATTTTCATAAATTAACTTTTTTTAAGATGGGCTTAAATGGTACAGTGCCACAAAACGCATGCAAACTATAGCCAATACAAGCTAACCTTGAATGAAAAAAAAAACATTTCTCAATGTGGGCACAATGAAAATTACTATGATACTTAGTCCACCGTATATTTAAGCTCCATGCATATTTGTAAACATATCTTTTTTATTTAAGAAAGGAAAACATGGTCTTTTTTTACCATTACTCACTGTGGAACCATTTAAGCCAACCTTATGTGTTTCAGTGAGGAATCCCTCTAATTGCAAACTTTGATAAATTTTTTATGAAAGTGTTTAATGATAACATTTATTTGTGTGCTTTTACCTCACTAACCTTTTACCCTTACTACCTTAATTTACAACTATATTTAGATAGGCCTATACATTACACACATTCATTCAAATGAGATAGAGCCTGTCCAGCTTTGACCGGGCAAAACTCGGGACCCAAGCCGAGTTGGGGCTCCGGACTCCAGGCAAGGAGGGGTCACCCAGTGGGCCCCCTATGCCAGGAGTATTGAGCCCTAACTCGGCTTTCTTCACGAGATATGGTCACTTCCTGTGGAACTTTAATTGGGCATAACTCCAGAGTCAAGCCGACTTGAAGGGTAAGTTCGGCGTTTTACATGTAAAGCCCTGTTTTAAGATAGTTTCTGATGAAATCGAACGGTTAAGATTAAAATATGGACACATGGTGCTGTCCCGAGAATTTTAGGTTTTTGTGTTAGCACTAAAAAAAAACTACTTTGGTGGGCTTACTAGGTAGGCTACACTTACCCTACGTCTCTACCACTCACGGCACCTTTTTTTTAATTTCCTCATTTCTTATTTTGAGAGATTTGAACTTTAGTATGTAGCCTACAACCAAATACAAATGAATATATCCTGGAGCAGTTGTCTTGCAAAACCTTGCAAGTTTTACCCGTGAACAATAATAAGCCCGCCTCTGAAAGAGGGTGTGTCTGGGCAAACAAGTTTCGTTCCTGTCCTCCAAATGGCCAATCAACATCACATCGTTAATCGACAGTATTGCTAAGTAATGGACAGACCATTTGGATATATAGGGTTTTCACTTCTGAAGTTAGACAAGGGACACGCGGGGGTTCATACTGTGATGTGTCATGATGTCTTTGTTATGTCGATACGTGTTGCTGTCATATAAATAATGTGACGAAGAAGTTATCATAAAACTGAACAACTATTTAGACAGAGGGACACGCATTCTGGAGGGCACTAGGAAATCTGGATGGACTACTGAGGACAGTCTAAAACTGTGACTTTACGAGACTCGTAACTGATCAGAGCGCACAGTGTGATTCGGCACACTGATTCTGTCAGGTAGGTTCAAACATGCTGTCATGAAAATGTCCTATTTTTTACACTAACCACTCAACTTTTCTTGCTTTTCGTTTAGTTCACAATACTTAAAACACCTGCTGGTCGATTTCTTTATTAATACACTCTGCATATTATGGACTGACAAATCTCTCTCCCCAGAGATGCAGACGTTCGTGAAAGGAAAGAGAGTTGGATACTGGCTCAGCGAGAAGAAGATTAAAAAACTCAGTTTCCAGACCTTCGTGGATTTGTGCAGGTGCGTAAAAGCGCATCTCAGCGCGAGTCAGCGAGTCAGAAACCGGGCATATCAGTCTATCCAAAATACCTGTGGCAAATTGTTTTAATATTTGTTCCTTTAAACTAACTAATATTTATGTTACTAGAATACATTCTTTGATAGAGCAGTAGGCTAAGTTATGCAGAAGGTAGGCTTTTCTCAATTTTACCAGTGAGTTTAATTAGATATTACTATTCACTTCGGACTAATGTATGTTCCAGTTGTTGCTGGTACCTATTTACGTTTTAACTATCCAAGAAATGCTAGTTCCTTATAAGATACCATCTATCCCAAGTGTGACCGGTGACGTTTCTTATCTCGCTAGTTTCAAGTGCTTGTCATAAGTAAAATTGTAACTAAGAGTAAAATGGTACTGGTAACAATTTGAATACATACAAATGTTGACTGTATTAAATAGATACTAGCACCTGATAATTTGCTGATATGAAACCTGAGATAATTTTGAAATACATACTAGTTGAAATGGGTAGTAGCCTAGTTTATATCTGAATCTCTTATCTCTTAAACACAAAAAGTTGCAAGTAACAATGGAATGGTTACTTTGCACCATTGCAATGACAAGTAGCAAATAAATAAGAACTAGTATAGATGCTAGCCTAGTGATTGAAAAGGGGTCAGTTTGGATTGATTACTACTATTAAAACATTTAAATATATACTATTTAGGTTTAAGGACTAAACATAATATATACTAATTATTTTTTAACAAATAAACATTGAAACGGCTTTGCTATTTAATATTAGCAAAATAAGATATTTATTTCTGGGAGGAGCTATCTGGAGAAGTGTCAAATCATGAGTGTATAGAGTTTATATTTACTACTACTTACAAATTCAGTTAAACATGCTTCATCACACCTCCTCCTGTCCTCTCTCCTCATCAGTCATCAACACAGACTCACTCTGTATGTAATAAAAACTCATTACATATAAAGCTATTTCTTCACTATTTCTCACTGTCATCTCTGTTCTAGTTTTTACTTCTCTTAACAATCAGAAAACTCTCAACAGAACTCTCTTCCTGCGACCCCCCAATAAACCACTACTCTAATGGAAGTCGGTATAGATTTGAAATGTACCTACACTCTCACTGTACCCATCATATGAAATTTTCAATGTATAGTCTACCTGTCAGTCCCTGCTTCTGACATTTTGTGAGATTGCTTATTAAAAAAAACTAGAACTTATAACACTGTCCTGGTATTCTCATAATTAGTTGGCTATAAAAACTATCTGTGGAATTTTTGGTCATAAAAAGACAAAGGCCTGGACAAAGTTCACCGGTTACCTGGATAAGCACTAGGTAGTAAGGCAGTCTTTAATTCCACAGACTTAAAAGTAACATTGTTTGCATATCTGTTTAGACTCCATGCATTCCTAAGAGTCGGCAGCAAGATTGTGCCTGTTACTTAACTGATTCAAAGCTTAATTATGTGTTACCTAGGTTATTCAGTTCTGCACTGCATTTTCATCAATATGACTGTAGAGCCATAAATGTTCTGTTTGCTGAGGGAGGCACTGGACATGCCTTAGATGCATATCTGTGTGGATGATATATTGTGTAGGCCACATGACGTTTCTAAAACGAACGATACAGGTTTTTGAGTTAATGTAACGTGATCTCCTTTCTTTTATGAGCATGTTTTAGCCTACAGATAACCGGTTTGCAATGGGATTTTACCTTAACTTCCGCAACATGTTCAGTGATTTGTTATTCGTTTTGACTTGTGTATTTGCCTTGGGACTTGGGGTGTTTTTACCTATAGTTCTAAGGATTTAGAAACAAACTTCTGGCTCAGCACTTGTCATTCATTAAATCACAACAGGTTTGTCAGCTGTTGAAAACAATGTGTACTTAGTTATTTTCAGGGACTTGACAACCTAAAGCTGGCCAACTCATGAATTTACAAAAATACAGATATTCTCACATCACAAAAACTGATCAATCAGACACATTGTTAAATAAATGCATCTGGAAATGGCTGGAATTGGAGAGGAAGTATTCCTAATTTTAAGCATGTGCGTGTATTTGTTTTTGGAGAGGGAACTCTGAGAATTCTGTCCCATTGATGTGAGACACCGCAATCCAAACCTAAAGAGCAACTGCTTTTGGGTTGCCAACTAACAGAATTTTTTTCTGTTTGTTGAGCGTTGTCTCCCTAATAATTTGTCTCATTGTGAAGTTCCCATTATTCCAAAATCAATTAAATGTTATTTATTATGCAAATCAACAATGCTCTGACTGCATTTCACATGGAATCGATATAAAATATTCATAGTTTGTTTTTCCTATTTTTTTGTTTTCCAGGAAACAAGGCATAGAGATGATCCAGGTAAGAATTTTTTTTTTCTTTTAAATGGATTTTCCATGGCACAAAAAGCATGTCCATTAATGTGAAGTCGGTGCCACAATACGCTTGTCGGCAGCTGTTCTAAACATTACAAACGTGCCTTTCATTAAATGTAGATGAAGCTATTATGCTTGGGGACACTTCAATTGAAAATATCACCATCAGAGTATTACGTCCTATTACTGTTACGCGCATTGCATTACTAAACAAATAGTCACCTATACATGCAGGTGGAATTCTACATTTATTGTATAATAATAATGCCATATTATTAAGGCTCATACTGTTATTACACAATTTTTTTGTGGCTGTTTTACTTACTTTGCCATTGAATAATTTTTTTTTTGCGTCAAACGGTTCTCAGCCAGTGCCTAATATAGCATAACATAACAGAAACATAAGTTTGCCTTTATAAAATTGCAATTGCACTGATTAGCCCTTTCTTGGCTAATACAGTTTGTATCAGGCTGATCAGTCTAAGCTGAAATTGCCTTGATAGATTGTACTGTATGTTATTTTTCCGCTTATCAAGTAATTCTAAGGACATGCTGAGGACATTAGTGCAGTGGGATAGCAGAGTACAGAGAGGTCTTTAAGTCTGGCAATTGTTCCAGCTCAATCTATCATACTTGGCTTCAGTCAAGAGGATGTTTTTTTGGAGAGTAGATTCAACCCAGTCTGTCCTTTTTGACAGCAACGCAGTTAACAATGTTAATTATGTTGATGAATAATTTTCGTCAACGGGATTTTTTTAATACCTAAATAAAAACATGTTATAAATGACAAACTTCTATGATGAGAATCTATTGCCATTTTCGTCAACGAATAGAAACAATATGAAATCTTAGGGAGGGACGATTTGGGAAGAGATCCGTTTAGAATTATGTCCCACGTGGTAGATGCGCACATTTGAACTGCAACATGCTCCTCTACCCAGCGGTAGACTTGGTAGGCTACCTTCGGCGGAGGCAACCGTCCTCCGCTGCGCGTCGGCAGGTTAACACTTCACCGTCGTCCATTAAAACCTGACAATGGACACCTCGTCGGGCATTAACCCTTACATATACTTGCTGCATGTCTCATAAAATGTCACAAATGTAAACGTCTTGGAGAAAGAGAAGAGCAAACATGGATAAATCTGAAAAAGCGTGACAACGTTTCTCAGGCAGAGCACAAGTACTGAACTGAGCTCTCTTTCTTATCTTTTTGCGCTTGAATGGACAAATACACTCAAAATTATGTCAAAATGTCCATTTTGGCGAGTATTCACATAAACACAATTGGTTATGTCTTAGGTGAATGTAAACCATCGAGAGTGTATCAGTGTATTAGATACGTGCATTTAGCCTTAAAATGACAGCAGTCAAATAACCTGCTGCTGTCCACCATTTATTTTAATCAAGTAACTCCATATTCTTGACTGAATAACTTTAACAGCTTTAATAAGGATTGATCTATATAAAAATTTAAACGAAAAAACATGTCTTCTTAAAAAAAATTAGAATGTTGTATGGATGTTATTATAAAGAATGCATCATTAATTAAAAAGAAGGCCATGTTATTGTTTATTTATGAGAAGTGGTTTTATTTAATTTTTAAGATAAATAAAGGCATGTTATATGTCACAGGACTTGTATCTATGTCTGGATTGCTTATTCAAATCTTAATATCATTCATATTAACAGGTTAATAGATGTTTTCTCAAAGAATATATAAAAGTTTTTATAACAATTAAACTAAACCCATTAGATTTTAGGCGACTAAATATACTGTAGATAAAATTCAGATGACTAAAATATGACTAAAACTAAATGGCATTTTAGTCAAAAGACTGTGATTAAAATGGAATCAAAATTTGTTGTCAAAATTAACGCTGTAACAATGGCATTGTAAAAAAATTCTAGGAAAGAACACCTGGCTTTGTCAGGAACGAGAGCGTTGTATTTTTGTCTCCTACAGATGTCCTTGGTCTCTAATACTTACAAAAACAATAAGTACCCCATTTTAAGTGCTGATGAGCTGTTCTTGCATGACTTTTTTCAAGTAAGGCTATCACCATGATTGCTCAAGGATAGAGAGTTAACAGTGTTATGGGTATTTGTTGAATGATACTGTTGCATTTGTGGCACCTTTCCTTTGCTTCAACTTGGAATTGATAAATCATTAGACACATGACTCTCAGAGATGTAAAAGCCATTAGGATGTATAGTGTGACAAGTTTAAGACATTATGATTTTGTGTGACCACAATGAAAATCTGTAATTTAAAAATCAATTTAAACCTTCAGGTTTAAAAGAGACATAAAATGAAGAAGAAATATTTAATATTAATTTTCAAAAATATGAAACTAGAAAAATATGAAGCTAAAAAGTATTTAATTATAAAAATGCTGAATAAAAACATTTCACTAGTGGTTTAAGATTTTGGGATCTAATGCTTTATCTTGGTGTAAATGACTGTCTCTTTGTGGTAATGTTTTTAACAGACATATGAAGACAGTATTTGCACATTCCAGTAGGACGTGCCCTTGTAAACCATGTTTATATTGTGGTGGCCCTGAGATACGTAACGGCCTCTTATAACAAACTAAGCTGGTTGAAATGAGAATGAAGTGTAGATTTGGTTGCAAGCACAGAACTCAAGGCATATCAATGGTTAAAAAAAAGTATGTTTATGGACAAACATTGTTCTTTACTGTTTTGTGTGATGAAAGTGCATTAGTTATGATAAACATTCTAGGAACACAGTCACCTTGTTTTATTTTGGGACTTTCATGTGAAGGCTGCTAGACTAAACCAAGGCTCTTGTTCCTTCATTCTGGTCCTTTACTAGAGTCAGACCCTTATCAGTGAAACTGTC
Organism: Siphateles boraxobius; assembly: GCF_051911475.1. NCBI lineage: Eukaryota > Metazoa > Chordata > Actinopteri > Cypriniformes > Leuciscidae > Siphateles > Siphateles boraxobius. The sequence goes on from NW_027509208.1 coordinate 8,733,808, forward strand.
TGGATGAGTGAAACTGAGGGCTTTTCTCCACTCCCAGGATGCATAATAAACACCTTTTTGCTAACCAGCATGTAGGGCGTGGATACCAAAGAGGGTAAAGAATAGACTTTGACCTGTTTACACATCATAAAATAGGCTACCCAACTGCACCCAGTCATAGATTTGATATGGTCTCTAAAGTACTTCACAATCTAGCAATCAGTGCATGGGTTTATCACTTTAGACAGGGGGAGTGTCATTAATTTGATTAAGATAATTTGATCATTAAATAATTAAGTACTAAAAACAATCATGGGGAAATGGCTTAATTTCATCACTTCATGTGTTTGAAAATTAATGTTTTGAATGTCTCACATGATTTATGGCTTTGGGTTGTTTATTTTCTGTGGGCAACAAAAAAAGTAAAAAAAAGTTTTTGTCGGTAACCTTCTCAGTCTGTCCTACTTTGTTTATTAAACTATTTTATTGGTTCATAGTACATTTATATAGTTAAAGAACGTTAGTTTCAGCATGTCACAGAGATTAGATAATAAAACTTTCTCAGGAACATATACCCACACTTGTTTTAAAAATCATGAACTGGGTCAGTAAGACTTTTTTTATGTTTTGAATGAAATCTCTTATGTTCATCAAGGCAGCATTTATTTAATATCATGAAATATTACAATTTTAACTTTTATATTGTAATATATTTCTTCAGTGTCACAAGGTTCTTCTGTAATTCTTCTAATTGGCTGATTTGGTTTGTTCAGACGAACATAATTTATTTGAAATAGAAATCTTTTGTAATATTATAAATGTTTTTACTGTCATTTTTGATCAATGTAATGTTTCCTTGCTAAACAAAAGTATACATTTAAAAAAAAAAATCTTACTGACTCCAAACTTTTGAATGACAGTATATGCACATATTGATTAAATTGTCTTTTTTCATTCCTGCCTACTCTCGTAATTGATTAAGCCACTCAGTAATCAATTGTGCAGAAGCCAAGAAAATGACACACTTAGATGGACTTTTTTTTTGTTTGCCATCACCTCCTTTGTTTACACTTAACTTGCTGTAATGTTATCATGCCCCTCACTGTTTAACAGAAGTTAACAGCAAGTTATATATTTAGTTCTGTTTTTCAGGAAGACGTCTGTAAGATAAGGAGTGGAAATAGAAGAATATTAATAGCAAACCAAATTAGGCCTCAATTTCCAAAAAATCAATAAAGCTCTTAGCGTTTTAAAGTAGCTTTTTAAACAGGCAAAGACAACATTAATGTGATGTAACACATGGCTGTCTCATGATTTATATCAGATGATGTGTGCAAGGGCGTAGATTTGGTTTGAACATTGGGGGGGTTGAAGTTTGGGTATGCCTCCTGATATTGTGATCATGGTATAAATAATGGGGGGGTTGTAATGCATAGATTTAAATATTGGGGGGGTTATATCCCCCCCATCCCCCCCACAAATTACGCCCCTGGATGTGTGTATCAGCTGAGTATCCTCCACAAAAAGGAAGTAGAGGGGGTCGTCTCTCTGAACTGTCATGATGTGTCTGTGTGGAATCTGTGTGTCACTTTCTCTTTGTCGTCTTCTTCATTCTTCATGTCTGTTTTTGCAAATTGTCTGTCACACATCAGCGCTGGGTATTCTAATGTTTCCAGACATTGACATATGAAACAGAGCCATTTAGGGAATAAGCTAATAAGCCCCTTAGGATTACCACTTTCTCTGTTTCTGGTGGTCCCCACAGCCCATAGTCCTTTATTTGGTGCTGCCTTTGAAAGATGAAATCTGGACTAGGCTTAATTATTTTAAATAAAAGTGCATTAAGGGGATGCCCACATCCCCTTTTAACTGCCTTGGTCACCCTTACGAGAAAGAAGTTTATTCAAGTGTGCTATTAGTGTACTTCTTTTAAACTAAAAAATAAGAAAGTATACGTTCAGTCTACTTTTTATGCACTTCTCAGAAATATACTTCATGTACTTCTCAGAAATATACTTTAAATTGCACTTCAGTATACTTGACTTATACTAACAGAAAAGTCTAAATATATTCGGCATATACTTGTTGATCGAGATACACTTAAAAGTATACAGTAATTAAGTATTCTAAGTATTCTTTGCTTGTACTTGTGTTTACTATTTTGATTGAGTAGCTTAATACAAAACAAAACATAATATTACACACTGTCTTATAAACTAACATGTTTTTATAAACTAACAAGCTTTCAGGTGGAATAGCTTATAGCTTATAAAAAATATACCTGAACATTACTTAAGTATACTTCATCAAATTAACTTGAAGTATACTTCTTTTTCGTAAGGGCATGTACAAATGCCTCTGACGTTGTGGTCTGATCCAAAATAAATATTTTCACATCCCCAAAGGTTAAACCCAAAGAAACCACATGTTTTTTTTGTGCCCCAAGCAGCCTTTCATGCAAAGGCAGAGCCTTCAGAACACATTGTACTGTCTGTCATACACCGAATACTATATTGTTTCTGTACTATTTTACGAATCTACATTGCTGTGAATTTAGCTTTCTAATGTCAATCAGAGTTTGGTAAATGAACACAGGCTGAAAGTACACAGGCACTTTCCTCTTCCTTTGTTGTGATGTGTTAATCTGAGAGTCACAACCATGGCACGTACCTATAGGAGTTGTGTTTAATAAGAATTGACTGACAGAATTCACTTTGTTTTCAGAGTTTAGCACGCAGTTTAGTTTGAGTGGAAGTGCAGATCACACCTTTACAATTAGCGTCACATCGTAAACGTCTTTTCTTCAAAACATCCCCCTTGAGCAAACTGAATTTTGTGGGAAAACTGGAATTTCAAAGTAGAGCAATGCCGTTTCAACCTGTTCAACTAAATTTGCTAACACTTATTATCATACTTATTTTCTTACAAATAATGCTCACAGGTGCATTTACAGAAAAATACATAATTTGCCTATTTATATATTGACATACTAGTTCTCCCAGAGGGTTATTGCTGAGAAATGTTTCTCGTGAATGTTTACGGAGCTCTTGACCTTGTTCTCCCGGTCTAGCTGGATCTGAGCCAGCCAATAGAGAAGCAGGGACCATTTGATGTCATCATCCACAAGCTCACCGACCACATTGTTGATGCTGACCAGAATGTCACAGAGTCTATGCTACTTCTTCAGGGTGTTCAGGTAACAAAGCAAATCAACTCAAGTAGCCATAAATTTGTCGTGCTTCAGTCATATTAGTCAGGAGGCCAAAACTGATATTAAAACTTTGTCGGACACTTTTTGGTACAAGCATACAACCTGCAACCCCAAATTAGAAAAAGTTGGGACATTTTGTAAAATGCAATAAAATCAAGAATCTGTGATTTGTCAATTCTATTTAACCTTTTATTAACTGACAAAAGTACAAAGAAACTTTTTCCAATGTTTTCACTGATCAACATAATTGTATTTTTTTAAATATGAACAAATTTTAATATTGATGGCTGCAACACACCCCAAAAAAGTTGGGACAGAGACATGTTTACCAGTGTGTCACATCACCTTTCCTTTTAATGAAACTTTTTATTAATTTGGGTGTTGAGGATACTAATTGTTGGAGTTTTGCTAGTGGAATATTTGCCCATTCTTGTCTGATACAAGACAGCCGCTCAACAGTCTGTGGTCATCGTTGCCTGATTCTCCTTTTCATGATGGGTCATACATTTTCCATAAGAGACATATCTGGACTGCTGTAAACAGGAAGGCACATCCCTTCTATGGTGCAGAGTGTCTAGAAACCACTCAGTTTTAGCACTTGCAGAATGAGGCCTGGCATTGTCTTTCTTCTCAGGAAAGATGTCATCTTGATGGCAGTTTATGTCTCTGTACAATCCAAATATATGCCTTCATGTCAATGGTACCTTCACAATAATGCAAGTTACCCATACCGTTTGCAATGATGCACCTCAATACCAGCACAGATGTTTTCTTTTGCACCTGTCGCTGGTGAAAGTCTGGTTGGTCCCTTTCATCTTTGGGACTGAGAACTCGGTGTCCATTTTCTCCCAAAAACAAGCTGAAACATGGAGTCATCTGACCACAGCACACATTTCCACTGTCTTCTAGACCATCTGAGATGAGCTCAGGCCCAGAGAACTCGCCGGCATCTCCACATAGAACTGATGTAAAGCTTTCTCCTTGCGTAACAGAGATTCAAGTGACATTTCTTAATGCGGAGTCAGACTGTGTTCAGTGAAAACGGTTTTCCAAATTACTCCTGAGCACATGTGTCTGTATTTAACGGATTAGCATGGATGGTATCTTGTGCAATGCCATCTGAGGGCTCAAAGGTCACGCACATTCAACAGAGGTCGGCTGCCTTATCCAACACAGACTGAGATTTCTCTGGATTCCCTGAATCATGTGACAATATTATGTATGGAAGATGATAAAAGGCATAAATTCTCTGCAATCTTGCATTGAGAAATGGGATATTTTAATTGTTTGACAATTCTCTGATATGATATATGGCACAAAGTGATGAGCCATTACCCATCTTTGCTTAAAAAGACTAAGAAGCACTTTTACACCCAGACATGATACCCTCAACTATTACCAATTCAGCTGCTCATTGTGGACTGTTTCAAAAGAGTTGGATAATCTAATTTGGATAATCTTTTCACTTTTATTTGGTCTCTGTCCCAACTTTTTTGGGGTGTGTTGCAGCCATCAAAATCAAAATTTGTTCATATTTACAAAATACAATTATGTTGGTCTGTGAAAACATTGCAAAACGTTTCTTTGTACTTTTGTCAGTTAATAAAAGGTTAAATAGAATGAACAAATCACAGATTCTTGATTTTATTGCATTGTACAAAATGTCCCAACTTTTTCTGATTTGGGGTTGTATTATGAATCGTTGAATTTTCCATGTCTTTTTCCAGGACTACATAGATGCTCACCCTGAAACAGTGATTCTGGACCCTCTTCCAGCCATTCGTACCCTGCTGGACCGCTGCAAGTCATACACTCTAATCCATAAACTTGAAGACTGCATGCAAGGTCTGTCTACAGCACAGATACACAAAAGTACATGAATGTGACGTAATCATGCAAAGTACAGCTGTGCTGAATACAATTATTAAAGATGGGCAACCCAATTATAGTGGTATCCCCCATTTCAGATAAGTACGCCCTAGTGGGCAGGAATAAATTGGATATGGACTTAGACCGTTTACAGCTTTTCCACTAATTATAAATGTTGTAAAGGGTTCTATAAACCAGGCCTTTAGATCCTCCTTTGTTCTTCAGGGGTGAACCATCACGAGGAGGGCAGGTTTTTGCCTTTGCGCAGGGGAAGTGTGAGGCTTATGGAGGGCTTATGTCCTAAAGCTGCTGAGTCGTTCATTCTTTGTGCTGCTTGCACGCTGCATTCACTGGCCACAGAAAGAACAGGAGGCCCGTCGGCTCACTACAAGCCAACAGAATCACCAGCTGTGAGAATGGCGTAGGGCCTAAGGAATTCCATCACAATCTGCACTCTTATTCAAAATATTCAACCTAAACATTCACACACATTTACAAATTCAAAAATTTGGGGACCGTAAGAAGCTTTTAAAATAAGTCTTTTATGCTTACCAAGCTTGCATTTATTTGATCAAAAATACAGTAAAACAGTAATATTATGAAATATTGTTACATAACTGGTAACTGTCAACTTAATAACTGTTTTCTATTTTAATATATTTTAAAATGTAATTTATTCCTGTGACGGCAAAGCTGAATTTTTGTGAAAATCGCGAGCATTTTTTGCAAGATTGTTTGATGAATAGAAAGTTCAAAATCAGCATTTATGTGAATAGAATTTTTTTGTAGTATTCTAAAGGTCTCTTCTGTCACTTTTGATCAATTTAATGTGTCCTTACTAAAAAAAACTATTCATTCATTCATTTAAAAAAAACCTTTTGATTGGTAGTGTACAGTGGGGTTTCAATTTGCATTTTTTAGAATTTACTACAACATTTGTATTACAAATTATAATGTCAGGAAATAATTTTGAGTCAATCAGTTAAAATTACCATTAATTATAGAATATCTTCTTTGGTTAGTCCCTCTTTTGCTTTCATGATAGCCACACTCAAGCTGCATAAACTCCACGTGTTTATTATATAAATGGCTTTCAAAATTGTTCAGGGAAAAATCTCTTGTATATAGATCAGAGAAGCCAATTTTGGCCAATTAAAACCGTATCATCAATGTTCTCCCGAGAGACGCATGGGTAAATGAGTGTCAGCTGAGGGTTAGTGTGAAGTTAACCATCCGCCTTGGTGCTTCCCCTGTCTCTAAGAAAGAGACGACTCTGTTTAGGATACAAAGGGAGTGACTATTTTCTCGGGCCCATTCACCAGGCAACCGCCTCTATGGCTATTAGCTTGTGAAACAACACTGCGAGGGATTCTGGGAAATGAAAGATAACACAGCCTGTATTACTCAAGATCCTTTTTGAAATAACTCAATTGCTCAATACATGCATGTTTAGCTCTATCAGTGATTGCCATCAATGACTGATTTTGTTAAATAAGACAATTTTTTCCATGAGCTAATCGACCGTACGTCCAAATAAATAGAGGACAACAAGCTGTCGTGGTAATGTTTGAATGTAAAACACGTGACTTACATTTATGTTCTTACTCATGGGATTTGCAGTAAAGCTCAACACTATTTTGGATGAGTTAATCAGTCAGTTAACTTAGTTGTGTAAATTGGTGCTGTGATAATGAATCATAATTAACCCATACCCCTATATCAACTCATATCCACATGAGTGCACTTTAGTTTATCTCATACATAATTGTCACACATCTGTGTTCAGCGTTTGTGGCTGCTTTAAAGGTTGCTGCTTGTTTGATCAAATGGATTCATGTTCCTTGTCTAATGTGAAATGAGATGCTTATTATCGCTGAGTTGCATTGAGCCACTCAACATAGAAATATACTGTTTTTGAGGGGCTATAAATAGTCTGCACTTTGGATCTTGGAAAATAAGCTGTTTATAAGATTTAATTGATGGTTGCAGATCAAAAGCAGGCTGAAAATTCACAGATACCCCAGCGATTTAATTTTAAATGTTTCCATGGATCCAGTAGTAATATTATCCTGTAGAAAGTGTAGTCATCACTTGAAATGTGTGCAGGCTACACATCATTAAGATCCCCATCTAAACTTGGTGTCTACCAGGAGTTATGCTCAGGGTGTAGTGGTTAATCTTGTCAAGATGTTGTCGTCTGGCCTGTTAGAGAGAGAATGTGAGATGAAATCAAAACACATTGAAGAAAACAACTGAAAATACAACACCTTGTTTTTCTGCCAGATCTTTACAACAACAAAAAATCAGAGTCGGGCCAAACATGATCAGGTCCATAAAGACGATGTTGTCAAAGCTTTCTTAACATTGACATAGAGTTTCTGTGTTTAAAGGGATAGTTCACCCAAAAATTAAAATGATATCACCATTTCACCAACAAGTCGTTTCAAACCTGTATGAGTTTCTTTATTCTGCTGAACACAAAAGAAGATACTGTATGTTGAAGAATGTCGGTAACCAAACAGTTGATGGACCCCATTGACTTCAATTGTATTAAAAAAATAGTAATTAAATTAAATCTTAATTTATTTTTTCATTATTTCAAAATATAGTGACTAACTTAATCCTAAAAAACATTTTCAGAAAAGTGTTTCATAATACTTCCAAGGTAAAAAGTATTATTTATTTTTGACAAATATCATGAATCATTCATTCATAAATATTATACTGTATATTTTTCACACCATGTGACATTTTATAACCTGAACCACCCTTCCCTTGTCAAAATATCTGATATTGTTATCTTTGGTTGGTCCTAAAAAGTTTTTCAAACATTAAGCAGTTAAGTTTGTTAAAGAAAAAAAATTCTTACAAATAATAGTAATACAAACAATTTCACAGTAAAAAGAAAAATGTATAATAAATGTTCATGCCAAACTAATAATAACTAAAAATAACAAGATTTAAATAATTTTTTCTTCAGTATGACATCAGGGAAGATGTATCACCCTGACATTTTTTTTTACAATATCAATATGAATTTTAAACCAGAATTTAAAAGCAGAAGAGGTGTATCAAATCACTGTATGTATGAAATGCATTTTTAATGTGTGTTTTCTGTAGATGACAGAATCTGCTCACCTCCATTCATTGTTCTCAAGAGTGAATGTGGCACTGAGACTCTGGAGCAACTCCACAAACATGGAATCACATTTCCTTTCAGTAAGTTTGCCATTTAAAACCAGCAGTAATCTTCATGACAATTTATATACATCGATTTGCACACATGCCTCTCATTCAGAGCAGGGGTTTCTGCTCCATTTGACTTCAAATGAGCTGTTTCTTATATTTTTGCTCTGGTGTACTGGAGGGACACACATTTTCACACTATTTCTGTTTGATTGCAGTCTGCAAAACCCAGCTAGCTCATGGCATTAACTCCCATGAGGTAAGAAGACACACACTCCAGACTTTACTCTTCTGTAACCTGCACTATTTTTCATATCTCTTACCTAATAAGCTACAGATAAGTGCCGTAGACCACAGTGTTATAGAGATGTTTTACATAAGAGGTGCTACATGATGTTAGTTAATCATTCATATCTAATGTTAAATGGTGTCTCATTAAAATGAATAATTTTGGGCTTGGGTATCACAACTTTTTATGCAGGATTTAAAATTTAGAAAAGTTAGAGAAAGGAAGAAAGGCCTATTTTTGATAATTACTATTTTTTATTTTAAACACTATATTTTCTTTGCTATCTCAACAGCCACTTCCAGCTCATAAAATCCACCAAGTGAAAAAATGTCCGTTAAAATACATTTATTTCATACAAGTATAGTACAAATTACTGACATATCTCTTGAGACTTACTGATATAAATATTATGATGAACATTTATTTGGAGTACTTCATTATTGCACAATGCACCTTTCTTAATAAAGCCTAATATTTGTTTTAATATCACTATTAGTACGGATAGTATGACCTCTGTATATTATAAGTCTTTAAATGCAAGATATTTAACTTTAGCACAATTAAACATACTTAAGTATATCTTTAGTTGGACCTCAGCACTATTTACAGATAACTGAAGTGCATTAAGTACAAAATTAGTGGTTCCAATTTAGCAGTCTTTAATTATATCAATTTAGTATACCAAAATTACAATGGCAGGGTATATATATTTATATTGTATTTATTAAGTACATACATATGTAAAAGTATTTATAGTATACTTAGCATAAAATAAATGTATTTCAAATGCATTTTGGTATATTATTATTTTTCATTAATAAAAATTCCCTTATAAAGAAAGTGTAATCCCAGAGCTCTTATTGAAACCCTTTTGTCCTCGTGGATGATTAACAGGGGTGCAGCCTCCGTCGTGATGGTCACCATATCTTTGATGCACAGTGACTAATGTACAGGCAAAGTCTCTGATCCCACGCATTCCTTCAGAATACTGCTTGAAGACACTAGTAACTCTGTTTTACGGTGTTGACAGTGAGGGGTGTACTAGATTAATGTGTCACCACCGACTGCTGAATGACTGTGTTTGTGCAAACAGGTTGATGGTCATGTGTTTTATGACAGTGAGCACATAGGTTTACTTAGCTAAAGGAGATAAAAGGTACATGCATGGATCGAAAGGGGTTTTGGTGTGGCTCTTTTAGTGTCGTGAAAGTACACTTTTCTCGTTTGCTTCTTTCATTTCAAGATCACAACAAGAATTTATGTATCATCTCATGTTCGTTTATAACCAACCTGCTCTGCAATGTGTTGATTTGGTTTCTGCATAATAGATGGCCATCATATTTAGTGAGGAAGATCTGAAAGACATAAAGCCACCATGTGTCCTCCAGAGCTTCATCAACCATAATGCAGTTCTGTATAAGGTGTTTGTAGTGGGAGAGTCCTACAGCGTGGTGGAGCGGCCCTCCATTAGGAACTTCCCATCTGGACCCACAGGTCAGTTGAGTCACTCCGACATCCCTATGATGGACGATTCAAAGTATTTGATGTATTTTACTGGATAATTGAATCAGAAGGCAAACTAAGAATCAAATCATTGTTTTATTTTAAGAAATTAATACTTTTATTCAGCAAGGATGCAAAGTGACAGTCAGAAATTTTTTCTGGAGCAGCAAATCAGCATATTAGAATGATTTCTGAAGGATCATGTGATGTGAAGTCTGGAGTAATGATGCTGAAATTTAAAATGTTATTTAACAATTTTACTGTTTTCACTTTTTTTTAATACCTTGGTGAGCATTAAAACATTTTGAAAGGTAGTGTAGTTTTATAATAAATTTCTTTGTATTCATCAAGGTTTAAGTTCTTTTCATGTAGAAATCAGCAAATTGCACTCTGTGTGTCACAGAAGGGACTCAAGTTCACCGGGCGGCATCAAAGCCAATAAAAACACTTTATAGGGTGCCAGGTCGAGAAATTTAGACATCGGGTCACTTTCTGCTAGTTTTAACCATCCACACAGGCATATATGCTAACAAACCTTCTTAGTCTGGGACTTTTTATAAGGTTACCTTATGTTTGAAAGCTGTATCAAAAACAAAGTGAGATTGACATTAATGGCACTCGTGAGCCACTCTGTGATGGCAAGGCCTCTCAGCCTGTCTTGACCATTCTGTCAACATATGTTGCTGATGTTTAGACCCGTTCCCTCGCTTACAGAAAAGTGGTTTATTTTGTCTTTGACGTGGTATTCGTTAAATAAGCAACTCAAAGCTTTTCTTCTCAGATGTCAGTGAGTTTTGGTGAATGATGCCCCCGATGGACAATCAAATTCACTGTTGCCCAGATTTTGTCATTTTTGTTGCATAAAGTTGACATACAATGAAGGATTTGGGATTTGTTTTCGGTGAATAAATGTAGCTTAAAAGGACAGAAAAATCAATTAAAAAGTTAAAAAAATTAAAGTCAAATACGTTTACAGTATATTAAAGCTGCATTTGTTTTTATTAAAAGTATAGTAAAAACTGTAGTATTACATTTAATTAGTTACTTTGGCAAAAAAGAATTTTCAGCAGCCATTACTCCAGTCTTCAGTGTCATATCTGGTGTTCAGGAAACATTTTTTATTATTATTAATGTTGAAAGAAATTGTGCTGCATAATATTTTTTTAATATATATATATATATATATATATATATTTTTTTTTTTTTTTTCAGGATTATTTAATGAATAGAAATTATTTTAAACAGAAATATTGTGTTACAGCATAAATATCTTTACGGTCTCTTTTGATCAATTTAATGTGTCCTTGCTGAATAAAAGTATTAATTTCTTTCGAAAAAATTCTTGATGACCCCAAAGTTTTGAACAGTAGTGTAAAAAGTTTATAGTCTTTATTTGAAAACTAAACAAGATGTGTGTTTTTATCGTCTAGACAGGAGAGCAATATCTTTTAACAGTCATCATGTGTCCAAACCAGAGTCCTCGTCTCACCTGACCTTCGTAAGTCAACATGCCTCATATTTATTAATCAAGTAATTCTAAGCTTTCCTTGAATTAAACTCTTCTGGATACATTTGGTACCTGGAAACATTGAGCGAAATCCTTCAATTTAGACATTTTAGTTTTAATCTAAAAAATGTAAATGAAAGTCCTGTGAAATTTAAATTAATATCTCAAATGTTTATATTTAATTAAAAAGCCTTATAATAAGTACATATAAAAAGTTTTGGTTTTCGTATTGAATAATAATCATACATGTTCAACAAACAGGCATTTCATACTTTTTGTCCCATTTCTGGTTTCTTCAAGAGGGACAACATGGAGGGCCAGTACTGGGCACCCAGAAATGATGTCATTCAGAAGATTTCCAGAAGGTTACAACAGGCCCTCGGCATTTCTCTGTTCGGTATTGACATCATTATCAACAACCAGACCGGCCAGCACGCCGTCATCGATATCAATGCATTCCCAGGTACGTGTTGTTCCTCACAATCTTTGGAGTGGGTAATACATGTTATCTTTATGCACTGAACTATACTCTCACTTTCAAAACCAGCAATGCAATAACAGACCACATGGTGTCAGTATGGAATAACAAAGATGCTATATATACTATATATATATATATATATATATAGTATAAGATTTTGTGACTAATTAATTAGACTGTTCACTCTATAAAGCTATTTTGCTTTCAGCTTTATGTCATTATTCAGCTAAAGTCCCAAAGGGAGGTGAAGAACATTTTGAAAGGATGGGAAAGTACATTTGAAGCCCTTCATTTAAGAACTCTAATCGTATCTGCAGACACAGCTGTGTTTGTCGGCTTGCAGTATATTTGAAAGCCACCTGGCCTTCCCTCCGCTTGTTGCCATGGTGATCTTGTGTATGTAGCAGGGAACGGCACTTTGAAATCTCTCAGTGGTGCATCCCACGAGTCCTGTGACACCGCAGGAGTGAGACAGTAGATGATATTTTCCATTTTTTGATCTGCCTCTCAGAGCATTCACCCATTAACTACTGAAATCTGAAATGACCTTTATTTTTCCCCCCAGGTTACGAGGGAGTGCCCGAGTTTTTCAATGACCTGTTGAGTCATATCACCGGCATCCTGCAAGGTCAGGCATCTAGCGGAGCGGCATGCGGTCATCTGAGACTGAATGGGATGGCGCAGAGCCCGTCTGTGGCCTGCGGGATGCACTGTGGCTTGCTGGGAAATGAAAGCAGTTGGTTGATGGACAGCGAGGTGATAAAGAAGGGTCCCCATCCAGGACTGAGTTGCGGTGGCACTTGCATGGCTCCAAACTTTCACCAGCATGGCAGGTCCAGTTTAGCAGCGGAGACGTCTTCACAGTGACACGGAGAGCAAAAGCAATATGAATATTTCATTACTGTTCACATACCAAATAAACCCTTATTAAAGGGTAGATGTATAGAAAAGTCCTTTGTGCCAAATGTGTATTGATTGTCTTCTCATTTATTTAATGTTTAGAACGGGCAACCTGATCTTGAAAATGTGATTTTTTTTTTAATGAATGTTGCACTGGACATGATTTTCAGAAAAAAAGGGCTTTGTGGAGGAACTGAAAATATTATTAATGTTAATATATTAATGAGATACTTGACAGGAAAATAGGTGTCATGATTTGGGTGTAAGGCATTGCACTATTTTAATAAGTGTCCAGCTGGCACTAAGGCTTCTCTTTTTGGGTATAAGTTAAATTCTGGCCCATTAAGAAAGCTTGAAGTGCATTAGTGCTCTCCGAAGCAATCTGCTGGCACGTCATCTGTTAAAAGGCAGCAGGAGAAGTTCTGCCTATTTTTTAAATGATTCAAGGTAAGATTTTTTTAGGTTAATCATTTCACATCTAGAGGGCCCTGAAACTATGTCCTTTCCACACTGGCAGGTGCTCTAAGATTGTATAGGGGTTATGCATTGATTACAAATAGAAAACAAACATACTCACCCCAAAATGAAAATTCTTTCATGATTTTATTTCAAACCTGTATGACTTTCTTTCTTCAGTGGAACATGTTTCAACTGTTTTGGTTCACACAGTGAAAGTCAACAAAAAAGCTAATTTTTTAATATATCACCTTGATAAATAATGACAGTTCATTATTGGCTGAAATATCCCTTTGACAAATTAAATGAGTTATTTTGACCATTTAAAATGTTGGTCTGTTTTGTGCCCCATTGTGTTGTATTTGTACATGATGTATACTTTGTAAATATGTCAATTCTTTTTTTTTTTTTTGACCAAAAAAAGAGCCTCTGAAATAACATAAAACAATTAAATGTTTTAAAACCATAAAAACAAACTGAAACATTGGGAATTATTTGATTCAGTGTTTGTCTGCTGTATTGACATCAGTTGTGGGTGAGTTTTGAGGTTTGGTTCAGACTGTTGAACATTGCATGGAATCGGTTTGAAACACTTCATTTTGACCTTTATTTATTTTCTTCAATCCCAAAAAGAATTTAATTACAGTCATCACCATACCTAAAAAAAACATTATTGCCTATGGATCATAAGACTCCATAATATCAGGTACAATCTGTATATTACAATTTCAACCTAGTGTGATAATTCTAGGTAGTTTTAGCGAATATATTACATTTAATGTACTCAATGCCCAAATTTCTTCAGGAAGCAAGCACGATAAAGCAAAGCGGACGAGCTGGGAAAGGTGAAGCGATCTGACTCAAGACCTTAATGTTTGACACCAGAGGAGTCGCTTTGAGGGTTCATATTACACGCAGAGGGAATGAGCAGAGGATCTGCGGCGCTGAGGTAAGAGCTTACGCTGCTGTGGACTGAGCAAATAGGTGAGAGCCTCATCTCATGTTAACATGCCTTTCTACTGAAGGAGAGATGAAGGGCAGAGTGGAAAGAGAAGGAGAGCTGGAGCGGCTTAGACTCGTCTCAGATCATGAAGTTTCTGAGCCACACTTTCTAGTTCAGACTCGATGGCAGCCAGACTCTCTATCTCCGCATCCTGATGACAGAGGAGAGACAAATTAGGCCATTGGTGAATTTTAAAAGGGTTTATGAACATTTATATTCATACAATACCGTTCAAAAGGTTTGGGGTTGGTACGATTTTTTTTTTTTTAATGAAGTCTCTTATACTCACCAAGGCTGCATTTATTTGATTAAAAAACAGTAATAATTGTGAGATATTAGTACAATTTAAAATAACTGTTTTCTGTTTTAAAATATTTTAAAATGTGATTTATTCCTGTGGAGGGAAAGCTGAATTTTTAGCATCATTACTCTAGTTTTCATGATCCTTCAGAAATCATTCTAATATGCTGATTTGGATCTCAGGAAACATTTCTTATTATTATCAATGTTAAGTTGTGCTGCTTAAGTCCAAAAGAACAACATTTCCCTTTCGTTCAGTCACTCCAAGTAATGTCAGTGACTGACGAATGGGGGATTCGCTAGAGAGCCCTGTCATCTTCGAGTACTAGAAGACGAGCCAATGGTATGAAAATACCATGGGTCTGCGGAATTTGCATCACGAACTCCGCCCCACCGTGTGGGTATAAAAGGAGCCACGAGTGCAATCTCGCATTATGTTTCTGTTTCGGAGCCGAAGTGTGTATGTGCTTCTCCTTCACTCCAAGCAACAAGCTCCTTCTTCGAGCAAAGAGCACTCTTCAGTTGGTGTTGGTGTGACGGCCCATTCCAGCGGATTCCTGATCCTGCTGCTGGTCTGTGCAGTGGCTTGCAAGCGGCTTGTGTTTCTCCGCTGGGCGCTTCAGCACTGCTGAAAGAGTTTTTCCTTTTCTAAAAGAGCTGCACGGGCACGTCTTTTTAAAGAGTCTCGCCTGTGTGTTTCTGGATGTGGGCGCATAGTCCATCTGCCTGACGTGGATGAGTCATGTTCTCATTGTGGGAAAATGGCCATCGCGGTGTTAAGGACGAGACTCAATGACTTCCGTGGAGGTAGACTCCCCTCTGCCACACCTCAATCTATCTCCTCCTCGAGAGGGGATACTTTGGCTGGTGGCCAGGGTGATCTGAGGGTTACGGAGTGGAACAACCCGACGAGTTTCATTGCAAGCCGTGGAGCTTCTGGGTGAAGTTGGTGAAGTTGGCCCGGGCAGCTGAGAGCATCGGGTTGGAGTGGCGCCCGCCGCCCTCCCCCGAGCGCTCAAGGCTGGATGATTCAGCACTCGCCCCCAGTCCCTTTCTTCCCGGAGCTGCATCAGAAGGTCAAGAGGTCGTGGAAGTCATTGGGGTACCCCCGGTGGAGCGCGCTGTGGCGATGCAGTTGTGTCCACCTGGCTTGGCGACCCATAGCACCCCTCCAAGGACTGTAAGTTCTCTGCCACTCTCGAAACATTCCACCCAGTTCTCCATATGTATCCCATACTCGGTCATGTGTATTTTAAGACCTCCCTAAGAAGGGTAGGCACGGTTACATATTACATTTGGGATATGGTATTGGACCTTGGTATTCTTGCGTTAGCCTGGCCCCTTTATTTGTGCTAATCTCACGACAAGGGAGCTGGGGCTTGCGCAGGACACTGAAGACAGCCGCAGTGGCGAGATTAGATTGGGACCCCCATTCGTCAGTCACTGAGGTAACTGAGTGACTGAACGAAAGGGAACGTCTCGGTTACTTATGTAACCCTCTTTCCCTGAGGAGGGAACGGAGATGTTACGTCCACCTGGCACTACCGCTGTACTGCTGAAATGGCAGGGGGCCCATTTGACAAACAGTACAAATACGCTATGTCATACAATATCGGTTTACTTTAAGTGATTAGGAATATGATTTGTATGTACTATTTTGATACATTAATATGGTTTTTATGTTGTTGCTCTTTTTGGAGTTTGACCAACATTGTCACTATGAACCATGGATTTATTGAAAGAGTAAATTATACTTTTGTGTTGCACAGAAAAAAAAAGAAAAAAAAACTTTTTGGATTTGATCCTTTAAGAAAATGTGTCAACAAGGTGTCATACCCCTGTCTTCCTGCTGCCGCTGCCCTCTTCATCTCTTTTGTTCTGTTGTTCAGTTCGTGCCATGAGCTGCAGCTCCTGCTCCTCTGGGCTCCTCCACAAATCTTCACTCTCCTTAGAGTGGTGTGGCGCTTCCCAGTGTTCATCCAGTTTTGGTCTGGTCTCCACCCTCTTGTGGGATAGTTTGCTCACGCGACTCCACTGCTTTACTCCAACCTCGCTCTTCTTCTTCTCCTCCTCTTCTTCCTGCTCTTCTTTTGAACGTGTTCTCTCTGTTTCAGCTTCCTTGTGCTCCTTTCTGTCCTCCATGATGGATTGTTTTACATCAGGATTTGCTTCGAGATCATCTGTGGCTGTTTTCCCTTCAGATAAAAGAGAGTAAAGTTATGATTATTACACTATATCTTCTCTATCTCTCTTTATCTCAATCTTTTCTCTCTTATTATTCTACACACACACACACACACACACACACACACACACACACACACACATACACACACACACACATACATTTACTTTAGTGCAGCTTCAGCAAAAGCAGCACTCTTCTAAATGAAATGCTCTCACTTGCCACTCACTACTCACTGCTTGATTCCTCTTATCCTGAAAAAAAAACTCTCGTTCTGCCATTTTATCTGTATTACACAGAACACAGATTCCCAAATCATTGTTTCTATTAATACACTAAAGTAAAGTCACACAAAATGTCTGACATTTTTCACCAAGTTCTTCTGAGATCTGAGGGCCACTTTTAACAAGCTGCAGGCAGCTGGCTGATCTGGGCAGCCTCCAACATAAATTATTGAATCGATTCAGC
The DNA here is from genome assembly GCF_051911475.1 of Siphateles boraxobius. Taxonomy (NCBI): domain Eukaryota; kingdom Metazoa; phylum Chordata; class Actinopteri; order Cypriniformes; family Leuciscidae; genus Siphateles; species Siphateles boraxobius. Next base: position 8,751,145 of record NW_027509208.1, read on the forward strand.
GAGCCACAGCACAGTGTGGATTTTGTTTCATAGATGGAGGCACTGTCACACTGGCTTGTTCATGGAGTATGGCTAAATTCCTCCATCAATCTTCATTTACCATCCCTCCCTACTGACTCTTTTTAACCTTGTCCTGTTGTAGAAACAATCTCCTGCTGTTATTCCGAACCACTTCAGCAAAATGAGTTGTGCCTGTTATATGAATTCTCCCCTGACATCCCTGTAACACTAACACTTTTCACAGAGTAGTGATTACGTTGTTATTGATCGAATATATCATTAGCAGGAGCACTATGGCTATTTGTTCAGTCTGCTGGGCTTAAAGCTGTACAGATCATGGATGGATTATGGTCATTTGAGGTCATTAATGTTGCAATTGTGGGATTTAAAGATACACTTAAGGCTGAGTTTACACTGGCACAAAAAATCTGATATTTTACTCACATATGACACAGATCGGAATTTGCTGAACACGTGTAAACACAACAATCTGCAAGAGATCCGATTTTATCGCATCCGATCTGAGCCACTTCCAAATGTGTCCATATCCAATATCTGGACATCTGACCTACGTCTAAACATGCATATCCGATTCCCCTTTGAATTCCAAACCACCACAAGGTGAGGACGACACATTTATTCACAAAGATAGCTTTTTAATGTTGTATTATGAGGCAGACGTGCCTGTATGCGCTCGCTCACAGCTTTTTATTGAGGTGAGAACTTTATATTTATCTTTGTAAAGAAAAAAAATGCGCGAACACAGAAACATTCAGGAGCTGGTTTTCAACCTCTGCCCGTGACTTTTATGAATAAAACAGCTTCACTACTGAAAGCTACATTATATTTCTCAGCAATGAGGTGATAACTTCGCTGTTAATAAACCAACAAGCTTCACTATTAGGTTAGGCCTACTCACTCGCGCGTAGACTGATTCAGTTCTGAAATTCAACAGACTGACTCTGGAACTATTCCTTTAAGGGTGACTTCAGGAGCCTGCTGCAAGTTGAGTGACTGAGAACATTAGCAATATATATATATATAGTTTTTGTCAGGAACCAGGTTCTATGTCCATAGTTCATGAAAGTTACTTTGAATGCAAAATTATTTCCGAACTATATATCTGTTCCGTCAGATTTTGCGCTCCAAAACATTAATTAGTCATGACAGCTGTTATCTTATCCATGCTCGAAAATTATAATGACCGTCCAACATGAAATATATAAATAAATTTAACAGCACGGCCATGCAATGCTGATAGTAAAACGATCACCGAAAATCATATTGGGCGGGAATTAATATAAAGGCAGATATCGGATACAGGCTGTGTATACAGGCGGGCCAAAAAATCGGATCTGGTCAAAAGATCGGATCTTTGCATTAAAGGTGCAGTGTGTGATTTTTCGTGGCATCTAGTGGTGAGGTTACGAATTGCAACCAACAAAAGTTACGGTGGCCGACAGGAAAATATGTCATCGTCTGAGACAGCAGAGAGTAGCTAGTTCAGCAATGAGGTTTCTTTACAAAGATAAATTAAGAAATTATGTTTACTTAATTATTCAGTAAAACTATATGTTATTGCGAATATTATTGTTACTTGTTCATCATTGTGTCAGTGTTTTATTCGCTGATCTAAGCTTGCTTCTTGCACGAAGAGCAACATAGTAACAAAACGCATTTGTCCATTTAGGGCTACTATGGAAACATGACGACACAATATGTAGACCACCATAGAAGGGGGTGCCTGTGGTTATGGAGATATAAATGTCTCATTCTAAGGTAATATAAACATAACGGTTCATTATGCAAGATCTTTATACACCACTGAAAACATAGTTATGGATCTTATATTGCATTTCTGTCAATAGATCCTCAGAAATATTACACATTGCACCTTTAATATTTGCAATTTAAATGCAGCCCAAGTACATTTTGGTGCTCTAGCAGTTAACTGAACACAACTGCATGCGTCTTGCAGAAAAACAATGTAGCCTGAACTACTTCTCTATGTTTATGTATAATATGACGAGTCACACAGGTACTGGGCTACTTCGCAGCGGTTGTCATCCCGCCAGGTTTAAAATATTCAGAATATAAACACTTATTATAGGCGTACTGTAGTGATGCAGGATAAGACAAAAGCACAGTTTGGAAGGTGGATTCATGATGTACTCGCTCATCATCATTATATAGATTTTTTACATTTTGTAAAAAAAAAACTACAAAGTATACATTTAATGGCTATATAACAATTGTAAATATGCTATATAATGCCACAATTCTGAGATGAAAAGGCACAAAGTGGAGAGAAAACACCATAATTAAAATCAAAAAAGAGACGACAATGTATACCATGACTAGGGCTAGGAAGAAAGATAGATTTTCTGTTATAATTCAGTTATTCATAATTATTTATAATCATTTTACGTTTTAAGAAAATAAAACATTAACAAAAATTGTTAACCTTTCAATTGCTCCGGGATTTGTCCCAAATGTGTGGAAGTTGGCTGCAGTTTTTCCTGTGTTCAAAGGAGGTGATCGTTTGTCCATCCTTTACTATAGACCTATTAGTATCCTGCAGGTGGTTTCCAAGGTGGCCGAAAAACTTGTCTCAGAACAAATGATAAATCATTTAAATACTAGTTCCTACTCTCTCTACATCCATATCAATTTGGCTTCCATATTAATCATTCAACAGAAACAGCCAATTGCTATTTCATTGACAAAGTCAAGTCACAGTTGGATCGAGGAGGGGTTGTTGGTGCTGTTTTCCTAGATTTAAAAAAAGCATTTGACACCATTAATCATGGAGTTCTTTTATCTAAGTTAAAAACTTTTAATTTTGATACAGGCACTATTAAATGGGTTGAATCTTATTTAACACATCGGACTCAGTTCGTTAGAGTAAGGAATCGTCAATCAAGTGTAATTTCCTTATCTGCAGGTGTCCCACAGGGCTCTATTTTGGGTCCACTTTTATTTTCATTGTATGTAAATGACTTGCCAAATGTTTGTCCTAATGTCAATACCCAAATGTATGCAGATGACACAGTAATCTTTGTACATGCTAACAGTGCAGCTCAAGCTGCTGATCTGGTATCAAAATCAATGCAAAAGATCACAGAATGGTTAAATCATAATTGTCTTCAACTGAATGTATCCAAAACTGTATGTATGTTTTTAAGTAAATCTAAATGTCGTTGTGTAGAACCTGATATAGTCGTAGCAGGCAAGAGACTACAAGTCGTCTCAGAGTTTAAATATCTTGGAGTTTACAAAGATAACAATCTTACTTTTAAATTACACATTAAGAAGGTTTGTAATCACATTAAGTACAACCTGGCAAATTTTAGATATGTCCGTAGCTGCATCTCAAAAAGGGCCGCTATGATGTTCATGCACTCCATGATTTTATCTCATATCACTGTTTGACAACCTGGTCACAAGCTAGCAACACTTCTCGTAAACCACTACTATCCCTATATAAGAAAACTCTTAAAGTACTCAATAGGAAATCCAAATATTATCATCATTGTCATGTTTAAAAAATATATAATTTATTGAATTTCGAAAACTTGATTATATATGCAGATCTCTGCCTTGTGTACAAAATTCAGCATGGATTGGCTCCTCCTGTATTGTGCCAGTTTGTGAGCACAGCACCAAATGCTCTCAGATCTACAAGGAGTGCAGCAAGAGGTGACTGATTTGTCCCGTTTAGGAAGAGTGTGCTTGGTCAAACAGCTTTTTCAGTAAGGGCTGCTCGTGAATGGAATCTCATTCCAATTCACATTAGGAATTTTAAATCGTACGCTTCTTTTAAACATAACTTAAAGAAATGGTTAATAGTTAGTCAGGACTGTTTACATTACGCTTGACATGAAATCTTGCTGCTGAACTGTCTTCCTTGTCCTGCCTTTTTGTTTTGTTTGTTTGTTTGCTTGTTTGTGCCTCTTGTGCTATGCCAATGTGGTTGGCTGGCTCATTGTGTTCTTTTGTGTTTAGATAGGTGAAACCTCTGTTGTTAGTTATTGTCCCAGCTATATTGTTTTTTTGAGTTTTTTTGCTTTTTTGTTTGTTTGTTTTTAGGTGTGACATATCAAGATCTGTCCAGGGACAGCAGATGTAAAATTCTGGCACACTTTACATTTAATTATGTATCATTAGTGTGCATTGTCCCTGCACCATATATAACAAAAATACAAAAAAAGCTCTTTCTATTGCTAACACAAAACAAGTATCTAATGCCTTCAATGTCCGATTCCTGAAAAAATACTTCTGATTAGCTGTTTTTAAGTGAATAAAAAACATAAAGCATAACCAGCGTAGCCCGATTCCTGAAACAAATGACTCTTATTAGTCAGTTGTTTTAATTAGTATTTCAAGAAAATCAGTTACTGGTTTAAAACATTCTGAAACCCTGTGTTGTTTACAGCATTAACAGAGAGAATTTTTTTTCATATTCAAGCAAATTGGGCATGACATAGCTGAAATACCCCTAAATGAATCAGAAACTATTTGAATCAAATTAGAATCCAAAATCAACATTCAATTGAGAGTGTGAATCGAAATTGAATTGGGAAATCTAGTAGTATAGAGCATCAGAGTATTCTATTGGTGTTGTGTAGGAGCCTGGAACAGATGACACTTCTCCCTTTTTTTTTGTATTTTACAATGTGGCAGGATTGATGGCACACATTCAAGCACTGTTCATCTATCATTTGTACATCTGCAGTGGCTTGTTTCCAGGTATTGAGCCACCACAAGCTTCTCAGCAGGAGGCCACTGAATTTGAGAAGTCCCAGAGCACAGGGCCTGTCGGGACAGTCTATAATGTGTCCCTGCAGCTAATCTTCAGTGAGATTGCTGTTTGCTATATCATATCATAAATTAATGCTGTTCCAAACACAAATATAAACTCAGAAAGTTGCACATATGGCATTGCACATGTCACATTCATCATTACCCTCTTTATGGTGAGGCGGATCATTTCCCTCTTCCTTTTCCAAGCTGGAGAGTTTCTTCTCCTCCTGTTTCTCCTCATCCCTTATTGTGGCCTCCTCCTGTGACTCTCTTTTCTTCTCTGGGTTTATAGAGTTGGAGATGTGATTGCTAGGACTCTCGTCTTCTTCATGCTCCTCTTCCTCAGCAATCTGGTTCTGTTTTTTAGACTCCTGCTCTGTCTCCTCACTCTCCAGGGAGCTCTCCTCTCCTGCTCCTCTCTTCTCTGCAAATGCCTTTGTTTTCTCCATGGCAACCAACCTTAACTGATCGTCTGTAGGATGGTAAATTGTTATGTTGAGGTTAAGTGCACATTTGTGTATCAATTTAATCTGAATAAATATTTTTCTTAATTCCTGTTTGCTGCAGGATGGATGGATGAAATTGTCAATTACATACAGTAAATGAGTGATATTTTATTTGTTTTTCAGGTCAAAGCCTTCAGGTTTGATTCATCTATGAATATAAATAAATAAATAAATAAAATGTATTTATTTATGCATTGAATATGCAATATTATTTTGTTCAATTTTGTTTTCTTTCAGGTCAAAGCCTTCAGGTTTGTTTAATCTATAATGGATTCAGCTACAGTACCTTTTCATGGAAGTGCAAGGCTGTGGAACAAACTGTTTAAATCTTTGGATCAATCTTTCTGACCTCAGTGCTGTACTTCCAAAAAAATAAATGGTGTGTTGTTAACCAAAGAAAAACATGTTATCTTGAGGCCACTGACTGCTTACCTCCCCGAATAAGGAGACTGACGAGTGGGATGACTAGATGAAAGTGTATTTGCAATACATGCAGATCATAGAAATGGATGACACAATTTTCAAGGTCAGCTCTTTTGAATGAGGTCAAATGAGGTGAACAACAAAGTACACTGACCACCCACTCACAAATTAGGGCATATATTAAAACACAATCAGTGTTTGACACAGAATACAGAATGATATTTAGCCCCCACATACTTGTGCCCACAGACCTCAACGATGACATATCCAATTCAAAAGTCCATGGGGGTGGGCATAAGACATTTTACAAGCTCAGTACCACCGTACCATGGTAGTGTGCGCTTGCACTAGTAAGAAACAATGCCCACCAGAAGAAGCAGATGTGCCCTCTGCCCTGATTCTGCTAAGTGCAGCACTATAGAGAAGAATACAATGATTTAAACTAAAATATGCTTCAAGAGCACTGGATGACTGTCTTCTGTCCTTTGAAATGTGAAAATGTCAAAGTAGCTGTTTTCTTTGATAGAATCTAGGGCAAGGTGTGACCTTTTGTCACATGCCTGTCCTGTCTTGTGTTGCACATGGGTGTTTTGTTATTGTGGGCCATGTGCTCTTGTCCTTGTCTGATCCCTCCCCCTCGTTACCTGATTATTGTTTGAGTTCTTCCACCTGTCCCCTCTTGATTTGTTCCCTTCTTAAGTCTCCTCTTGTTTGCAGTCTTGGTCGGATCGTTGTCTAATGTCTCCCGTTCCCCGCGATTCCCCGTTCCCCGCTTCATGTTAAGGTTCAGTTGTTGTTTCATTTTTGTTCATTGTCTTTTTCCCCCTCGTGGGTTTTTGCTTTGTGTTTGTTTATTTTTGTAATAAATCATTCTCCTGCATTTGAGTCCTCACACCTTTTTGCCCTACCCGTTCCGTGACATAACGATCCGACCAAATGAGGACTCAGCGGAGAAGAGGGGCCACGTCAGAGACTGTTCATGTTCCGTCTGCCCAGTCAGAGACTGTTTACGTCCTGTCTGCCCAGTCAGAGAATGTTCACGTCACGTCTGCCCAGCCAGGGACTGTTCACGCTCCGTTTGCGCAGTCAGAAACTGTGCACGTCCCGTCTGCCCAGTCTGAGACAGATCAGGAGATGCCCATTCGTGTGGCCGCCAAGGCACTTATGGACTATTTGGAGCGTCTGGCTCGGATCCTGGACATGCCCGTGTCTGCTGTTCCAGAGCCGGAGCCAGTGTCTCCTGTTCCAGAGCCGGAGCCAGTGTCTGCTGTTCCAGAGCCGGAGGCAGAGCCAGTGCCCGTTCCAGAGCCGGAGGCAGAGCCAGTGCCCGTTCCAGAGCCGGAGACAGAGCCAGTGTCTGTTCCAGAGCCGGAGCCAGTGTCTGCTGTTCCAGAGCCGAAGGCAGAGCCAGTGCCTGTTCCAGAGCCGGAGGCAGAGCCAAGGCCTGTTCCAATGCTGGAGCCAATTTCTGTTCCAGAGCCAGCGCCTGTTCCAGCGCCAGAGCCAGTGTTTGTTTCTGTGTTTGTTCTTGTGTCTGTTCCTGAGCCGGTGTCTGCTGTACCTGAGCCGGTGTCTGCTGTACCTGAGCCGGTGTCTGCTGTACCTGAGCCGGTGTCTGCTGTCCCTGAGCCGGTGTCTGCTGTACCTGAGCCGGTGTCTGCTGTACCTGAGCCGGTGTCTGCTGTACCTGAGCCGGTGTCTGCTGTACCTGAGCCGGTGTCTGCTGTACCTGAGCCGGTGTCTGCTGTACCTGAGCCGGTGTCTGCTGTTCCTGAGCCGGTATCTGCTGTTCCTGAGCCCGAGCCACCGTCGTGGCCACCCGAGGGGTCTTCGCCGCCCTGGCCGCCCGATGGGGGGTCTTCACCGCCCTGGCCGCCCGATGGGGGGTCTTGGCCGCCCGATGGGGGGTCTTCACCGCCCTGGCCGCCCGAAGGGGGGTCTTCACCGCCCTGGCCGCCCGATGGGGGGTCTTCACCGTCCTGGCCGCCCGATGGGGGGTCTTCACCGCCCTGGCCGCCCGATGGGTCGTCTGCTTCGCCCTGGCCGCCCGATGGGTCGTCTGCTTCGCCCTGGCCGCCCGATGGACTGTCTGCTTCGCCCTGGCCGCCCGATGGACTGTCTGCTTCGCCCTGGCCGCCCGATGGACTGTGTGCTTCGCCCGGGCCGCCCGATGGACTGTGTGCTTCGCCCTGGCCGCCCGATGGACTGTGTGCTTCGCCCTGGCCTCCCAGGACTAAGCGTTCTGTCCCTCCCGTCCCGCCCTGGTCTGTCCCGCCCTGGTCTGTCCCTCCCGTCCCGCCCTGGTCTGTCCCTCCCGTCCCGCCCTGGTCTGTCCCTCCCGTCCCGCCCTGGTCTGTCCCTCCCGTCCCGCCCTGGTCTGTCCCTCCCGTCCCGCCCTTCCGTCCCGCCCTGGTGTTTCCCTCCCGTCCCGCCCTGCCTTGGTCTTATGGAGCGTCTGGTAGCCGCTCCGTAGGGAGGGGGTAATGTCACATGCCTGTCCTGTCTTGTGTTGCACATGGGTGTTTTGTTATTGTGGGCCATGTGCTCTTGTCCTTGTCTGATCCCTCCCCCTCGTTACCTGATTATTGTTTGAGTTCTTCCACCTGTCCCCTCTTGATTTGTTCCCTTCTTAAGTCTCCTCTTGTTTGCAGTCTTGGTCGGATCGTTGTCTAATGTCTCCCGTTCCCCGCGATTCCCCGTTCCCCGCTTCATGTTAAGGTTCAGTTGTTGTTTCATTTTTGTTCATTGTCTTTTTCCCCCTCGTGGGTTTTTGCTTTGTGTTTGTTTATTTTTGTAATAAATCATTCTCCTGCATTTGAGTCCTCACACCTTTTTGCCCTACCCGTTCCGTGACACCTTTGAGCCCTCAGATGGCACTGCATGAGAAACCATCATCCTACTGTGTTAAATATAGCCACATGGACTCGGGAGTTCTTTGGAAAACCGTTTTCAATTAATACAGTATGCCGCTACATCAAGAAATGCAACTTGAATCTCTGTTACGCAAGGAAAAAACTACAAAGCTATACATCAGAGATGTTCAGAGATGCTGCCGAGTTCTTTGGGCCCACACTGTGGAAATGTGTGCTGTGGTCAGATGAGTCCACGTTTCAACTTGTTTTTGTAAAAAACAGACATTGAGTTCTCAGTCCCAAAGACAAAAGGGACCATCGAGACTTTCATCGCCAACAGGTGCAAAAGCAAACATGGGATGGGTTTGCCTCAGGGCAAACAGCACGGGTGACATGCATATGTGGGAAGATACCATTGATGTGGAAGGCGTATTTGGGATTGTCCAGAGATTTATACTGCCATCAAGATGACAGCTTTCCTGGGAAGCATGACATTGCCAGGCCTCAATCTGCACATGCTAAAACAGTGGTTTCTAGACACTCTTCACCGATGTGACAGTCTGCCTGCAGTCCAGATCTATCTCTGATTGAAAATGGATGAGCCATCTTGAAAAGGAGAATCAGACATCGACGACCATGGACTGTTGAGCAATTGTCTTGTATCAGCCGGGATTTGGCATAAAAAATTCCACTTCCAAAACTTCAAAAATGATTATCCTTAATTACCAAACTATTAAAAAGTGTAATTATTAAAAGGAAAGGTTATGTGACAATGGTAAACATGCCTCTGTCCCAACTCTTTTAGAGTGTGTTGCAGCCATCAAAATCTAAATGTGTTTATTTTTACAAAATACAATTAACTTGGGCAGTACAAAACATGGGAAATCTTTTCTTTGTACTTCAGTCAGTTAAACAAAGGTTCGAGAGATTTTTTTTATTACAGATTATTGATTTAATTGCTTTTTAAAAAATGTCCCAACTTTTCTGGAAAATTAAAAACAATGTAAAGAAAAAAAGATGTAACAGACTTGTATAGAGTCATGTATCATGACAATTAAGAAGTGGATTCATCTCACCTGCAGTTTTCTTCATGTCTTTAGGGAGGCTGGTCACATGATCAGGTGTGTCTCCTGGGTGTCTCTGTGCTCTCTCACTGGCTCCTGAGAAGATGTTTGGTGGAGACACGGTCACAAGTAGACATAGCAAGTTTCTTGGCAATAAAACAGAATCTATAAATTCTCTTTAAGAGATCTTCAGCAGTGTTATACAATTCTCCACTCTACATTTCAAATGATCTAATGCTGCCAAAAAAGCCATTAGCACCTGACTGTCATTCTGCAGCCATTAGCATTTCTCTATAGGAAACAGAGTTTGTCCCAACCAAAATCTGGAGCATCTGCCTCTTACCCTCCACAGCGATATCTTGCATCTCTCTGAGAAAGTTTCGGTGGCGCAGGATGCTCACAAGCCTGTCATCTGCAAAATACACAGAATACCTCACACACAGCTCCTACTTTTTTAGCAGTCAGCACTTTACTTTATTTTTACATTATTTGCATTAATTGCCCTGAAATGTACTGCCTTCGTCTGAGCAGCACTATTAATCATCAGGACTGCTGAGACAGAAGAGAGAGAAAGTGATAGCATAAAGAGGGAGAGAGGAGAGATTTTCGTTGAATTAACGTTGAGTCAAGCTTTTCCCTTTCTGCTGACCGACAAAGAGAGCATGCGGAGTCGGCTGCTCCCTCCGTGGCAATGCTATTCACTCTTCTCCATACTTTCCCTCTCAACATGTCTCTTGTCTTATTTCTTGTCTTGTTAAAACTAACAGCTGTAGTTGACAGTATATACTGTAAAAAAGTACAGAGAAGACGTAAAATGGACAAGCATTAGGGAATGCCATGTTGGTGTCTGTATATTTTTACAGATACAACTGCATGTCTTTAAATAATACAATTAATGCACTAACTTATTTGAACTACTTCTATTTGTTACTGTATTAATAATAAAAGAGGTGTCTTCAAGCAGGAAATCTTGGGAATGCCCCTTTTTCTATGAACAATAAAGTGAATCATATTTTATTCTTATATAATTTTTTACAAATCAGAAATTATAATTTGCAATAAATTGTGTACTTGTTAAATATACAATTCAACAAATTATAAGGTTTTGAATTATAAGATGAATTATATACTCTGATAATATCATTATAATTATTTTTACCTCTAAAAGCAATACATTTTGTGTACAGTATTTGTACAGTACAATTATATCATATCATCTTTTTTGTAAAATGTATTTGGTAAGGTAAATTACAATTATCTATGTTTTTAGAATGTTTTACATTTGTTTCTGTTAAAAATACTAAAGTTTTTACAGTGCATTTATGAAATTCTCCACTTATCTGTCCTCCTCTCTCTCGTTCAGTCAATCTCTGTCCTTCACTGTTTCTTTGTCCTAGACTCATTGTGTAAGCCTCTCACAGAGAGTTTGATTTCACTGTTGTAAGTGTTATCTCAGTAACAATATCTGGCTTGTGAATAGAATGATTGATTTTTCAACTATTAAACAATCAAAGAAAAAGACCCAGCAATGTGACTGGACAGTGCACGGCAAAGCTTCACACTATGACTGTCTTTAATTACTTTGCTCCATTAACTTGAGGAAACGTGCAGTCACAGCAGCGACGACAGCATATATTTATCATATTGGGAAGGTCACTGCAGATGATAGGGAAGAGGTGCAACCAAGTGCAGCTAAATATATGGAAATAGTAGTAGTCCAGGTGTCACTATTGCAAGCACTCACCAGAGCCGAGAATGTCAAGGCAGTCCTGGGACGCTGGGATGGGATGAGGCTTGGAAAGGGTATCCGCAATTACTTCCACAATACATTTCATCACCTATATAAAGACAGAGAAAGGTTGGGATCGGGAACAGCACGACATTTTTAAGGTATTATGTCATACATTATATAGACATTCACGAGATCAATGTGACTGAGGACATAGTGATTATTTGATCAAAAGAACAGCTTAAGTGAAACAGAATTTTTTGTAACAATGTAAAAGTCTTTCCTGTCGTTTTTTAATAGGAGTGTGTATATATGGACTCTACACACATTTATGAGATCAATGTGACAGAGGACACACATTAGCAGCAGCTGACAATAATATCTCAAAGCCTGCCATCCTTATTGTCTTACATTACACTTTCAATCAATGTCACTTCCTCCTCAGTGCTTTCATTTCCAACACACACACACACTTGTCTCTCCGATTTGTCTGGCTGCACATTCCCACAAAGTCAAACATTTCTCTGCTGTCAGGGAAAAACAGCCTCCCTCAGTAAGACTAAGTGTTGCTGAAATGGCGTTATCATTTTACTGAGGAGAACAGCATCTGTTTGCAACTTGATATTGGTGATGTCTTTTCCCCAAAATGTCAGATTTGTACAGATTTCGAGATTTTCTAGTGACCAATATTAAAACAGACCCTCTCTTAAGGTGTTTTTCATTGGCAAAGACAAAAAAGAGGCATCTGACAATCTCATATAAGTTAAATTAATGCAACCCAACGTTAATTTAAGTTTTAATTCAGTTGATCAAAGCACAGTTTGCAGTCATCTGTAGATGCAGCCTCCTCTGAGTAAGCACACATGGCACCAGCTGTCACTAGGCTGAAGTCGTGTTGTTGAGTCACTGTCTCACTTATGCTGCTTTCCTCCACACTTCCTGACAACATGGACTATTGCTGCTGCCATTCTGTGCATCCTTATGCTCCTGTTTCTCAGAAGGCTGCTCAAAATACACATTAAAATAATACTACCTAACACGTACCTTCACATCCTTATCATCCATGTGACCTGGAGAGACAGGCACTGAGAAGACTAGAAGTAGAGAGAATGTTTTGATCAACAAAATATGACAAAATATGATATAACCAAATTAGCATAGAATTACAGTAATTATAACCCTGTGTTGACTTGACAGTCTTTTAAAAAGTCAGCTTTAATCTTTGAGTTAAGTAACTGACAACCAATTATAAACTACTTCGATGCTTATCTTATTAAATATTCATATTCTTTGTACAGTCGCAGAAACTTTCACGCGCTGCGTGTAATCTTAGGGAAACCGTTAAAATATCTAGAACGAAGACGCGAAACGCGTTAATGGGCACATTATTATGTTTGCTGTATGTTTTATAGATAAAAATAAAAAAAACAGAGCGGACCTGCGTGCGACATTTATACAGATAAACAAGCGGTTATTAAAACTGGCTGGGCTGTATTGGTCCGATTCATTTAGCTGACCTTATGCAAACATTAACATGCAATGGAACATTATAAACCACAATTACGGGTGCACATGTCAAGTGTGAAAAGCTAATTTGCGTTCCTCACAAGTGTTGTATCCGCTGTCCGTGGTGCTGACAGAGATATGTAACAGCTCGCATTTATAAAATGTAAAGAATCAACAACACATCATCCAAAAATAACACTAAGTATTCAATTGCACATTCATTTGCACATATCATTTGCACATCTTGCACACTTACCAAAATTCACCAGCACCACGAGACCAGCGCATCCTCGAGCGATCATTTTCTTAATGTGAAGCGCAGGCAACCGTTGAACCGTCGTGCCAGAGGAAAGCGAATGAACGTTAGTACTTTCCTTTCTTCAGAGAGAATGAAAACACTCGCTGATTTATGGATGCATTATGCGCATAAGCCGTCTGCTCTTATTTGTTTCGCCGGATCCACAGATCACAATGCCTCAGTGTCACTACTCACAAACCGCAGCGATGCCGCCTTATATAGAAGACTTGATGAAGAGGAAATGACATCAGTATAATGTAGGCTACAGCTGCTTAGTTCACCATCTACTAAATGATAAAGGGGGAAAAAAGTTAATAATAATATTTGTCATCAATACATGCATGTGTATAGGCTACTATACACACATTAGGTAGATAGATAATGATAAAGAAAAAAGTTAATAATTTTGCTTAAATAAATGCATCCAGATAGATATATACATTAGCTAGATAATGATAAATAATAAATAAAGATTTTAGATAGATAGATAGATAGATAGATAGATAGATAGATAGATAGATAGATAGATAGATAGATAGATAGATAGATAGATAGATAGATAGATAGATAGATAGATAGATAGATAGATCCATTAAGATATAGGAATGGTGTGCTTGATTTTCGATCTATTAATATTCTGCTTCAGGCTAAAAGGCGGGCAAATGCATAAGCATATTGTCACATCTTATCATAACATCACCCTCTCCTAAAACTCCAAAACTAGGCATATCAAAGCCAATCTTGATTTCTGTCAATAATAATAACAATCATAATAATAATTATAAATAAAATAATTAACTAATTTAAAAAAAATCTAAATATAAGGCCCAAAATATAATATGTGTCAAATCTGCTTTGTCAAACTGATATCAGTCACATATATTAACAAAAATGTCTCATAACATTGTTACATAAACGTCTTGATTGACTGATTTATGAAAATAAGATCACGGACACTTTAAGATCATGTCTGTAAAATATTAAAGGAAAATAAATTCAACTTGCAGTCATTTGGTCCCAATAAAAACAAACTGAATGACCGGCTGAGATAAAGCTATACTGTATTGTTTTGAACAAATTTTTGTGCAGAATACTAAACATAAGTCGATCAGTAGTGCCTGTCATTCAAAACATAAAGTAATTCAATTAGGGACAGCATTAAACCTTGGCATATGCAGTAAATGATGGACCTCAGGGGAACCATAAGTGATTACCCCACCAACTAATTTATTGAGCACAGTAGAGATGCATTAGAAAGAGAGGTGAAGGGAATGAAATAGAGTGAATGTGATCAGAAAGCATATTCTTAGATGTGGGATAAAATTCATTTGCAAATCTGATAAAACATGTATGCTTAACTGTTTGTTTGCCACTTATACTTTTATGTTTCCATAGGTTTCTTTCATTGAAATATGCTTTGTTCATTGCAATACTTGTTAAATGTCCTTGTAGCTCATGAAAACTGTTTATCTGCCATTCATTGTGTATCTAAACAAGCCATTTAGGCTTCATTTATCATATAGTGCATGGATGACATAGAATACAAGACAGCAATATTGCACATTAGAGGCAGCTGCATTTACACATTTTATTCCTGTTGGGTTTTACAAAATTTATTCAAACACCTTCAACATTTCTCGCAAGATCACAGTTTATTCGCTATAGTTTCGAAAATGGTAATAAAATATGACTAGAACTCAAAATCATTTGATATTTCACTGGTTTTGGCCATCCTTCTGTTATACTGTCTGACCAATGAATTGGGTTGAAAAGCTGCCAGCTGTTAAATTTAAGTACATAATTAGATACCAATTTAGGTCAACAAATTACTGAGCAATGCTTCATTTTGTTCAGTCTGTGGTGTAAAAAGGTTGCATTAGCAATTTAAGAAAAAACACTTAAGACACAAAACATGGTCAGGTCAAAGTGTCTGATTAATTTTTGGTCCCAAATTTGTATATATTTTACTGGTAGTCCACTGTATGAAGAATTTTTGGGTATAATATGTCAATTTTTCTAATCTCACATAAATGAACTATATAGTGTCCTGAATATATCTGGTGTCTGAATAATTTTTGGTTTGAATGTACACAGCAAAACCTTTTTAGGCATCAGACAAGTTGACCATTGATTTGTAATGAGAACATAATGCTATTTCTTTATTCTAGACACACTAAAATTGGATGAAAATCGAACAGTCGGTTGGAGTATATGAGTATGTGCATGTTATGGATTGCATCTAATGGCCCTCAAAGAGGAAACAAGGTATTGTTTCCTGTTTATATCATCTTAAAATGGACAAAAAACAATGAATGTAAACTATTGGAGTTTTGTAAAAAAAAAAAAAAAAAAGTTGCTGCATTAAATATTTAAGTACAATCAACTTAAATGTTTTCTTAGTCATTTTCCTGTATAACTTATAAAATAAAGTTGAAAATTGCTTCACTTAATTTGATGAGTTAAAGCAATGTAAAAGATATGTTGTCATAACTTATTAATCATATAATCTTTAAGTAATGTTTAAGTATTAAATCAAGTTATATTAAATATTGTCCTAGCTTTAGAAATATACTCAAAACAACGCAGTGCTGTTTCTCGGCCATCCATGGATAGAAGATTTATTTTTTAATGTACACAGCTGAACAAGAGACTAAATGAGCAGTTTGCTGTTTCATTTCCTACAGATTGTTCATCACAAGTTTCATAACCAGAAGTGAATTACTTTCTGAGAAACACCCATCATAATGTTTCACTGAGTCCAATTATTTCTGATTATAAAAAGACATAATTTAACCACAGAAAGCAGTTTCTCAAAGCTGGGTTAAAGCAATTATTTATTTTAAGTGTATTTGTAATAAATAAATAAATAAATAAATAATTGCAACTCCCAATATGCTTCACTTCTTAAACAACAGTGCATTTGAATTTTTTTGATGAATTTTTTTTTTTTGGAGGAAATGAATTCACAAATAAACCTTCAATTATACAAAATATATTATAAATATATAGAATATTATATATAAATATCTGCAGATAGTTTCTTTGTTGCAAATTTCTTTTAAAAACAAGACTGCTAGACACTGACAGCCCTGAAAGTGGGTCAATACAAATCCCCTTTGAATGAAACTACTACTACCACTAATAACAACAACAATAATAATAATAATTAATATGTAGCATGGGCAGCACAAAAAAATATCTCTCTTGCTTTTAAGTAACCTCAACTAAGGTTTGAAAAATGCAGACAAAATCAGACTGACAAAACATGATTTATTCATTAAGGACATAAATGTGTAGAAACCACCATGTAGCGGCCGGACAGATCAGACTCACAATTATTTGCTATATTTAATAATCCACTTGGGAGTTGTAAGACTCGATTCCCCCTCAAGACTTTTAACAAGCAAAGATCCAAGCAGGCTCCATGATGTCTGGCCTCCCGCTGATCATTATCAACCTTTATAATGATATAAACCCCTTCTGACACTATCCAGGTAACTAGTGAACCTCAGAGACTTTCCAGCATAACCCCGGACCTTGTACGTACGATTACTGTTTTGTAAATTGTTTTTTGTATTTTATACTGTTTTATGCATTCCTTATGGTAGAATTATTAGATAATGTAACCTTATAATGCTTCATATCAAAATAATATATCACCTCCTCATAACATGCATTGTATTCCTGTTATATTAATCAGAGTATAAAGGGACACAACTGCCAGCCCACTCTGCAAATGAGTCAGCTTCCAAACCCAGGAACTTTTCCCACCTGAAAATATACCCTTTTCAGAGGCGGTATCCTCTGCAGAGGTTAAAAGGGCATTATCTCAGTGAGCTTCTCTTTTCTGGTTGCAATTTGTGTGGAAAAGACTGGAGACATCTGGTCCGACCGTGACACCGTGGGGACCTCACTTCACCCCGGTCTGCAGTTAGAGGGGCCTCAAAGTTACAACCAGCCATGTTGTAACCTCCCATCCCACAATGGGTCGCTGAAGTTCGTCATTCTTCAAAAAGAACCTGTAGCAGCTTCACCCCCATTGAACAACTGAACCATCATAACTTTCTTCTGGGACTGCATATCCTGTGCAGTAAGAAAGGTTATTTTTCTGTGGCGATTAAAACTTAGTGTTCACTGAACAAACAGGTTAATTGATTAAATATTAATTCTGCTACATCAAGTTAATTTTATTAACTGATCCAAATATTTATAATTATAACGAGTAATAATTAATTATTCATTGAGCTAATTTGCTACAGCCCATATAATTGTATTGCTATCATTTATTTTATTGAATAATTATTCTTTTTATTTATGTTTTATGAAGGAAAGAAGAAGCTTTAGGAGCTGCTAAGAACCTTTATGAATAACTATAAAGAAAGGTTATTTGATTGGTAATGGAAGAATTTATTGACCCATGAAGAACCCTCAGCATGTATGGAAAAAGCGTATTTAAAGTAAAAACTTTCTTTTAAAGAAAAAAAGAAAGGAACAGAGGTAAGTATACCTTCTGAAATCTTTATTTGAGAAGACCAAAAGCTCTTCTCATGTTGCAGCATCCAAAACAATGATCTTATTACTGTGTGGGCATTAGGAAGATCTCAAGCCGACTTTTCATGACATGGTTTACTTTTCACCATGTTCTCAGAAGCAAAACAATTGTTCTCACTCAACATTCAAATCCTTTATCCACAGAGGCTTAATAAGTTTACAGTGTAACCTCTGGCCGTTTTTATTCAGACAACCCGGAATCAGCTTACACAGTTACATTTCATACCTAAATGAATTATAGCAGCATTACGCAGAGCTAAATGTGGCTTTGGACCTGCTCTTGTGCCATTTTAGTTGGGTATATCAGAAAAGGTCATCGCATTAACACATATTGTTCTATTCTGAGGTTTTAACATTTCCATTGCAGAAACTCCACGAAGCAATTAAATATGATACTGATTATAATTCCATTTTTATTTTTTTGATAACTTGTTTTTTTCAGCATCAGTTTTATCATAGATCATCCTGCAGTGGCTCAAGTCTCAAAATAGATCCTCAATGGTTCTGAGACTGTCAAAGCATTGATATCCAGCACAAGTAGAACATCGGGTGGGGAGACATGATATACCAGGATACTCCATATGGATGTCTTACAAGGAGGCCAGATTTACAGCCAACCACAGTGGAAGGAAAGCCAAGGCAAGCATGAGGTGGAGAACGGGTAGTCTGATGCCAGCTGATGGGCCTGGCTTTGCAACAGTAGGTCTGGTGTAAATGTATGGATGACTCTAGGATTTGTCAGTTTGAACAAGAAATAAAGAAAATTAAAGGATGTGATAATAGAATTAGCAAATTAATCCATAATAAAATAAAATTACAACAATAATACTTTCTTACCACAGGGGGGCAAATAAGCTCAATAGAGTTTGAAAAGCTCTCCACCAGAAACTTCTCCCCTTCAGGTTGAAACTTGCCACAAAAAAGAAAATTGAGAGCAACGATTTAAGAATGACTAACTGTGCCTATATGACAGTGACAGAGATAATCAGATGTTGTGGCTGATGTGTACATCAAAATTATATTTTATTCTATCTTTTAGTTATTATATATATAACTAAAAGATAGAATAAAATATAATTTTTATATATATATATTCAAATTTATTAAATGGAGCTTTGTGAATTAGTTCTGAGTAAAAGAAACCAAAACTTACCATGTTGTTCCACAGTCCCTTGGCTAGCTCCTCGTGTCCTTTCATAGTAAAGTGGAAACAGTCCGGGGTAAAGAAGCTCATGTCAATCTTCCCATTCTAATCAGGGGAATATGAATAAGACACAAACCTTGAACAGCACATGCACATTTTAATGGAAACTTTCAATTTTAAACCTAATGCAAAGCTAGCAGAAATGTGGCATAAATTATAAAAATAACAGTCAGTGGTCACTTCTTACGGGGAGTCTTGGAGGGTCTGCGTGTTTCAAGAATGGCTGCAAAACTACAGCAAAGTCATTCTTAAAAAAACGGTCACTGTGCAAGAGCTGTTCCAGTGCTTTCTAAAACAAAAGATATTTTGGGTAACATTTTATTTTACAGTGTCCTTGTTACATATGTACTTACTGTAATAACGTATGTCCATGTTGTTAATTAATATTAGCTCTATTCAGTACTTAAAATCTATAGTTACATTGAAACTAAGACACCTTAAAATAAAGTGCAACCACATTTACTACACAGTTTAGTACCATATTTGCAAATTACAGATTTGTAATATATCTGTATAGATAATTGAGAAAACAAATCCACCTGGAATTCTAAGTTGACTCCAACCAGCTCCTTTAGATCAGCAGATCCAGCAGCTGGCTTTACCAGACAGGAGCAGAATGACCTGGAGAGTTCAGAGCATTGAGTATGATAGAAATGAACCTGTGGCACTGAAAGAGCAAATATGACATAACCACCTTAAACAAACTGATGCATCATCATCTAACAACCATATAAACATTAAAAGAGATTTTTGATTTTGAAAGAATTACTCCATATGCATTGTGTATTTATTTTCATGCACAATTAGAATCCATGACATCATCACACTTGCTCTTAGCTCGTTATTTAAAGCTTGATTTAATTTCCTGTACCTCTGGAGCAGACATCCTGGGGTGGGTTTCTGAACTTCCCTTAGGGTCTCCATCGGCAGTATCTGGACCACGTTCACTATCATTCGAGGAACCTGCAACGGCAAGTTAATACAAAATAAAATCTGTAAAGTCATATGATATTACACAAGATTACTATTTCAAATAAATGGTGATTATCAAAGAATAATGGAGAAAACAAATCTGTTTCCACAAAACAATTACGCAGCAAAACTGTTTTCAATATTGACAATAAGAAAATATGTTTCTAGAGCACCAATTCAGAATTTAAGACTGATTTCTGAAGGATCATGTGACACTGAAGACTGGAGAAATTATGATGAAAATTCAGCTTTGCCATCACAGGAATAAATTACATTCTAAATATATTAAAATTGAAAGCAGTCATTTAAATTACAATAATTAATCTGCAATATTACTGTTTTTACTGTATGTGTGTTATAAATGCAGCCTTGGTGAGCATAAGAGACCTCTTAAAAAAACATTTTTAAAAACCTAAGCATTTGATATTATATTTCGAAATCTGCTATTACCTCATTCATCAGCATTTCCAAAGACACAGTCATGTAATGGACATAGTTCTCCACCGAAAACAGGGACTGTGTGCATAAATAGAGGACATAAATTTAGAGGCTCCATAAAGACACTCCTAAAGGACAATATGTCTGAATATAGACTCTTTAAAGGTCACTTTTACTGCCTAGAACTGCTGTTTCTCAAAAACCAAACACATTTCAAGGCTATATTTTATGCATGTTGATGATCATCTCTACAAGCGTCTGTTTTCACAATCAATATAACATTTGTTTTAAACCTCCTCTAGTTCCCGCTTTGACATTTTGAACAAAATTTGTCAATACTGTAGAAGAATCTTCTGTCTGTAGTTTGCCAAAGAAACAGCTTTGTAAGCAATGCCTTGTCTTTGCAGTAATCACAGATGTCATTCATCCCAATTAGAATGGTCAACAGTTTCCAGTCTTCATCAAAGTCAATATCCTGTAGCAAAAGATGGAATCATAATAATGCCAAGATTTCAGCATCTGTATTTGTAATAAGCAACAGATGAAGAGGACAAACAACACATTTAGTTTCGGAAACAGCATATTCAAAAGCAATAATGCATTTACCTCATATGTTTTCAATGTATCAATCAAATGTCTGACTTGTTCGGGAAGATTACTAGGAAGGAAGCAAAACTCATATCTTCAACTGATACAATACCACATTAACACTAAATTAAAGGTTGCAAAATACAGCTAAAGTAAAAATATCTTGATGGCATATTTTCAGGTGTTTGTTCTTTAACAACCATTTATGAAGAATGACTAGGGATGTACTAGCATTTACAAGGTGTTGTGTCCGGTTACAGCCAGGTTAAATCCAGTCTCGCAGAGGGGAGCTGGGGTACCATGGACCGTCTTGGTCGGGGCAGGACCCACTAAGTGGGGGTTGAAGAGTCGAATGATGTCTAAATCAAATGCACAGAAGATCCCGGGTCACAAATTCAATTCAGTTCACCAATTTTTACTTTTCATATGACTGATATTGAGGCAAAAGGACATACTTGCCAGTGTAATGACATCTTGAAAGGATCCATAGCCGCCAATGCTTTAAAAATATGGAATAAATACAAATATTTTGGCCACATTATTAGAACTTCACAAATTATGAGAAATATCATCATTTATTTCTAAAAGCATGTTATATTATTAGTAATACATTTACCTCCATGACACGTGACGAAATTCAATCGGTATGCCAAGAACTGTGGTTGCATTTGCACCAATGGCTGTCTACAAGTGAGACAATTACTATTAGAGACCATTATTGCTTTATTCGCTTAACCCTTATATTATCAGTACTGCATCAATAACAAATTCATGTTTTTGTACAGCTTAAAGGGATAGTTCACCCAAAAATGAAAATTGCGTCATCACTTACACTTCCAAACCTGTATGAGTTTCATTCTTCTGCTAAACACAAAAAAAAGATATTTTGAAGAATATGGGCAACCAAACAGGCCCAAGACTCCATTGACTTCCATAGTAGGAAGAAAAAAAATACTATGGAAGTGAATGGAGCCATGGGCCTGTTTGTTGCCCATTTTCCTCAAAATATCTTATTTTGTGTTTAACAGAAAAAAGAAACTCATACAGGTTTGGAACGACATGAGGGTAAGTAAATGATGACAGAATTTGCATTTGTGGGTGAACTATCCCTTTAAGTTGTTTACCTCATTTTGCCTAATGAATGATCATGATTAAAGATAATGTAAAATGAATTCGGTTGTCAGCTAACTAATGAAAAATCCACTAAACTGAAAAAAGGAAAGAGTAAATAAATCACACTCACTGTCAGTGAATCCCCAAGGGCAGCGATCACTTTAATATCTGCTGCCCTCACCAGCTCAACTACAAGAGATACACCGAATCAGAAGAGCAGGTACCAAAACATTATATAATGCTGTTTGTCTGTGGTACAACAAGAGCCAGCATTTATCATCAATGATAAACATCAGTGTTAAAAAAAAAAAAAATTATAATATGTTTTGTCTCCAGCATGACTAGCATTGGCGGCTTGTAAAGTCAAGCTTGATCATACTGACTTTAGATCAGTAGTGTGTATTCATCATTGGCAAATCTTGTCACAATGTGGAAAAATAGTCTAAAACGCAGACCCTAGACCAGCCTACCTGAGATTGGCACAGAAGAGGAGGGGCTCATGTCAGGACACGTGAACAGTGGATGTTTGAAACTGATTGGCCTGGTCTTCTCAGGAAACTCCTGTAACAAAATAACACGATAAACAGGCGGTTTCTGTGACATCACAACCAAAACATTCTGGCCACCCCATAGATAGACCACCTGGAGTACTGAAATTATGTTTACATTATGATTTATCAAGGATAAACTATTAGGACAGTTGTATTTATGACCTCATGTGAAAGAAAAACATCCTCAACCATATGATAAAGCCAAAAAATCCCCATCACAAATACACAAACGCACCTTTCTAAGCGCTTCCTCGCTGTAGTGACTGAGTCCTTCTTCATATTCCAGCCTCCACTCGTCACCTTGAGATAAATATTACGATCCATGAGTACTTGAGCCTCAAAATATGATACAGACCGGCCTCCATTGGTATAGCACATGCATAAAGGCCTTCAACACAGGTTCACATAAACATCTCGTTCCACCAATTTGGAGTTCTGGCATCCCAGGTCAATCTCACACATGTATCGTGGGCCCAGCACTCCAGCTTATCTTCCCAGCTCTGGATGCTTCTAGTACTTACCTTTGACAGGGCAGAGGGCTAGCAAGCAGGTTGCCACGGCAATGAAAAGCCACTCCATAGTGGAGCGTTTCCAAGCTGGTTAGCACAATGGATGTGCGTGCAGAGAGAACGGGACCATTATATCAGTGCCCCTTTATCTCCCCCACCCAAAACAGCTGAGTGACGAAGTTCAGGCCCGCTGACATAAAGCATGATCCAGACGCACATGCAACTGCCAGGGGACTGGTGACCATTCACAACTTCAGAGAGCTTTACTAGAAACCACGTAGCACTTGGGCCTGGAGAAACGGAGCCGCAGCGCAATGCACATAAGGATCAGGAATCCTTTCAAAGAGAAATAAATAAGGTGGCAGTTGATGTTGTGCGCACTGGATGTTTGTTTGGACTGAATACCATTTGTTGGTCTAATTATATTAAGATAGGAAATGACATTCACTGTGAACCCATTGATTTTTATTAGTTATTTAGAAACATTGCCAGTTGAAAATGTAATTATTTGCTTTTTTTTAGACTCATCCGTTGTCATCTCTGTATTATGAGCGGCTTGATTTACATACAAGAATCTATTATATGATTTTTATAGTTTCAAACCATTGCTGAATTACGTGAACTCCACAAAAACAGACTAATGCTCTGGTGCATCTTCTCATGAAAAACAGTCCTTTACATCCTATTCACATACTGTAAGTAGGCTTACATTACAGATTTCTTCTTTTGTTTTTTACACCAAACTTTGTGGTATTGCTAGATTTCCTGAAACGACAGGCACATTCCATCCCCAAACGATCAAATATTCTAGACATGCTCACAATTTAAATGATCTGAAAGAATTTTCCTCTAAAAAAAAAAGAACCTAAAACTGAGATTCATTACACAAAGCCACATTCTGAAGCAAATTAAAAATAATGTTACAGAGCAAGACCTTATATAATAATCATCGAAAATAGCTTTGAGAGCATTCAATGTCTTGATCTGAAAATAAAAAAATAAAAATGTTTCTTGTAATACCAAAGCTAAGCATTATAGCAAACAGCATCACATTTAATAATTAAAATGTTTTGCATGTATGCAGTGGAATTTATATCTTATTTCGGAAACGTTTGGAAAGGTTGAATGACTGCTGAAGAAAGAGATTTAACAATCTGAAACATAATGGACACCAGCCTTGAATCTTTACCATAAATATGCTACAGAGTCAGACACACAAAATGAGGTCAAGGGCCGTCTCAATGATTCAACGCTTGGCAGGGTGAGCGTTTATGGCAATAAAAAGCCTTTTTGCAGACTGATAACCATGGATTACTTACCATGTAGTTTATTCATCTGTAACTGCTCATGTTTTAATCAAGTGAAATCTACATCTATGTGCTGGTGAAAACGCATTTTGTCCAAATACTGACATTATAAATAATTTGTAAATAATAATTTCTGAAAAAAAAAGAAAAGAAAAAGAAAATCTGCTAGCAAGCCACTTAAAAGGAACACATGCTTAGAGTATGACCCGTTTACATATCAAATTCCGAGCGCAGCCCATCTTGCACTCTGCATCCCAATGAGGCATGGTGTCCGAATCCGAAATTGTACCAAACTTAATACTAACAAGAACAAAAAATCTGAATGGGTTGCACAAAATAGGTATGATCCTTGACTTTTAGGACAGTGGCAAGCAAAATTCAGAAACAACTACCGTAGTTCCTTCAGCAATGTTATCCCCCCCCCCCCCACATAGTGAGCGTTGATTTGCACAAATATTATTTCACCTGGCAAAACCCTGAGGCGCACGTTATATCATAGAAGTTCATCTAGTTTTTCCCCCAAGCCACAGTAAAAAAAGACTAGAGAGGGGCTTGAGAGGGCAACAAGAGTCCTGAAAGCTCTTTTGGGGTTTACAGGATTAAAGACCACAGCAGGGTGTAGGTGTCAGCGGCTGTCCCGGGGAAAGAGATGCTAATGAGCCTCAATTCGTTCTCCCGTACCCCTAGTCCAGTTCGGTCACCTTCACCCTGATCCCTGCTCTCTCATTGTTCCTCAGGCTCTTCGGCAGGCTGCTCCGGCTGGCCTGGAGGTCTAGGGGGCGCTGCAGGGACTCTGGGTATGGCTTGGTTCTGTCTCTGCCGATATGCGATCACTGTGCCCAAGAGCAGAGCAATGACAGTCATGAGGTAGAGATCCCACTCTGGACCCAGTAACTGGTCAAGATCCACCTGATATAGAAGCTCCTTCAGCTGAAGAAAAAAGATGCAAGTTATTGGTTATTCCTTGACTTGAGACATGTCAGATTTAAAGTGGATCCTCACTGAAAGATGCAACTTACATTGAGATCCTGCAGGTACTGTAGTGCATAAATGAGGCCCAGCTTGCACAGGGCAAGGAACACAGGAACTTGGGCATCGGGACTGGCCTCTGCAGCCATGTCATAGAAACGTTTAGCCAGATGAATGTCCTGCGGAAGAACAACCAAAAACATTAGTGCACCGTTTATTGTAAGCACTACAGTTCAAATGTTTGGGGTCTTTATAGAGAAATCAATACTTCTATTCAACAAGGATGCATTAAAAAGTGACAGCAATATTACAAATGAATTCTCTTTGAACTCTTCATCAAATTAAGGGGGGAAATGTATCATGGTTTCCACAAAATGATTAAATAGCACAACGGTTTTCAACATTGATAATAAGAAATGTTTCATAAGCATCAAATCAAGTGACTGCTGAAAATTCAGCTTTGCCATCGCAAGAGTATAGTACATTTTGAAATATGTAAAACCAAAAAAAACGGCTATTTTAAACAGTAATATTATTTCACAACATTATGGTTCTTTCTGTATTTTAATCAGATAAAATTCAACCTTGGTGAGCATAAGAGACTTCTTTCAAAAACATAAAAAATTCTTACCATCCCAAACTTTACAACAGTAGAGTATACATGCTATATGTATATACATGGAGATTTCACCTGTTTGATACCGAGGCCCTTCTCATGCATATATCCCAGATTGAACATGGCCTGTGCACTATGCTGTTGCTCAGAGGCCAAACGATAATGGATGACTGCGGTCTCATAGTCCACATCAGTGCCATAGCCATAGAAATGATAGTCACCCAGCTTGATTCTGGCCACTGTGTATCCTGTAAACAAAAGATAAAACAGCTAATGTTACAAATGTCCTGGATGTTCAACAGCCTCATGAAAATTAAATTGAAATTATAA
Source organism: Siphateles boraxobius (assembly GCF_051911475.1). Taxonomy (NCBI): domain Eukaryota; kingdom Metazoa; phylum Chordata; class Actinopteri; order Cypriniformes; family Leuciscidae; genus Siphateles; species Siphateles boraxobius. The sequence goes on from NW_027509208.1 coordinate 8,777,474, forward strand.
AAACAGAAGCAGAGGAATCCTGTTTCAGCCTGAAGGGGTTTATTTAGAGATAATGACCGTCTGACTATACATGATCCAGCTTGTTACGTGGATTTGTAGCAAATAAGTACATAAATTGGCATGAAGCATTAAAATCATTTTTTACTTCAAATCTATTCAAAAAGAGTGCAGAGTAATACGAGATATGCAAAACGATGACAGTGTAGAAGACTGGTTGCTAGTTGCTACAATGGTTAAACACAGTTTAGCATTAATTATACAGAAATATCTGACCACACATAATGCCACGAATGACCAATCAAGTCAAGTGTCTCAGAGAGCCTTGTAGTAAGCAGTTATATTTGTTTCAGTATAATGGTTGTAAGGCCATCAAAACAGTGACTGTATGGGTTGAAGAGAACGGTTTAACCTTGAGCAGCTGCTCTGGTCCAGTGGAGCAAAGCCCGTGGGTACGTTTCATTCTCATTGAAGATCTGTGCCCCCTCTGAAAAAAAGACACATACACACACACACACAGAGTCAGATTTACCTTCACAAATGTGAAGCAGCTTAATTTAGCTAGGTTTTCATTTGCCAAGAGACAGTAAACATGAAAGGAAAGTCTGACGGATCTTTAAGTGGTCTCTCAGGCTCTGCGCAGACTGCTTTACCATCACGGAAGATATTGTGACCTTATTGTGCATTTTCACATATTTTGACATGAATTTGCATACATTTTTTCCAGTCATTCTTGATTACTTATTTAGATTAAAATTGTATTTAAAAGAAATAAAATAAAAAAATCATATAAAGATTTTCAGGCCAATTTTTCATTTTTTAATTAATATATTTAAATAATTATACTTAATCAGCTAGATGTTTAGATGTTAGATAATTTGTAAATTATCTAGCAAAGTCAAGCCAGTAAATTTTAGAGCAGAAAATAAAATAATAATAATAATAATCATAAGTACACTCCCTTTAGAAAATAATATTTTCTATAAAATAAGGCATATATCCATGACTTTTCGAGGCCTAATAAAAATTTATATTTTAATCATTTTCATCCTGTTCTTTATTACAAAATTATTATTTTTTTGGAGACTTTGTTATATTTCATATTTTTGCAATAAAGATAAGGTTTAAAAACAAAATTCCAATTACAAGGCAGATGCTGGCTGAGGTGAAAACTATACGGACAGATTTAAAGGGACAGAAAGATCCAGGTTTGCTTTCTCAGACCAGCTTTTAACTAGAAACCACCATTAACATGCATGTAGGTGTTGGGGGTCTGACGCCCTCTGGTGGTAGAGCCAATACTCACTTTGATCGAGGATGAAGGCCACATTGCTCTGAGCAACCTCGTAGCCTTGTTCGGCTAGCAGTAGATACTGTACTAGAGCAGAGTCCGGATCTCCCTCCTTATAGCTTCCGTATGCCGCCATGAGTCTCTCAGACCAGCGGCCGCGCTCACACACATTCTTGAAGAGCTGCTCTCACAAATACACATACATTAAACACTATCAGAAAAGCTTTTTGAAACATGGCTATGCATCATGAAATAATAATGCCTCACCTCCACTGCAGTGTGGCAGGAGCGCATGACCCCAGTCCCGGTGGCATGCATCTGGGCTAGATTATAGAAGGCCAGGATGTGACCCGCTTGAGATGCCAGGTTAAAGAATTTAAGTGCCTGCTTATAATCACGCTTTACCCCGATGCCATCTAAAATATGAAGAATGAGAGAGTCATAAAGACACTTTACATATCCTCAAACACCCACCAGCTGAAATGACTAAGACACTCCTCAGGCCTCAATGTTTGTCAAGATCATGTCAAAGCAGAATGGAGGTGGGAGTTTAGCACGGCAACAATCACCTAGGCAACCAAGCCAAAAGAGTCTGCTGTTTTTTTATCACAAAAATAAGATAAATCGCAATTGAAGTAATGCAATTTGAAGCAGTGAGCTAGAAAGATAGGTAGAGAGGAATTTTTTTTTTTAAATTTAATTTCCATTAAATAATTAATGACAGTAATAGTTGTTGTTATATTCTCTGAATTTTGGAATGTCTAATGAAATGTATTTGATATAATAATAACAACAACAACAATCCACAATTCTGAGAACCCTCTAGAAGACATTTATAAAAGATACATCCCTGTTCTATAATCTGATCCCTGTTCTATATTCTGAGGCATCTGCTGTGTAATTGCTAGGAATATACACACTTTCAGACTTGCTCTGAAAATATGAGCAGTAAACTTTTTTTCGTAGATCAAGACAATATTAAAGGGTTAGTTCACCCAAAAATGAAAATTATGTCATTAATGACTCACCCTCATGTCGTTCCAAGCCCGTAAGACCTCCGTTCATCTTCAGGAACACAGTTAAAGATATTTTAGATTCAGTCCGAGAGCTTTTTGTCCCTCCATTGAAAATCTATGTACGGTATATTGTCCTTGTCCAGAAAGGCAATAAAGACATCATCAAAGTAGTCCATGTGACCTCAGTGGGTTAGTTAGAATTTTTTGAAGCATCGAAAATACATTTTGTTCCAAAAATAACAAAAACGACGACTTTATTCAGCATTGTATTCTCTTCCGGTTCTGTTGTCAATCCGCGTTCATGAGTCCGCTGACGTAAGACGAGCTGACGTGTTATCTGGTGCGCCCGAGCTTCATTTACAGTCTGAGGGAGACGCACGCTGTAAACAAAACAATCTTTGCAAACATGTCTAAGGATTTCGACACAGGGGAAGACTTGCATTTTTTTTTAACCAGACATATTTATTTGAACCCGAATACACGGACGCACCAGATAACACGTCAGCAGCGTCTTACGTCAGCAGCGTCACTGGCCTCGTGAACGTGGATTGACAACAGAACCGGAAGAGAATATAATGCTGAATAAAGTCATCGTTTTTGTTATTTTTGTAACAAAATGTATTTTCGATGCTTCAAAAAATTCTAACTAACCCCCTGAGGTCACGAGGACTACTTTGATGATGTCTTTATTGCCTTTCTGGACAAGGACAATATACCGTACATAGATTTTCAACGGAGGGACAGAAAACTCTCGGACTAAATCTAAAATATCTTAAACTGTGTTCCGAAGATGAACGGAGGTCTTACGGGCTTGAAACGACATGAGGGTGAGTCATTAATGACATAATTTTCATTTTTGGGTGAAATAACCCTTTAAATGAATCATAGTATTTACATATAAAATGTAACATTCATGAATGACGTGTTAAGATGTTCGAAATTAGTGGAACCCAGTAGGTATACATTTCATGGCCTTTACTTGCTCAGTAAATTTGTTCCCGTTTTTATTAAATGACTGCTTATTTTTCCTCTTGCAGTGAAAGCAGAAAAGATAAAGAAACAGAAGTGAGGGGAAAAAAACACAATCACATAATTTGCACATAATCTCCCTCTCCAGGACACACTTACTGTAGTACATGGTTCCCAGCTGTAGCTGTCCATCCACCCAGCCCTGCTCTGCAGCTTTCTGAAAATATTTCAGTGCCAGGTCATAGTTCTGCAGGAACGAGAAGAAACAATAACTGAAAATGTAATTTTATGATCATACAGTGTTTAGTTCAGCTCATCCAGGAAACTCACCACAGGAACGCCTCTTCCATACAGATAAGCCATACCAAGGCCACTCTGGCCAACTGGATTACCCTAAAAGATGAAACCAAAAATAAAGGATTAGAGGAGAACATTTGAAAATAAACAGTTTGTGAATTTTGACAGGGAAAAAAAAATTCTCACCATGTCTGCAGCCTTTTTGAAATATTGCAGGGCAGTTTCATTGTTCTGAGGCACATACTCGCTGCCTTCAGAGTACATCTGAGACAATAGAATAAGAATGAGGGAAAAAAGATGGACACAGGGAGGTTGAAAGATTAAGCATTAACACAGGACAAGAATGACATTCATTTAAAGTCCAATAAAAGTAAAAATAAAAAACACTCATGTCAATACCTTTCCAAGGAATGCCATTGCATGTGTATTCCCTGCATTCGCTGCCTGGTTAAAATACTCATATGCTCGCTGACAATTAATGACAAAAAGAAAGTATGAAATCATTATTTCATATAATTTAATTTAATTATTAAAATGGCCAAGCCTGAATACAATATAAAAATACACCTGAACAGAAATTACCTGATGATTCTGTTCTACACCTCGTCCTCCATGTAAATGTAACTGGCCCAGACCCACCTAGACAAAAAAGGCAATTGTTATTTTTTCCCTTTTGTGATGTATATCGAGTGAAATGGCTTCTCGAATGAGAGAAGAAATAATAATTAGGACTGCTGGACGTGATTTTGTCCATTGGGAATTGATTGGTTTGTTGTGGTTTGCCATTGCTGTCCCGCCCTCGCTCCAGTAAACACATCATTAGAGAAGAGGAAGATATTTTGATTAAAGATTATGAGGGCACATGAATTAAAAAAATAATAATAATGATGTGCATTGATAACACATTTATAATAAACACTGCAATATTCCAAATAATAAAAGTATTGCCCATTTTCATTTCATAGTGACTTTAACATTAAAATATGTAAGTGACTATAAGTGACAGTCTATTCTCGAATTCAGTAATGCCACAGAAAAAACAACATGGTTTTACTATACCTGTGCCTGCACATCTCCTTTCTCAGCCAAGAACTGATAGTACTGGATTAAATCCTCCTCTAGCATTCCACTGCTAGAACCCGGATTTTCCACTTCATCCAAGAGCCTGATCCGCTGTACTGCACTGCCCCCTGTCAGGGACACATCGCTGGCCACTAACACAGACAGACACACAGTGAGGACAACTAAGTGGTACCAGTGATTAATGGTGGGCGTTATAACCAAAATCTATCAGCACAGCATGAGTAAATTGAACACAAAAATGTGTTACATATTACAGCATTTGTAGTTTTTTTTTTTTTTATGTTCACACCGCTCAGAAAACAATCCTTTCACATGTATTATGTGAGAAGTAAGTCACTATGTAGAAAGTCAATAAACGTTTTAAATGGACTGAACAAAAAAAAGTCAGAGACCAAGATCATAACAAGATGTCATCCTTACAAGTGGCCACCAGGGATCTTATAAATGATGTTGTGCTGAAATTAGACATATTTAGAATTGCATCTGAGGAAGCACAGCAATGTAACAAAATTTACCGTGATTGGCCACGAGTCTATAGTGAGTGAGAGCAGATTCACAGCTCTGAGGAACCCCAACACCTCCCCAATATCTGTAGCCCTGAAAAGAAAGCAAGACAATTATCAGAAAGCACAGCCATGAACTGCAGGAAAAACACAAGCCTATGCAATACCAATGCATTGAGAAAGTAGTCATGGATAAATGCCACAAGGTCTGAGGTTTCAACTTTGCTAACTGAGCCAATGTGTCGGTCAGAATTTCAGTAGTTCCGATGGCTTGTCTAGACACTCAGCTTGATGTAAGCGAAGTCAAATAAGACTTGATACATAAGATAAGCAAGTAATCCAAGTCTTGTTTCCTGGCTGGAACAAGATTCTTCTTTGTTTAAAATATAGGACAGAAAAATCATTCTTCTTACCAGAATCATGTGTGCAACTAGGTTTCCACCCAAAGCTCCAAAGGTGTAGTACACCAATGCCTGCAATTAGGTTAAATACAGTCTTTTCAATAAACATTCACATTTAAACTAAGCATGTAGTGCTTGATAAATGTCATTATAGGATACCTTTGCTTGACTAGAGTTCACTCCTAATCCTGCAGCATATAGGAAACCTAATGCCTGTGTGAACATAAATTGGATGGGACCTCAATGTAAAAAATAATAGATAAAAAAGGAATAAAGTTTTCCTGATGCAGATGCAATAACACAGCATTGATAAAATAACCAAGCATACAGCTGCTATTCTTAAGAAACAGCTTGAAATGAGTCACAGGACAAAAAAAAAAAAAATTTAGTAAATAAACAGTTGCTATTACAGTCTGAGCTTTCGGGGAGCCCTCCAGTGCCAGTTTCTCAAAGATCTCCTTCGCCTGAGGAACGTCCTGGGGTAAGTAGTCTCCAAAAAGCATGGCATATGCCACCTTCTCCATAGCCTTAGCATGACCCATCTCTGCAACTTTCAGGAGTTTTTCATACAACCTGTAATACAGAAATGAATAGAATTATGAATATACTAAAGTTCAAAAGTCTGAGGTCAGTACAATTTTTTTTTAGCATTTTAAAAAGACGTCACCATAACTACGTTTACTTGATGAAAAATACAGTAGAAATAGTAGTAGTGTGAAATATTACAATTTTAAGAAATCAGTATTTTAAAATAAATTACTATAAATTTGTATTTAATCCAATGATGGCAAAGCTGAATTTTCAACAGCCATTACTCCAGTCTTCAGTGTCACATGATCTATCAGAAATCTTTCTAATACACTGATTTGCTGCTTCGAGAAACATTTGTTATTATTATCAACATTGAAAACTATGGTGGCCAAGAGAACTCAACGCTCTGCATCTGAAAAAAACACATGCAAATAGAAAAAACACCAGCAAATTAAGATAACATCTTCATCAGTTTGACAACTCATGTGCTGCAAATCCTCACAAAGCAACCAAATAAAGAAATATGCTGCAAATAGCACGGATATGTTTCAAGGTGAACCCAGTTTTTCAGCGGGTCAAATATTTTTTTGGTATTTTTGTATTTGTTTTTTTCAGGATTCTTTGATGAATAGAAAGCTCATAAGAACAGAATTTATTTTAATTAGATAACTTTTGTTAACATTATAAATCAAAATGTCTTTACTGTCACTTTTGATCTATTTAATGCATCCTTGCTAGATAAAGAATTTAGAATCATTCTTTTTTTTATAACAAAAATAAATAAATAAATCTCTTACTGACCCTAAACGTTGTAACAGTTGAGCAATTAAAATACATTTGATATTTTTACACCAACAGAGAAACCAAAACTATCCTACACTGTCAGGGAAATAAATGGCAAACGCTGTGCATGAAGGTACAAATATGCACCCTTTAGGGGTAGGTAAGGTACAAAGGTGAATCTCTGCAGATACTGTACAAGCTACAGTCTTTTAGTACAGTTTCTTGCACATTTTTTTCAGAAAGTATAGCTTGAAGACCTAAAAATAAGTAACAGGAAAACTTTTGCATGAGCACTGCAAGCAATGAATCAGGAATATACATGGCACAGCACTCACTCTTTCTTCTGGCTCCGCCGGTTGGTGCCATTGATCACCCTAAGTGTGGCCTGGTACAGGTCTTCAGCCTCTTCCACCAACCTCCTGTGCTCTGCCTGCTCCTCCGCTGTGAGGAGGAATAGACACATCATACACAATTGGTATAACAACTGCTGCAAGTACTAAAAATCATGACTGATTTATATCATTCACTATTTTAGCATTGATCTTCTCATATCCAAGCTAATTATGCAAAAAAGTATGAGTAGTAAAAAAACAAAAAAACATTCTACTAATGTGCAGAGAACTCTTTGATTTCAACTAAAGTAGTATCAGATTTCATGTAGACTAGAGTCACAATATGAAACAATACGATTCATTTTACAATATAAAGCACTCTAAAGTATGCTACCAATAATAGCTCACTCACTTTCACAGAAGCCCCATCTCTTATCAGTGCTGTAGTCGTACGTTGTGGCACACCACAGCCTCCCGTCTCCTCTGCCTTCAGTAGTGCACTCCGAGAACTCTTTCCCTTGGAAAAGAAAAGGAAAGATGCAGGGCTCTCCAGAGGCCGTTCCACCAGTCACCACCGGAACTATGTCACAAGATGAACGCCAATGAGAAAACAACACAATAACCAGACACTTTCACAGGAAACCAACCACACGCAGGTGAATGCATGAGTGAGCAAGTTTCTTTTCTCAACAGACACTGCAAGCTGTAGGCGATAAACAGAAAAGAAGGATTTTTTGCAGTTAAACTTAAAATTAAGCAACATATGAGACAAACAGTATCAAAACCTTCATGGTGGGAGTAAAATATTGTCTGCGAAGTAGAGAGAGATGGATAAAATTATGCTAAATGTACAGAAAAATCAAACAACTGAGATTTGAATGCTATATATTAATCAGGAAACACCTACAGACCCCATCTGGCTCCGACTCACCTTCTTTACGACGTTCCTCTGGTGGAGGGGGCTGACTTGGAAGATCTTCCTTTTCAATCCCCTCAATCTCACTTTCCAAACCAGTGTCTGTTGTGCTGCTGTCAGGCTGGGCATCTTCAGGAACATATGCATGTCCCGTCAAAATTCTGGAGCCATCCTTATCATCTGTGCTCTGATTTGGACAAAAACATTGATGCAATGAGATGCAAAGATCACTAAGAAAATAGCATTGTTTACACAAACACATATTTGTGTGAGTGTGTGTGTGTGTGTGTGTGTGTGTGTGTGTGTGTGTGTGTGTGTGTGTGTGTGTGTGTGTGTGTGTGTGTGTGTGTGTGTGTGTGTGTATCATCTCTTAATGCTGTATTACCTGAGGCGCACCGACCTGCGCATCTCCTTCCTCATCTGGCATTGCTTCTGCAATTAATGCACAAAACAGCCAAGTTTACGGTTTATATAGAGCTAGACTTTACATACAATACATGTTAATAGATTCGAACTGTTAAATAGCTTTACACTTTAGTTAACGTCTAAATACACATGTACTTTTTTCTAATAGACTAAGCATTGAATACTTTAAGAAGTGGAATACTTAATACTTTACTAAACATTGAATACCGGTACTTTAAGAATTTGACTCACCACCAGCTGTCACAACGAAAGTCACAGCTAATGCCACAATAAGGACCAGACAAGACTTCTTAATGGGATTCATGTTGCCAGAGTGTGCAAAACGCATTGAACGACTAAAAATCTGACTTAAATAACTAAATCAGCACATCAGCTATCTGTTAACCTACCTAGCCATCTTAAGTTAGCTAACGTTATATAAATGTGTCAGTGAACTGCACCTGACTGCATAACCCACTAGCTATAGAACTTGACCAGCAAGCCAAAACTTCTCCCAAAAGCCCAAATGCATTACAGCAAAACAATCCATTCGTATACATGTAACATTAACACAATAACCAGAGCATTTGCAGCTAGCAGCTCAATGTAACTAACTCAGTGACAGCCTATCAACACACAGCTAGCAGAGCTAAACACACAGCACCTCTCAGAGACTATTGCTGTGGAGCTTGCGGACCTTTAATATTATTTCTAGGACGATTTCCGGAATAATGTTTCCAAGGCAACTGCAATGTCTATCAAATTCAACAACACAAGACAGTTCAGCCGTCTTTAGGGTTTCTCGTGTTGCAGCATATTTCTGTTCCCTGACCGACCACCTATTTCCTAATCGGCGGCGGTTTCACCAATCAGAATACGAGACCGTATGTGATAGCCAATCGTTGCGCTTCAAGAGTCCGTTGACCAATCAGCGGTGCACACACAAGAGTATTCCGGCTGCTGAGATACGCGAATGGAGCAGAAGCGTACACGACCGTTTGCAGGATGTGGGAACGCCTGTGAACAGCTGACTCTCTCTCAGCCGTGTGTGAAGTAAACAATATGGTAGACACAAAATATGAAATAATATTAATAGTACACATTTTTAAATTAAAATGTTTTAAATAGTGACACAAAATATTATATAGCCTAAATAAGTAATGTTTCGAGTGATAACCATGTTTAATGGCTCTTAAAAGTTAAAACATTTATTTCATGTTTTATTACAACACAGTTTCTGATAAGATCTGACATATATATATTTAAGAGGTATTATGATCATACAATTAATTTGACGTTCACTTAATCACAGGCAAATATAATCTAAATTATAAAACACTCAGTTTTAAATTGTTCAATATCTATATCTGGATTGCCCGACATAACATTCAAATATAGATATTACATTCAAACATGACAAAATCTCTAATGCAATGCAATAACAAATACAAAAAGAATTTAGACAACAATTTTCAAGAGAAGGCACAGGTGTTTGTGGGCATCCAACTAACTGGTGCAGGCAGGACATACAGTGTTTCATATTCACACTTCTTTTCCTTAATCCAACCCCTGGTTTCACAGATAAGCCTTAAACCTAGTCCCAGACTAAAATGCATGTTTGAGTTTTAACTGAAAGTAACTTGCACTGACATATCTTAAAATAAGTCACTGACTATGTTTTGTCACAAGATACACGCCAGTAATGATTTTTTCTAGTTCGTGTTTATGAAAGCTACTTAAATGTCCTAAATAAACTAAGGCCTAATCCTGGTTTAATCTAAGCCTGGTCTGTGAAACCAGGCCTATGTGTATTATGTTCCGAGTTTCTGGCATGACACAACATGAGCTTTGGCTTAGCAGAGTAGTGCTCCATATCCAAACGTCTGTTTAATGGCATCAAAGTAGTATCTCTGCCAGCCCTCTTTCATCCTTTCCTCCTCATTGCTGGGAACTCCTCTGGCCTCCAGAATCAGCTCTGTCTCACTGCCTCGATTCACAAAGTTTAAAATGACAGTTGCTGAATGTCCTAAAAGAGAATTAAAAATAAATCATAACTCAGATTAAAGCAAACAGACCCAACAATAGTGAAGAACGCTGGCTACAAACAGTCCACAATGAGCAACACATTCCTCAGACTTCATAGGAATGCCTTAATATTTTCAAGACAAGTAATATAGAAAAATAAAATTCATTATTATTTCTAATATTAAAAGTGGTATGTGAATTCATTATTAAGATAATAAAACTATATTAATATATAAACAAATATATAATAATAAAATAAATACATAAATAAAAAAACAAATAAATAAATAAATACCAGCTCGCCAACTTGAAAACCTCCATCTCATGACAATTTTCTGGTCTGGAATCTAAAGGGAAAGGGCAAGATTTTTAAAATCAATTTCGAAAATTACTGCCATCAACAAAATTATTAAATTATTATTCTTACCAGCTCTGCAAATTGTCCATGAACATTTCCTTCCAATATTTGGAATTTGCCACCCGAGCACCCATCCACAAAAGCAGAAAGATGTGTAAATGCCTGTACCATCTACACCATGAAAAGAAAAGGAGCAAGTGAGTTACACATCAAATAATCTGTGTATAAAATACCCCCATAATACATCTACATGTATTGTTTTGATTGCATTTGTATAGACTGACAGAACAATAGGAGAATGATTCTGACCTCTTTGGTTAGGAAAATCCTGTACAACTCTTCTGGTGAGGTAAGGAAGGTGTCTTTCATACTGAAAGACACTGTTGGAATTTTGACTCCAGTGTTGGAAGAGTTACCTGTTGTGGAGGACCCAATCTGTGGGGTTGGGAGATCAAATATATATATATATATATATATCTTCAATTTTAATACAGAGGTGGAAAGTTAAAGTGCACACATATAACTTGATTCCGAAAATAAGCACAAAAAAAATGTAATAACTGAAACAATAACTAAAAGAAAAACATCTATAATGTTATACTTGCTGATCAAACAGCATAAGGTTTGTGCAGCTTTGCACAGTATGTGAGAGATGACCGTTTCAGACATAAAATAAAGTGGATGGATGACTATATATCTAGCTGTTACCAGAAATGTTTATGAGAACTTACTTGGGTGTTGTCCAGTTTGACCTTGGCTTGTGGCTCCTGATTCTGTTTGTTAAATGCATTTTCTGTTGGTAAAATCATACCCTGAGAGAACTCTGTAAAAAAAAGTGACAAGAATGTGATTAACTATACAAAATAAAACAAAACAAAACAAAACAGGTATGACTAATAAATGATGTTTTAGAACCCTCACCTGTTTTAAGATGTTTGACATAGTTGCCCAGTGCCATTCTGACTTTCTTGACTCCCTCCCTCCTCATGAGATCAGTCAGGGGTGTGTTTGGCTGGTCTTTACACAGTGAAACACAGATCTGTACAAAAACATAAGTTAGATTTTCATGCAACATGCTCTCTTGTATAGAAAGAGTATTTTATTGGGAGAGAGGTTCACTTGCATCTAAGTCATCCATGTCATTTTCATCAGAGAGATTTGGTATTTCCACAATGCCTTTATATTTGATTCCAATTTTATTTGTTCCTAAAGTGAAGAAAAAAAGGTATTGAAGATTCACCAATGCACCAATTATTATGTTGTGTACGCAAATAGAACTTTCATTCACCTGTCCATGAGGCTTTAACAGCCCACTCATAGAAGAAGATGAGTTTCCCTTTGCGGTTGTTGATGGAGGCCTCGCCGTCTATATTGCTGACATCTGTAATTTCGCATGAGCCTTCTTCACCCTCTACACGAATCCCAAGAAGGAGGTTATTTATTACATCTTGAGACCAACTTGTGACATCTCTCTCTGTCCTGTAAGAAGATTAATACAAAATTTAATAATTATAAACATAATTTAGTTGATAAAAAAGTTGCATGTGATTCATGTTTCAAAAGAGAACTGCAACCATTAATTCCAGTTTCTCCAAATTTGGGGAATAAATCAGACTGACCAATTAGACAGTCTCTTTAAGAATATTTACAATGGCATACTGTATGTGGCATTCACTGGCACATACACATGTGTTATATGTGTTTGCGTTGTATTGGAACCAATAAAAATAAGTGTTTTTATTGTTATGATTGCCTCCTGTGGGACTCCATGGGAAAAACCACAAGGGAGTCTTTATGTCATTCCTAAAGAACTTCAATCTCTGGTGAAGTTGAGGATCGGGGATCCTCAAATGAGTACTTTAAGGTTTAGGCTAGATTTGACTATATTTTGAAACATACATACATACATAACAAAGTAAGACATTTCAAGTGGGACAGTTCAAAAGTCTTACTCTGTTTGCTTTTCATCAGAGCACCCTTAGTCTAATTCTGTCTCGCATTCATTCTTCCAAAAATAGCTTGTGCCAGCCCCTCACATTCAACTACAGGACATTCCAGTCTAAAAATCATCTATTTTTATATAGGCTGTTTCTGTTCTCACATTGAGATTGAATAGGTGAGCATGTGAACGTAGAAAGTAATCAAAAAGCTGAAAATCTGTGATCAATAACAGAACCATATATTTTCCCCAATACATTTATGCATATTAACTTAAAATCAAGATTATTAAATATTAACCCTCCAAATGATGTGAAATAGAATTCCATTTATTAAGAGACACTTCATAAAAGTCCTACAGCATTAGAGGCATGCCCTTAACAATACTGTATTGCAAAGAGCTACAAAACTAATTTAACTTACACCTGGTTTTCCCAAATGGAGGACATGCACGTGCTACGTACCAGTGCCAGTTATTGACATTTGTCGCATCTGATCTTTCTTCCACAATCCAGCGCGGGTCCCCCTCTCCCCATTTGGCCATGACAGAATTAAGTTGATTTAATAGAACTCAACTGAGATGTTCCGATAAACTGCGGATGCGGTTAGAAGCTCAGATTGACATATGTAAATTCGTGCATAAACGTATGCAGCTGCAGCTCACCTGATTTGCTGCGTTGATGAACTTGCGTATAAATATTCATGAGAATATTTACGAGCAGTGAACGGCGGAACGAATAGGCCTATTTAAAGTGCACAAAACAAATCTGTTAAGAGTGGGAAATCATAAGGAGGCACGGAGCAAAAGATAAAGATGTATGTAAGGAGTAGTCGAGAGATCAGTTGTCCGCTTAACTAGTCGTCAGCTGTCCCCCCAAGACCTTTATTAAGGCCCTTAGAAAGTACCAGAACCGGAACTGGGTGAAGAGGAGAAGCTTCCCCGAGAAACGAGAAAGCTGCGGAGTGCGGAGCTTCCTGGGAATTGATCCTCATTACCTCAGTACGACCCTCTACATCTCACCCTCCCAAATAACTCCCAAATATCAACTGTCAAATGGATTGAAATTCAGGCAACCCCATGCACCTAAGTTAACTGTACTGAATGTCTATTTGTACTGTATTGGAAGAAAGAAAAGAAAAAACCCGCAGATAATATAATATCGATTAATTAAAATAAAATGTAATTTAGGGTAACTAGCCTACTTTCCATGACAATGTTTGTTACACCGATTTAAACACTTAAAGGCCTATAGGCCTAGACTTTTTAAGAGAGTGGCCTTTTTAATAATTTCAGATTAAAATTTTTACTTTAAAGTGCTTTTTAAATCATTACGTTTTAGTAACCTTTTGTCAAACCTTAAAGAAGTAGACATTTTGGTTGTGTAAATGATCGATTTTGTAAATTGATAGTATGATTTTGACTAATAGCTAATCAAAGCACATGTAAATAACTTGATTATAAATGTAACTGTATTTTACATTTAAAATTAATATAGGCCTATAAAATATTTTACATGACATACAAGTTTCAATATAGAAATGACATTATATATTTTAGCACATTCGTTAGTACATTTTAAACAAATTTCAAATTACAAGTCATTTATATATAAAGCCTTAAGTGGGACAGAAAGTGATTGCATTTGAAAATTTTTTAAACAATAATACATTTTAATTTAATTTTAAATAACATGATATTAAGTGTCAGAAACATTACATTCAGTTCGCAATTAAGTATGTTCTTTAAAAATATATTATTTTTTCACAAGGGACACAAGATGAGAAAATTCAGGAGAAAAGTCTTAATGTTGCTTGTCCAAATGTCGTAAAATCTTACAAAATACTTTTTTTTTTTTGCTTTTGCTTTCATAACTTTATTAATCGACAATTCTAACCATTCTTACACAATTTTACCAAATAATTTTACATAAGTAATATGTTATTTTGGACATTCAAATATAATAGCCTACGTAGATTCATACATGTATAGTAGGCCTACTAAACAATATTTAGATCGAAAGAAACAGATTTTCACTAAATGCGCCAGTTATATTTCTTCAAATGCTTAGGCTGCTCTTTTTCATAAATTACTTGTTAGCGACATGGTGCAAGCTGACCATAATAAAGGGCTACCAATGTTTATGGTTATATGGTTTTAAATACAAATTTGACAGTTAAACCTGTTATTATGCAAAAACTATGGTAAATTGTGCTAAGGGAAGGAAAGTGCCATTGAAACACTGAATCTCTATATTCATATATATTAACCAACATTAAATTTACACTGTTCTCTTTTTTATTCAATTATTTCTATTAGATTATCCCAAATCAAATGCATAGTGTGTCCAGCAGGTGGAGCTCAGGGGAAGGGTCCTGACTGATCTTTGATTATCAGTCTTATCTTCCATGTTGTTGTGTAAGAAAGTGTAATGACAGGCATTTGACAGTCATTAACTCACTGTCATTAAATTAGAGTTCTTAAATTAATTAGTTTTGATGTTTTCTTTATGTTTCTCCTCACAACTGTCTGATCACCATTTGGAGTAAATTTTCAACATATATGAACTGGACTAACATTCTCTCAGTTTATCATATCAGAAAAAAAGTTTGCCATTATTTCAGGAAGGCTGCTAGTGTTAGTATAGATTGTTAACTGTCAGTGTCTTGGTAGCAGGACACCTGGCGCACTTTACATTGCCTTTTTTCCCAATCACATATTTTTGTAATCGCCATAAATTAGGTATAATTCAAAAACACTCAAAATTCATCCTGTGAAAACAGTTTTAATACTAAAACTGTGTTTTCATTTAAACAATACTTAAAACCTTTTGTCAGGCTCAATTTTTTTTTCTTAGATCAACTTCAAATTTGGAACACAATTTGGTTAGACATATGATTTATGTATAGTCCAAATTATTTAGTATAACAGGTTTGTATTCCAAAGCATTCATGAATTACAACCATTTAAATTAAGATCTGTGCTGAAAAAAGGGGGGTGACGGTTAATAGGTTATAGGGTAAACATTAACATTAACAGGTAAACATTATTATATAGTATGTTGTTTAAGGATTTGCTATATTTTAAACGTTTTTTTTTTCTTGGCATGAAATGTATTGAGCAAATTAAAAGAACAAGAAGAAATGCCTTTTAAAATTGGCATAATTCCTTTCAAATAGCCAACATATAATCAAATGAATTATTCAGAGGAAACTGACATCTCATCCACTTCTTGACCAGATTACCAGAACAGGAAGTGTGTAGTTCTGCTTTGTGTGCATAAAAAAATGTAGTTTTGACACATGTGTAAAAACGAATCATGTAGTTAATAATTGTTAAAACTGGTATAATTATTTAAAATGACATTTTTTTCTTTTTTTTTTGGGAGAGCCAACATTATACAAGAATCTATAGTCTACTCAGGAAGAATATGTTCGGATCACATTTATCTGAGAACCACAGTCTTGTCATTATGCCACAACAAGGAAGACTTTTGAGAGCCACATTGGTGTTTTCCTTTTTCAGTCTAAATGGACTACCCCCACTTTGCTGACTTTGTTCTTCTTGGCAGCTGCCATCAAGCACAGCAACTGCAGTGATATCCCAGGAGGAGTGCAGCAGGGTGCGTCTCCGTACCCTCCAAAAGCAGACAGTCGTGTGTTTATGAAGAAGACCCTGGCATTTGAAATGCTTATAACACTTTTAATTCGCCAGCGGTATAAGATAGAAATAAAATAAGAATAGAATGATGGCTGAGGGGGCCGACAGCAGATTTTTGTTCATACAAGATGCTTCAAACATCTGTTTGTTGCAAGCATTTCGAGGCCATGTGCAAACGGCCACCAGAAAGTCACCTAAGAGTTTAAATTCAAATAGTTAACAACTATTTATAGAAAGCGAACTTTTTTATTATTATTAATTCCTATATATGACATCCATCATGGTGTAAAATCCCAATTTTAATGCAGAGCTAAAGTGGTACCCTTTATATGACGATTCATCATACCATTTATGTTTGTGTAGTATATGCAATATGTTGAATAGCATATAATGCCAAAAGAAAATCAGTCAATCTATTCACATGCATTCAGAGTTTGCCTTTGGGGGGCAATGTCCATCTTTTCTATATTTTGAACTGCCTTCTTAACTTCACATTGCCTGTCGCTTTTTATCACTTTACTTCAAATAAAGTGTACTTGACTTGTTTTGGATGCCGAGTAAATACACAACACGTTTCCATTTCGACTCTTTTTTATTTGACATACTGACCTGCTACAATATTGCATAGAATATGACTGCAAAAGAAAATGCTTTATTATTTACAGACCTCATATCAAATCTGCGGTCAGACAGATCAAAAGACAGTTTCTGGGGGAAGAATAAATTGTAGGGGTTAAAGTCATTGTTTTATATAAATAGAAAAAAAACCTAGCCATGTATTCATTCAAAGTTATATAGGCTCACTACATTGTGTCATTTGCAAGTAGACAAAACAGCGCTTTATATTAATTTTTTCATATTGCACTTAGGACAAAGTGACATTTTGAGGTTTCTGATATTACAATTTCATTAGGATATATATATTTTTTATTTTTAAACTTCGCTTAAAAAATAAACGTCCAAATTAACAAGATGAGGTGATGTTTAAAGCTTGCTATCTTGTGCATCACAACCAAGCAAATTTGAGAAGGACCATGAAAATACAAACTCTTGCTGCTTAAAGTATTCTCTGTGCAACCGGTACATCAAACGTACCGTACATTATCTGAGTAAGCCGTTCACAAGTTTACAACACAGTGTGGACTCCTTTTCACCGCTACTCTGTGCATTACTGCAATACATGCTGAGACTAAACCATAATGAACATTAGTTTAAAACCAGAGGCTCCTGGGGCTGATTATTGTAAAACAAATGTCCTTCAAGAGACTGAAATTCAAGCAGCAGGACAAATTACATTTAAATGAGGCCAACAACTGAAAGCTCTCCTTGATTAACTTAAACACCTTCGCATAAAAAGTTGAAAGCTGCCTTTAAACTTCCTGGTCCAAAGGAAACTGAACACAGAATATCACATCATTGTTCAGTTCTGAGTCAGCACAGATCGAAACCTTTACAAATATTTCAATGATAAACATCTCTTCATAATTCTGCATCATCTATGTACATGTTAATTATTACTAAGAGGAGGGGAAGTACAAATCACGCTTCAAAAAACAAATAAACCCTCCTAAAGACCGAAGTCTACTGATGATATTTCACTCTTAAATAAAAGCAATATATTATCCCATGATCTTCAGTCAACAACAACAAAATCAAAAATACAAATATATATATATATATATACACACACACACACACACAAATAACACAAAAAGAGAGAGAAAGAAACAAACTGATCAAGCTTACAAAGCTACACACTTATTAGGATTCACAGCTCTCAGGTTGCTCATGTAACGCCAATGGTCACACCATAATCTGGTTACATCTAACACAAGCATGTTTTCTAAAATCTGTGTGTAAACTTTGTGAGTGTCGGGTTTTCTCTGCGGCGGTGCATGTGTCTTGTGAGGGGGAAGGCAGGGTGGGGCGTCTACGAGCCTGAGATTAAAGAAGGACCAGCAAGCCCGTTTCCTCCGAACAAGCACTTCTCTGCTGCAACCTTGAACTCTATAATTAGTTATTAATATTATATGAATATCTCATTGTATTTTTGTTGGAATGCCTAAATTTAATCCAAATTAAGACTAAGTCAGTAATGATCAGAGAGCCATCCATAGGCAAGAGAACACATTCCAACCAAATTGAACCGCTTCTTGTTATTCTATTCCACATTAAGAACAAAGCTCCTCCTTTTAATCAAAATGATTGGTCGGGAAGAGAAAGGAGCCCCTCTGGACCTCGCTGGGGGCGGGGCTTGTTTTGAGCGCACCAATGTGAGTGAACACATACCAGCTGTTGTCAAACTCTCAATGTAGCATTTACCACTAGCACAGCTCTCCACGTGACAGAAGCTGTTTGCTTTAACTCCCCCCTCCCCCCTTAATCTCGCTCTCTAGTTCTTCCCCTCCCCCTTGTCTCTGCCCTGTCTTAATGCAGACCGCAGCTTGTGGCTTTGCATTCGATTGCACCAACTTGGAGCTCAGTGGATGTAAATGCATGACAAATATGAAGTGCCTTTGCTCTGGTCTACCATCTTGTGTTGCACCAGTAACTAATAACTTAAAAGTTGTGGATGAGATGGCTCAAACAGGCCTCAAACTTGTGATGAGAGGAATAAAGTAAGCAGGTGAGACGTCAGTTCGGATTAATCCGTTTCTAGCGAGTAAACTTGGACATTCAGAAACGGTCTTCGAGTCCACAGCACAAGATGCATCCCCGATCAGCTTTTTGCAGTGTAGATCACAATGAAGGACAGTATCGAGGAGATGTGGAGCCACATTCGGGTAATGGCTTCTTTAGAGGACAGAGGGTCGTGCTAAATGCTCAAAAAAGCGGCAAACAACTCATGTAGAGAAGTTCATAGGGGTAGAGCAAGAAACTCAGGCAAGTCTATGTGTGGTTCCACAGTGTGCAGTTCATCGTCGGCAGTCTTCATTCTCCATTATAGGCACTATGTTCATACGAGGGATTCGACGGTGGCTGTGTCTGACAATCATGTACGTGAAAAGTAGAAATAGCATTAAATTCCAAGTGATCAGAAAATATATATCACTTTTTACACAAGCAACAGCTCATTCTGAAACCAAAAGTCAGAAACGTTTCGGAAAAAAGTTGAATAGAAAGATCGAGACAAAAGCATTTCTTCTACAGCTTTAGCTTTGGACTGAATCCTACCATTTGAGGAGAGGCTTTCCTGTGAACACAGAGCCATATATAAAACAATCAGCAGTTTTTTTAAGTTATTTGGAGAGAAACAATTCAAATACAGTTGTAACAAGGACAGTCTTTGTATAGAGAAAGAGCTCTTGGTATCTTGAGAGGTAGTGTGAGTGCTGCATGTGCATGACATGATCTGATAATTGTAATTACTGACAGTAAATGTAATGTTTCAGAATAGAGTGGAAATCACACCAAAAAAAGAAAAAAAAGTGTTCAGCTCATCAACAGCTACAGAGCATTCATTATGATCCACTTTTCTTCCATCTCCTCCTCTTAAAGTCACTATTCAATATAAATAAGTGTCAATGGTAATACTTCGAATTTGTTTCCAAAGTCCCTGCATGTTCATATCTTAGTTTGCTTAAATATGAAGGATGGCAGCGTAAGCGCGGCCATCTGAAAAGTCTTAAAAATGTGCATTTATCCTACAATGAGTGTGTGTCAGGCAGTTTCCTTTTATTATATATAAATATAGCAGTCCTTTGTATAAAAATAGTATAAATATTTGTTTGTTTAAAAAAGAAAACGCATTGTATTAATAATTTTCCATAGAAAACATGGGGATGGCTGAATGAGGACACTGGTGCGAGCTGTGGTTCAGGAGCGCACCAGTATCTCCATGATGTGGTCCAGGTCATTGAGGTCTGAGAGACAAAGCTGCAGGCTGCTGTTGGAGGTGCAGCTGGAAAGGCTCTTGAGGCCATCATCCACCCCACCGCTTCTCTGCGCAGGACACGGCAGAACAGAGATGTCAGAGGAGTCGTACATTGACGTGTCGATGTCCTCAAATATGTCATCTAGTGCCAAGTCTGTCAAGTAGCTGGTGGAATTTGTAATCTCAAATGAGCCGAAGAGTGAATCCAACGACCTTGCGTCATCCTCACCAGCGAAGGATGGCAAAAGTGTCTCATTTTCGGCACCGCCCAACTGGACCTCCTCATCATCAGCCGTTGTGAGGGGAAATGAAGGGGACAGTGCTCCAGTTAGGGGTTGAGGACAGTCTAAGGGCACGGGAGGCAGGTCAGGGAAGTGCCGTGGGGTCGAGGCATGAGGGAGTGAGGGGGCGAGCAGGGCTGGTGGCAAATAGATTTCCCCCTCCTGCCTCATCTCCTGCTGAATCTGGCGGAGGGTGTTGGCCAGTAGGACCGAGCGGTGTAGGCTGGGTTCAGCTAGCCGCTGGCAGCTTTGTAGCTTGTCCAGACACAAGTCCAGCACCAGCTGCCTCTGCTGAGGATATGGCAAGTCCTGGGAAGGGTCCTCACATGTGCTCAGCTTACGTTTCACCCCCCTGCCCAACATGTACCTACAGACAAGAACAAAGGAAAGTTAGGAAAAACTGGACAGGAATACTTCGTTAGCTGACCTACCTTGCAGTGAAATCAAACAATGCATAAAGGAGCATGACAATTACTTGTACTTCAAGCTTCATCTAACAATATGGTTTGCAAGAACACATCAGAGGGATGTTATGTAGCAACTCTAATGTTTATTTGCAAGTGAGAAGACACATTGCACAAGCCTCTCTATAGACCAATGATCTATAGATCAGTCTGGTCACAGAACAAATCAAAACCCATAGGTGGGTCAATGACGCATAAAAGTGTCCACAATAAATAGAACAACAATAATAATAATAATCTCAAAACGAATGGGCAAAGTTTTTTTTAAAAAAATTATTCATGCTGATTTCATTACTGATTTGTTTTTTTAAACCATTTTTAAGACTTCAATATAGTGAGTTATGTGGTGTGCTCAAGTAAAAAGAAGTAATATTTATAACATAGAAAATGTTTTCCTTACATATTGAATAGAGCTTAGTCAGGTAGCGGCATGTTTCATTTTTGACAGGAATGAATGAAAGTGTGGCTGAGGAATAAAAGTACAGCTTGTTCAATGGATTGCACCCTTATTTAACAACATGCGTGCCAGTTGTCCAGCTGACAAAACTTCTTTATAAAAACTGCCCCCCAATAGTAGACTAAACGTTAATCGATGAGAAGAGGCTTAGCTGACCAAATTATAATTAGTCGGTTATTCACAGAAAAAAAGTCACAGTCTCCAACAGATAGATCAACACGGCTTGTCAATGTGGTAATTATGTCGGTCAGGAAATCCAACCGTTCGCCTTCCATCCATCGATATCAAACATGGCTTCTCAATTGAAATAAGATAGTTGCTAAATTTTACCCACTTTACATAGACGCTCGCTAGCTCTAACATTAATGCTAAGATAAATGTGCGCTATTATTAGGCACATAACCAAGTGCTAGTGTGGAGTGTGAATGCTAAATTAGTATAGAGCTTACTGAATGACATGTTTAATGTAACATACATTTCTCTCAATAGACGCGTTCACTATACTGTGGAGATGACGAGCCAGCATTGTTCTTTGCCGACATTGACTCCGAAAACACTAGTTTATTAGTAAATTAAAAAATTCAGACAGTCTCCTGAAACTCGACTGATAACAAAGCTTTAACCGACACAGCTCCTTCTCATCCCAGAGTGGGGCTTCCAGAGAGGTGGATGCATTAGCTGAAGCAGTACACTTGAGAATAAGATCATGCTTCATTAGCGCTCCCTTCACACAGCGGAGGAGGATACGCAGCACAGGAGCACAATGCTTCCTGCTGCAGCTCTCCAAAGCCTTCTATCCTGCGAGCGATACTTACAAGCAAGCTAGACCTCCTTCAAGTCGAATACATTCTAAAAACCAACATCCCAAAAAGGGTTTTTTCAGAGCGATACCATAGAAAAGCAATTTTTGTGCTATTGAAGAATATTTCAGTGAAGTAGGGGTGGGCGATATAGCCTCAAAATTCTATCACGATATTTCAAGAATATTTGCGATAATGATATTTATGACGATATAGAAATTTTTTGTTGTTGTTATCTCGCCTAAATGTTTGCTCACTCATTGCGTTTTTACAATGTGGTAATTTTGTTGTTAAGAGTTTACACAACACAAGGAAGCTTGATTTCAATCTTTGAATTAAATGTTATATGTGTGTAGGTCTAACACCAGTATTCAGAAATACTACAGAAACATAAAGTAGTCAAATGTAAAATATCACATAATCTTTTAGTTCTGTTTCCTGATTAAATTAAATACATAGGCTAATAATTCTCATTCATTACAATTAAAGCTATCTTTTGTTGTTTTGACGACAACATTAATGACAGACGCATAGCCTATGGCGGCTGTCACTTTTACAGCTAGTGCACGGATCCATTGCCGTTTTCATTATAGCCTCTAGCGAGCTGTAGGCTACTCTATGTATGCACGCAGTGCAACTCTCTCAGAGAGTGCGCGAGTAGCTTACTGGATAGTTTAAAACCGCTTGAATGTTTAAACTGATAAGAGTTAAGAAGACTTGAAAATTATAAACTTTAGTTACGATGCACTGATGGCCCGATTGTGCAAGAGACCATTCAGTCATGTCCCGACTCCTAAACGCGCACGAGAGTAGACGCGCGTCGGCAGCCCCGCTGAACACTATAGCTGTTTGTGAAATTGCTAAATCGTCATCGGAGGCTGACAGGCTGCTCTCGCGCTCAGACAGGTGGTGTTGTTGTGCGTGCTAGGGAACGTAAATGCGCCATACGTCATTGCGTCGCTATATCATTGATATCGCGATATGACACTTTTTTATCATGTAAAAATGTATAACGGTATTATCGTGGACGGTATGATATGGCACACCCCTACAGTGAAAAATTCTTAAAAGAACTCTTTTTTTCTCTCCAAATGCCAGAAATATTTTAATAATCTAAAGAACATGTTTGCACCAATAAAGAGTAGGGCTGGGACAATAAATCGATTCCAATATTTTCCGAATGCATCGCTTCTTGAATCGATTCTGGGATTAGTTTTTAACAGCAGATGTTAAGGCTTGTTTTTAACCGCACGCTCAAATGCTCAAGAAGAAGTGCGCTCTGTTGAGTCTGAGAATGTACTTGCACCGAATGCTTTTATGACGTGAGATTAATGTAAACAGCCCACTGCAAACACCCTTTATACGCTTCAACCTTTTCGAACTTTATGATTAATAATTTCATAGAAGGTTCAAGTGCTGTGTCTAAGGCACTGGAAGCCAGCAGAGTTTCTAAAGCATGCAGTGCCTTCTGCTGTTAAAATCTAAGCTCAGAATCAATTCAAGAGAGAATCGCGATGCATTCGGAAAAACTCAGAATCGATCCAGAATAATTTCTCGATTCACGATGCATTTACGATTGCGATTTATTGTCCCAGCCCTAATAAAGAGTCTTCTGTGCATTTGAAATGTTATTCTTGGAACTTCCAATGCTAATAAAGAACCTTTATTTTTCTAAGAGTATATGGAGACTGCCATGGCCCTTACCTGTCAAATCTAAATCGTAGAAGTATGAGGCAATTTTTCAGTTAATTTAAAATACACAATTTCACACTCAAAGCTACTTATTCCTGCCACAATTTTTGTTTGAGCCAAACATTTATGCACAAACAAGAGCGAAATGTGGCTTGTGGGCACACGATTTGAATCCCAACCATAACTGCTCTGTCAGATAGCCGCCTCGGATCTAATCCGCTAGAGTTTGAGTGGAAAGGGCTGTAAATGTGAGAGACTGTCTATCCACCTCTGCGCTCTCTGTTGTGTAGGCGCCCCCCTCTCTACATCCATCACTCTGAACGAAGGCAGACATCCCCCGCAGGTCTGGTCACTGACTGCTCTTCTCTCTACTGCAGGGTGCACAGGAAGCTGCAAGAGCCAAGAAGGGCCTCTCGTGTTCAGAAGTGAGATGGATGCAATGCATTATACTGCGAAGTCTCCATCCCATCATGTAGAAAAATATGCAGTCTGAAGTTTAGGTAATAGATACAGCGACATGAACGATATCAGTCATGAACCTTAAATGAGGCATGAAGGGAAAGACAAGGAAGAATAAAATGCAATTAATTAAAAGAACAACTTACACCATTTGTTATTAAAACAAGTTTGATTAAACACTTTCAATGCTCATAAACAGCCCAAGCATGTGTGGCGCATGCATGGACTGCAGCGTTCAAGTGTGTCACGCTGGGGCTAGCAGTTATATAAGCATCCATGCTAGCAGAGCACTCTGGGCTAAATTCCTGCTCAGCCCTATAGGTGGCTTTCACAAAGTAGTCACAAGGCTTCAAAAAGGGACATTTTGTATTCCTGCAGATTTCACAGCTGAATTCCTGCAGGAGCACACATGTGTGTCTCTGTCAGCAACAGAAAGCTTTAAAGGAAATGCGAGCGAGCAAACCACCTCTACGCAAAAACAATATAACCAATTAGAATATGAAGTGGAAGAATTTAGATTACATATGGTTAAAGGTTTGAAAAATGTTATAATGACTGATCCTTGCACATTAAAATTTGCTTTATAAAACTTCTTTAAAAGGCAACTGAACAACTTGGAATTTGACCTGGTCTCTATAAAGTCTTGCAGCTTTAAAGCAGTAAGACATGATTTAAATTGGGCCCCTCTGGTTAGACGGGCCTCTGTGGTCTGCTTGCCATGGCAACAGCGGTGGATGAGAGACTGGCGCTTGAGTGGCACACAGAGTCTGCAGCTCAAAGACAATAAGCACAAGTACAGAGACAACCATCAAAGTGGGTGAACACAATAGGATCCATAGAAGCAGCATTGCAGCAAAATATGTTGGGTTGCATCAGTTCAGGTCTGAAAATATACATGATGGTACTTCAGCCTTTTTTTCTTCTTTTTTCTTTTTACACCTAGTGGTGAATCAGAAGTGAGGGCCACCATGGAAGTCCCACCATGACTACACAATACAATGAAACGGAGACCAACCGATACTGAATTTTTATATGCCTAATAACCAAAATGCTGAACTAATTTTTCATATTTCTGCAGTTTGACAATAATAACCATGATCATTATTTGTTAATAATAAATAACACTCAATATTATTACCTTTATTATTATTCATTCATGAATTATCATTGAATAAAACTTTTATATTAACAACGATTATGTTGTCCTTAATGTATGGAATAAATGTTACTGTGTGAAGCGTAGTCTCGCTTGTATAATGATGGCAAATAAAAAAAGAAGAAAACATTCAGCGTTTTATAGATGGTCAAGTTAGTATTCATACTGATTGTGAAACGCACAAAAGAGGTTGAACATCTGAGAAGTGCACTGTACTTCAAACTGCTACTTTCACTTACAGCAGCAAACCAAAGCATAACTGAATACCAACCTTGTGCCACAAAAAGAGATACAACAGTTTAACTTTAGGTAGAGATAAGGAATTCATTTCCATCACTGTGTGGTTAGTACCTAAAATAAATAAATAAATGAACTGAAGACCACAAAGTGACAGACACAGCACTGAAACGATCTCTGGTCACAGCACAATGTAAAGAGTTTCTTTAACTCATATACTGGTTTGCATTATGATACTTTCTGTACTTGTCTTTTTCTTACAATCTTTTACTCTTTCAGTTTCCCTCCCTTGGCCCTCCCCCTGCCCCATTAGATGCAGTCACGATAAAGAGGAGAGCAGGGAAGTCTTTAAGGAAAAAAAAGAAAGCAAGAGAGTAAAAACGATAGGATGTACGTAACCCAGGGCAAGCAGGAGGGACAAGAAAGGTTAGTCAGAGAGAAAGAGGGAGGAGAAAGATGGATTGAATTGAGGACTGTAAGTAAGTGCACAGGGGGTTGACTGAGTAGGAGGGTGGAAGTAGGTGGCAAATGCCATTGACAAGCAGACTAAGTCTTGAATAATGAACCATTGGGTACACAGTCCGGATGTCTTAGTTTGGGCAGCTTTGTAACTGGGCGGCTCCAACAGACTGATAAAGTGACTCAGGGTGTTAGTCACGCTGACATACGTGAACAGACGATCATATACAGCACACTTGTCTTTATCAATGGTGTATCTTTTGAGTTTGTGGTGAAACTTCTAGAAAGAGATTCAGATGGATTTTAATAAATTTACTATGACATTCTCTTTCCGAAAGATAGCTGAACCTGAAACTGCACTAAGTTTAATTCACAGTATGAAAAACATAATTACTCCTTAAAAACCATGGTAAAACAGAAAATACTTTCCATTCATGTACTCTTGACTTTCGCTTCAGTTATAGGCCAAAATGTTTACGAAAATGCATCTGAAAAATCGTAAGGATATTTTATTCTTTAATAATAAGTTAGAAAATTAAAATTGTCCAGTCACATTTCGACTGAACGTTAGTCGGGTCCAAATATCAGTGTGGCAAAATCGATCCCGTTACGCAACCGAGACCACGTAACTTACGACTTACAGGAGAAAGAAAGCGGGAGGTACAAAAGGTGTGTTTATATGTTCACAGCGATCTAGAATAAAAAACATTATGTATTTAAATAAATATTTTGCTAGGACTCCTCAGGTTGTAAATAAACTAACGTTAGTGTGTAACGGACTAGCAACTACTCAAAGCTCAAGTATCATCATCAACGTAAACTCGAGTTGTTACGTAAAGCGGGACAGTGCTGATCAGTGCTTATATATAAAATAATTTCAAAAACAAAATGATGCTAAAAGATCGTCGACCAGAATCAAGTGTCGTTCAAAAAACAGTTTATGACTAACGTTACAAGTTTTTACCTCGACGAGGAAGGGACACCAACATCTCCGCCGGGCTCAACTTCCTTCTTCACAACAGGGGACTCCACATCCAGTCGACACATAGATACAGTGGGAATACAGTTTTTTCTTTTCATGGACGCCTCGAACGCTTTGATATCCCTTTGACCCATACCATGTTTGGCTCAACCAGTTGCTTCGTTGTTAGAGTTTATCACAACCAACAACTCTCGCAAGACGTGAACGCGCACTGCTAGCCTCCGCGGCTAAGCTCACAGTGATGCGCAGGGAATTAGCCAGTTAGCTAGTTCGTACTTGGCAAAGTACGGTATCTGTCTATATGGAACTACGAAATGAATTTACACGAGTTACTCGAACGACCGCTACATTCTCTATGCTGATAAAAATAAGACGTACGTTTGCTTAAATCGGTCGCTGAACTCCGCGTTGAGCTCCTGGTCCAAAGTCTGAACATTATTTTGCGCAAAACTACGCGACCGACCGCGCAGGCACGAGAGCCGAACTCTCTCTATATTGTAGAATCAACGGGAAAAGAACTCAGCTGATTGACGGACGTCAGGTGGCATAGTTGTGATTGGTCGAACGCTACCTCAGACCCGCCTAGTAACTGCCCCTGATTGGTGGAACGCGTGTTCTGCCCCCACCTACCTAGTCTATCACAGTCCCTCATACATGCCCACAGATCGAGAACGTGACTGTATGGAGCACAGCTACCTATGGTACAGCTGCATTGTAAATGTCACGGTTGTGGCTTTTCATTTCTTTTTTCTTTTTTTTTTGCCAAGCAAACCATATATATTATGACAGCTATATTTTTTGTTGAATTTCTCTAAATGATGCATGATAACGCTTATTTATTTTAGTTGAATCTGATAAATTAGATAACAAAATCTCACAACAAGAGGGTTGGATAATACAACAATTTATGACATATTCCTAGCTATTATCGGAGCGGAGGGGTTTAAACATTGACTTTCACTGAGTCAGATCTGCTGACGTCACTTGCGTCAGATTTCACTCCGTACACTACACAGAATAAAATCATGGCGTTGATTTTTAGGAACGGATGTAGTACTGTACGTTGTCTCTGATAAACTTTGAAGTTTTGTGCATATAATATATACGTTTTCGTGTTTTCCTGACATTGCTAACAATTAATAGTCAAGTCAATTATCCGCTACATGAAAACATTCAAACCAGTTTAGAAAAATAAATCGACACCAAAACCATGTCATCACTTTATACCCAACTCAGTTATTGGGTAATCTTGCCACTTCAAATTTCACGCTTCTAACCCCACAAATGTTCTCTGTGCTCATCTACAGACGCTGATGACTATGATGACAGCTTAATAGTTACACTATTAATAAAAATAATTAATAAAAAACACAGAATTGTTTTCATAAGATGTACCTTTTATTAAAAAAACGTTAAAAAAGCTACAATGCTCATATAAAATGTTTATACTCTATACTAGTTTAAGATCATACAATGAAAAATCCTCTTAGAATTTAAGTGAGACACAATGTAGAAGAACACAATTATCAAAATGTAATAACCTATAGTTTGCACAAACATAGTTTATGCAAAACTTTACTTTAGGCAAAACCAAATAATATATATGTAACAACAGGAAAATGTTGGGTAAAATAAAACCATCTCTTGTTGACTGATTCTGAAGTATAAAAAAGAATACTGTACTAAATGCATTTTAAACACTTCATACATAGAAAGTGTTATGACACTCAATGCATAGAACTAGACAAATATCTTCTCATTATGAGGGGTCTAGAGGACTAATAGACAGATATACTTAAGCCATTCACCCATATTAAAACAGTTAACTTGCTTAAAATCAATACTTAAATCAATGATTGGTGCAAATCAACTTACAAAGCACTAATTCTGTGACCGATTTACTATGAGCAAAAGGCTTTGGTGAATCAGTCCCCTAAAGTTAAAAAGCCACCCTGAGTTTGACCACAGCCAATACTCACCGTTTGCAGTAAATAAATTAAATAAATTAAGTCACAATATAGAATGGGTTGTCCCCATTATACTTCATTTGTTGATTAGACAAAATATAAGAACGTTGATGTCTAACAACAAACAAAACCTACGGCTGAGCTGATTGACAGCCAACTGTAATCAAACCTTGAGGAAAAAAAAAATACTTTGTGCAAACAAGCACATAAATGTAAAACATGCATCATTGTATGTATATTTGGTGCTTTTTTGCATACTGTTGTATTGAATTAAGTTCCTTCAGTTTATGGATTTTGATCAACAGAAAAGTTGAGTTGTTGCACATAAGAATCTAATCTCTTCGTTTAAAATCAATCTGTAGAACATGTACATAATGTACAGTAACATATTACAAGAAAAATC
Source organism: Siphateles boraxobius (assembly GCF_051911475.1). Lineage (NCBI taxonomy): Eukaryota > Metazoa > Chordata > Actinopteri > Cypriniformes > Leuciscidae > Siphateles > Siphateles boraxobius. The sequence goes on from NW_027509208.1 coordinate 8,807,208, forward strand.
TATTGTAAAAAATATATATTTATGTACACATTTTAGACAATCTTTTGTCTTATGAAAATATCCCAAGCTTTACAACGTTTGTATACATCTTGTTCTGCTCTCTGTAGTGTCACAAGTATAACAAATAAATAAAAAAATTAAAAAACACCATGTCTGGACAGACAAATACAGAAAAAAAATTATTAAAACATACAAAGGGTATGCAAATAATATGACTATGGTCAGCTCATAAAATCAAGGCCATCCTTCACAAGACATCAACTCTTTTCCCTGAAAGGACTCCAGACTTTACTTGCATTCCATAAGGAACAGAAAAGCCATTAACATTAAGACAAGCGTGTAAGTCTCTGAATAAGGTCTAACCTAAGAACCCACAATGATTTCCATGATGTGATCCAGTTCATTAAGATCAGAACGACAGTTCGGTGTAGACACTATGGAAGGAGAACCGTGTGAAGGTCCCAAGCTGTCAAGGAGGTCATAAGGGCCCATCTTGGGTGCACTCTGCATGCCGGTCAACATGGTGTCCAGATCATAGTAGGAGGTGTCCACATCAGAGAAAAGCTCCTCAAGAGCAGAGTCTGGACCCGGTGAACCATTTTTTATTTCAAATGTCCCAAAAACTTGTCCTATGGTCTTTGGACCCTCAGTGGAAGCCTCATCCTCGGTGTCGATCTCCTCATCTTCTCCTGAACCAAGTCTAGAGTCTTCAAGGACCTCTTCATCCCTCTCTATGCCACTAAGTTCGTTCTTCTCCCAGCACTGGCCCATACGTCCTGCCAGGTAGACATTAGAAACAGTTTCTCTAACTGAAACAGAGCACAGTGTTTCATCAGCTACTACCTCCTCTTCACGGCAACCTTCGTAGCTGATGACAGAAAAGACCTTAGGTTCTGCATCCTGCTCCCGTGACCTGCAAAGGACCTCAGTGGCCACCAAACGCTCAGAGGGGCTCTGGCCTGCACTGCAGAATGCTTCAGTGACCATATGCCAGCTGCCATCATGGGTCATCTCCTCCTGAATCTGCCTGACCGTGTTGGCAATGAGAACCGAGCGGCAGAGGTTGGGCTCCACCAGCATGTGGCATAACTGCAGCTTAATGAGGGACATGTCCAGCAGCGACTGGCGCTGCAAGCTGTACGAGGATGCCACCCTGGCACCTACCAGGCCTTCTTCGGATATCTCTTCACCACCATCAGAAAATTTACGCTTGGTGCCCTTGGAGAACATGTTTAGCCTACAGACAAAAGACAAAAAACAAAACATAACAAAAAAAAAGGATAGTGATGGTCAGTTCACATTCATCCAGTCCAGTTTAGGGAATCAAGTCAATTCTGACAATATCAGAACTATAATATCAAACTAATAATGGAGTTCTCAAAAAGTACCGACTTCGGTACCAAGTCGGTACTGAAATTTTAAAAATGTGACACTTTGAGCGCAATGGTAAACACCTCTGATTGCCTATTGTACTCACGCGCTCATCAGATATGTCTGTGATTGGCTACAATGATCAGCGCTTCAAAAACAAGTTGTGAATATACATCGATGACGCTCTTCACCGAGCGCTTACACATTACAGACAGGAACGTTTGAAAGCAGGCGTCTAGCGGACCAGTTTCAAACGCTCCTGCTTTTTACAACACTTTCAAACACTTCCGTGTGCTCTCAAGCGCTTTGATCATTCTAGCCAATCACAAACATATCTGATGAGCGTGTGAACACAATGGCCAATCAGAGGCATTTACAATTCTGATCAACAGCGTTCAAAGCAGCAATTTTTACATTTCAGTACAGACTTGGTGGTACCGAAGCCGATACTTTGACAACTCTAACCAATAGAAATGTCAATGACAAAGGATAAATTCAAGAAGCATCATTCTATTAAAATGCAGTTCAGTGAATTCAGCCTAACAAAAACATACAAACAACAAATCCAAAGTGAAAATATTCTCTTAGAACACCTAAATAGTATAAAAATTTGTGAGTATATGTAAATAAATCATATAATAATTTATATAAAATGGATAATGAATGTATGATTAATTACTTGCATATTAGAATAATACATTTTATTCTAAATTAAAAACCGGATCTTGGTGAGTAGAGCCTAATAAACTATGGATCAACTAAATGCTTTAGTCTAATTGAAAACTAATGCAACAGACTCCTACATTTAGAATATTTTTGAGGCCACAGATCACATCTTACATTCATGGTCAATCCACAACCACCTTAAGTTTGAAAAATGCATTTTGTAATGTAGATATTTGCCCATGATAAGGATTTTTTTTTTAAAGAAGAAAGTAATCTACGCAAGATTTTGCTAACAAAATGTTGGAATTATGCTTCAAGCCTTTGAATATGAATAAAAATGGAGTTGAAAGTAGATACCCCAAACAGAAAGTCTAATGTGGAGAGCCACAGTACTGAGACGAGGAGTCCCTGTCTCCGTGGCCAGCCGACCAGGGTTACAGGAGCCTAAAAGTAACAAACATGCATCCAGTATAGGAAAAACACATGACACCAACCAGCATGACAAAGCACATTATCTGTCATCACACCAGCTCTTGACCGACTGAGTGTTTGTGAGCATGTGTGTATGTACGTATGTAGGGAGGAGAAGGGAGGGGGCACAGGGACCTCCGATCAGCTACTTTTGTCAAATACTGGTGGGTAGGTAGGTGAGAGGTGGGGAAGACATAAGACGAAAGCTAAACAATGGTAATGAGTTACATTTTACACATCAAACTCTATGCAAAACAAGCAAACCAACAAATTCATTAAGTGCAAGCACACACAAAAATCCACCACATAAAATGCAAAGTCATTTCATGTTAAGAGGGATGACTTAACATAATGGAGATGATTTGCTTGACAGTTACCAAGATCACACACACGAACTTTAAACCCATAACCACATTGTTAACCAGATATATTAATGGCATGGTGGTTTGCCTACCTGAAGCATGGGTGACATCCCAGCACTGTTGAAAAAAAGACCAGAGTGCAAGCTGACACACATAACTAACTGCAACTAAAACTACAACCAACATTTCGTACACCAGCACTGTATTCTGTTTATATGTAGTAGAGAGTGCTGCAGGAATGAGTCCTAAAACCCAGAAACGAGTTAGCATTTTTTAACCTCTCATTCCATAAAGTCAATAGGTTTTGGGATAAATACCTAAAAAAATAAAGTCTGATAAAAAAACTCAAGATATCTTCATTCATGTTTTATTCTATGACATTAAAATACATCAGTAATACCCCACTCCTGATTTTTATGCTTTTATGTGTCTTGAAAAAGGCAGTTGCTAACAAGTGGGTCTACAGAGGCTATCAAGGATATTAAACATCATCACGTCAAACAGGAAAACTTATCTACCGTTTTTACAGCCTCATTTTATTTATACTCAAATATTCTCTCTCAAACTTTCCAAATTGTAGATTTTAAAGAATAATAGATTTGTCGGAAATCCAGTGATGGTGGCGTTGAAGTCAAATAACCATGTAGCCTAGCTAGTTCATTTATAGAAACTTTAACTTTTTACTTCTGTCAATTGCATTTAGGCATCACAATTCATAAAAGTTAGTTTAATTTGTGATGATTATGATGGACAAAACGGGTGAGAAGAATCATTAAATTTTGTTCATTACAAAGCTAATTTCTTGCTATTATCCAAATGTCAACGTAAAAACCCTATGTTTTTTTGTCAATGGTACAGGGTGATGCTAAGTTCTGGGCTGGCCTACAAAAATATATTATCCCTGCTGCACTATATATCTAGAAAGATTTTCAGGAGATCTTCATTTGTCCTTAGGTATAAAAGTTAAGGTATTCTACAGAACTAACATTCTTATTCTACATTGAAAGTTGTGACAAACTTAGTCAAAAGAAATATATATATATATATATATTTCTTTTGCGTCATAATTTATATATATATATATATATATATATATATATATATACGTCCAGTAGCTGGAGTCTAAGCTACATCAAACTTACAGCGAAGGGGCCAATGGATAATTCATCCACAGTGAACGTATCATACAGGCTCCACCCAGAAAGACTCACTTCCCCTCCCCCACCGCACTGACGTGGTCAAAAGTGCGCTACTGGGTAAGTAACAAAATAAATTAAAAAAAAGTGAAATAAACACCCAAACTCTTAATACGAAGATTCGATAAACAACAATCCACTAGATGTATATAAAAAGGAGGTTACTCACAGACTCCCTGACATGCGAGACGGGGAAACAAAGGTATAAACCTCTCTGCCGAGACGACAAAGATGGAAGCCATTTTGATTTTTCAAACGGGTCCGCTGGCTAGTCAACTTCGCCTCGTTTACGGCCAACCCAAACAGCATCTTCAACTTTTCCACACGTTTACCGTGTCGACAAAATGTACATGAGAGTGAAATATATACTTCGAAAACACACATGACATGTAAAGGCAAATAACAGGGGCGGCTAAACATGGACCGCACGGTCACTTCCGCAAACATGCCGCTTTTCGAAATCGACCGCGCATTTAACCATCGCGGATCGAGATCTTGTAAAGCGGCGCGATTACATATTATATATTTTATTTAATTCGTACATCCCAGTAGGCTAAGACTTACCTCGTGTTTTTTTGGTGGCGAGCGTCATAAGCGTTTTGAAGGCCTGGTATAATACTGAAGCTGCAGCTCCTTCGGCCTCACCAGCACAGATTGCAGTGAGCATAGCATACGGCAAGCAGCAAGAGGCAGCCAGCTGCAGCAGTGAAAGGGCCGATGGGGGCGGACGCTTTTGCATCTTGATCGACAGCAGGCCATCGCAGGAACGGGGAGCCCCGAACAAAAGCGTCTGTGATTCTACCCATGGGCCCCAACTTCAACAATGCACATCTTGTTTTTGAGGAATCTTAAAAATCAAATGGACATGCACGAATTCATGATTTCACAAAGTACACACTGAGTTATTTATTGGTCCCATTTCTCAGCCATTCCCACTGCAGCCCAGAAATTACATTCAGAAAATCAATTAACATTTGAAAGATCCACTTTTTATTAAGTAAATTGAAGACCGTACCAGAAAATATTTTTATTATAATTTTTGTGATTCAATGTAATGGAATACATTAATTTAACATTTAAATAGTTTCTGTATCCAGGAGAATATACAAATGTTTGAGAGGCCATTGGAAGAGATACAAACTGTAAAACTGAAAATAAAAGCAATATTCTAAGGAAAAACAAAACAGCCTCTTTTTCCCCCCTTAGTCTGTTGGGAACAGCTGGAATTTTTCAGAGGTATTTTTATGTCACCCTTGCCTTGCACTTTAAAAACAAATTTACTTGTATAGGCCTAGTATTTTTATAGATCTGTCAAAAGCTTTTGATACATACAGTTAATCATTAGACTACATTTAATTGGAAAAGCTGTATAATTATGGTTTTCATGAAATTGCTTAAATGGTTGAAAAAATAGTTTTTTTTAACAGAAGACAGTTTCTTTGCTTTAAGGGTTGCTATTCTAGCAAAGCAATATTACTCTGAGGTTCCTCAGGGGTCCATTCTTGGACCCTTACTATTTCTTATTTATATAAATGATTTGTCTAATGTTTCAAATATTCTTACTACAATAATGTTTTCCGATGACACAACCTTAGTTCTCTCTCACTCAAATTTAGTTAATTGATTAAGAATGTAAATTATGATCTTATTGCTTATGCTATATTGGTTTAATTTAAATATATTATTTTTAAATATAAAGAAATCTAATTTTATTATTTTTACTGGTATAAAATGATACCCTAAGAATTTATCAAAACTTACAATTGAGTCTAATGAGGTGCCTCAAGTGTTGACTACAAAATTCCTGGGAGTTTTTGTTGATGAGAGCCTGAGGGAACAAGCTGACTATGTGAGCAGAAAAATACATTTACTGGTATAGAAAGGAGAGTCAGGCATCTTGTCTTCTTACTCTTTACTATAGTTTAATTTATCCGTATCTCTCATATTGTATAGTTTAGGGCGAGCACTTTTCCTAGTACTCTTCAAAAAATTATTTATGATATTGTTTCTCAAATATGTGTTTTTATTTATAAAATATATTCAAGTGAAGGTAACATTCCAGAGCAATTTCAGATGTATTTTAAAGTAAATTTACAGGTTCACTGTCATTTAATTTGTCAATCTTCAGATTTTCATCTTCCTAAATTTCTCACTAGAGATCAATACTCAATAAGATTTAGGGGCATTAAATTGTGGAATGGTTTATCCCATCAAGAAAATGTTCTTCATTAAAATGTTAAAAAATATGTTGGCCATAAATGATCTTTTTATTGCTGCATTGTATCTGTATTTTCTTGTTTTATACTAAACTAAAGCTAAAAAAAAACTAAAACCATATGTCACTGCGCCACTGCCTTTGGGAATTATAATGCTTTAAGTAAATAAAATAAAAGCATATTCATTAGCCTACTATATAATATATATAATAATGCTTTTATATAATACATTGTATTTTTGACCACATATTTTCAATATATTGTGCATTCACTTGTACAGTTCCGCTATACTGTTTGGGTGAAGTTAACTGTTTTTCAAATAGTATAGAAATGGCAAGTATTATTTTATTAGTATTTACTTAATTTGGCAGGGGCACTGGAAAGTACTAAGCTGTCTGCCTTCCGTGGTCAGGCAGTAAAAACAATAACATGATTCATGGTTTCCCATATTCTGAAGAAGTGAGCTGTGACTCATTGCTATACTGTGAGTTTTGTTTCTGGTACTCCCTAAATTGTTTTAATTTCAATCAAAAGGCCAGTCCGTGCCAATTTTTTGCCAGTTTGTGACTCTAAACAGTGAGGGATAGTTCACCTAAAAATAAAAATTACAAATCAATTTCTCACCCTCGTGTCTTTCTGTAAGACTTTCATTCATCTTCGGAACTCAAATGAAGTTCTTTTTGATGAAATCTGAGCTATTTCTGTCCCTCCATTGGCAGCTACAAAAACTAATCCATATGAATTGAGCGATTTAGTCCAAATTTTCTGAAGAGACACGATCGCTTATAGGATAAACAGATTGAATTTAGGCTTTTATTCATATAAACATTGAATAAACAGAAGTTTAACCGTACCTGCTTGACGTGCGAGAACAAACCTCTTGCGGAATCTCAAACGTGCTGCATACCACGAGAATGAACCTCATTGGTTCTTCTCGCACATGAAGCGAACATGCTTGAGCTTCTGTTTATCACATGATGTGTGAGTTGATGAATGTTTATACGTGAAATAAATATTATTTTCAATCTGTTCATCATAAAGCCATCGCATCTCTTTAGAAAACTTGAACTAAACCCCTAAATTCATGGCTTAGTATTATTAGTATCATCTCTTTATGAACTTTTTGGAGCGTCAAAGTAGTTGCATAGGCTGTCGATGGAGGGACAGAAATCTCTCAGATTTCAACAAAAAGATCTTCATCTTCATTTGTGTTCTGAAGAAGAAAGAAAGTTTTACAGGTTTGGAACGTAACGATGGTGTGGAATTAATGACAGAATTTTTATTTTTGGGTGAACTATTCTTTTAACTGACTCCATTTTGCTGACATTGGTTCAGTCCACTTAAATCCGGTGACTAGTCTGGTCTGGCTTATTAGAAAACATTGAATCTTGGAGAGAATTTGTCTCAAGATCAATGCTGATAAGACTTAATGATGTAGTCAAAGGATTTACATTCGTTTAATGTATCTGCTTATTTGACCATGCTAAAAAATCTCCGTTACATATAGGCTAGGCCTACACTAAAAGAAGAAGAAAGTTTATTGTCACATAACAGATTGAAACCGAATCTAAATTCATTATTTTCTATTCGGTGTCTCCATCTAGTGGTTTTGGAGGGGGAAAAACACACTCAGGGGGGACACGCTCTCATTATAGCCTTACGTTTACACAGCCTCGAATCTTATTTTTCGCCTTTTAACTTTACGATTTTTCTTTCTTCCTTTTTAGGTCCGATAGTAAGACTATTTCTAAATAATAAATTTCATACGCAATAAAATTGTGACAAACGTGTACTTTCAACAAACAAGCTGTAAAATAGACCAAAGGTCGGAATTCTTTGGACGTTTCCTGACACCATGATATAAAGCACACGACGGATTGTCATCAGGTAAATAAAAAAAATTCTGTATTTAAACTGTATTTGTGTTGTTTGTGTACGTGTAGACTATTTCACGATTTTTATTTTTGTATCACGGTAACTTTAGCTACGTGTTAGACAAATTCTTTACTTTCACTTTCACTCTCTCTTTTTAGATTTCACAACTTTTCTAACTTAAGTGGGTCTTTGATAAACACCCTTTACTTTTTTGAATCGACAACATCAAGACAAATCTTTTGCAGTGTCTCGTAACGTGTTTTCAGCAAAATGGCAGAGGCTATACTCGGAGATCACGACCAGTACAGTTGCTCGATATGTTTGGACTTACTGAACGATCCCGTGACAATTCCTTGTGGACACAGTTACTGTACGAGCTGTATTAATGAATGCTGGAATACAAAGGAGCATAAAGGGACCTATAAATGTCCACAGTGCAGACATGCCTTCAATTCAAAGCCTCCACTCAACAGAAATACAATACTTGCTGAAATAATGGAGAAACTGAGGCTAGGAACAAAGCTACATGTGTCAGAGGCTGCTCAAAGTCTCGCTGGACCTGGAGAGATTGCATGTGATTTCTGCGCTGGAGAAGTGTTCAAAGCTGTAAAGTCTTGTCTGGAGTGTCGAGCCTCTTACTGTGAAACACACGTACATCCACACTATAATGTTCCAGCCCTGAAGAAACACAAGCTGGTGAAAGCTACCGTCATGCCAATATGCTCCAAACATGACAAGCTCCTTGAGGTTTACTGTAGAACAGACCAGGTTTGTGTCTGCATGCACTGCTTAATGGATGACCATAAAGGCCATGACACAGTGCCATCTACAACAGAGCGTGATGAGAAACAGGTGAAGATGTGACTCGTAAATTAACCCAATCATAAAATGCTATTCACAAATGTTTTCAGTGAGATTAAACAGACTGTGATGGATTTGTACTTAGATGAAACTCGCAGACAATCAGACAAAAGTCAAGCAGACAATCCAGGCAAAAGAGAAAGACCTGCAAAAAATGAAAATGGATATAGCATCCCATTCAGTAAGTTCTGGTGCAAATAACTTTAACATTTAAACTGAACGATTCTGCATTAATCAGCTGACACAAGGGTTAATTACTGGGGTGATGGATCTTGTTGTAAACAACATTTAAGAGATAATTTTCTTTTGCTTTGGTTTTTCTCAGGATTCTGCAAAGGAGGCTGTGAAAAACAGTATGAGAGTCTTTACTGAATTGGCCAAATTTATTGAGAAAAGAAGTACTGAAGTGATTGAAAAGATAAAAGCTCAAGAAAAGGCGGATCTGGACCAGGGTGCAAAACTACAAGAGAAACTTAAGGGTGAAATTACTGAGCTGAAGAAGAGGGAAGGAGTCCTAGAGACACTTCTACAGACAGATGACAACATCTACTTTCTTCAGGTACAACCACCATAAGCAATGTGATTATTTATTAAGAGCCAGCATTATAAGACAAAAAGGACTGTTCAAACATTTGACATTTATAAAAGTCTGGCTATTACCAGTTCTTTTGAAAGTTATATGAATAATTTTTTTGTAATATTTTACCCCCACAGAATTATGAGTCTATGTTCTCTTCATTTGGATCTGATGAGTTTCCCAGTCTCTCATTTCAGCCGTGCTGCTCTTTTGAGGACATAAGCAAACTTGTATGTGAACTTACTGGGAGACTGGAGACTACTTGTATGCAGGAAACAAACAAAACAATTAATAAAGGTAAATGTATCAATCAATCAATTAATTTCATGATTTCTTGCATCTAATTGTACTTATAAGTGATTAAATGTTTTCTGTAATCTTTTTCTTTCAGTTTCAGATTTGTCAACAAAGAGTCCTCCATTTGACATTGAAGTTGGAGACACAGTCCGCGTGAAGCCGTCTGTTGTTATTCCAAAACACAAATGGGGATCGGTTACTTACATTAGCATTGGTGTTGTTAAAAGTGAGAGCATTGACTGATATTTATCTAATAATTTGTATTAGGCATGAAAATTCCTGCCATTTGCACAATGTAGTGAAATAATGAAAATATATGTTGCCATCTCACTGAATGCCCAATTTACTACTGAGTGAGAAAATTGGACATAGTGTATATTAATGTTTTTTGTTGTTGTTGTTTTTTCTTCTGCAGAAATTCAGGGCGAGGTTTTGACTGTAGATTTCCCCGAACAAAAAAACTGGACTGGTTTAGTTTCAGAAATGGACCGTGTGACCAGTGCTGGTTCAGGTAATCTACTGCATTCATGGCACAAAAGCATGCAGAAACATGTAGTACATCAAACTGTTACTTAGAATATTACATATTGGATCTGATCAGTTTGTAATATTTTGCTTGTTTCAGATTTGTTAACAAAGAACGCTTCAGTCGACATCAAGGTTGGAGACAGAGTCAGAGTAAAACCCTCCATTACTACCCCAAAACTTAACTGGGGTAGAAACGTCACGCATAAGAGTGTGGGTGTGGTAAAAGGCAAGAGCTATACAATTTTCCTTACACAAATCATTCATTATCAAAAAATCCTCACTCGAGTACAAGTGTTACAATATGAACTTGTTCTGCTTAGACGTTAAAGGTGATGACAGTCTGGTTGTTGACTTCCCTGGACATGCAAACTGGAAAGGAATTCTCTCTGAAATGGAGCGAGTAACTAATGATGATGAGATTGGTAAATAAATGTTTGAAAAGTAGCAGCTCCAGCAGAAATATGAAATAGAGATTCTACTTATACAAAGCAGTTGCTCATCTGAAGGATGAAGCACAAAGTGTTTAAAACAACCACATTTGATCTATGAGAGAATAATCTATTATAGTCTTCCATCAAACACTCATCTCAGACCTCCATGTGACATTTCAGGACCTTCAAGTCTTGACTCCAATATTAAGATTGGAGACAAAGTCCGCGTGAAGCCGTCTGTTGTTACTCCAACACACAAATGGGGAGCAGTCACTCACAAAAGCATTGGTGTTGTTAAAAGTAAGAGCACTGACTGACATCGCTTTCATCACTTTTATTAGTCATGCAAATGTCGGAAAATTATGAATGGGGAAATAAATTATTGTAGGCTCACTGAAAGAGTGAGAAAAAGCAGCATACCTTATATTAATGATTTGTTTTACGTTTGCAGAAATTCAGGGTGAGTCTTTGACTGTAGATTTCCCTGAGCAAAAAAACTGGACTGGTATAGTTTCAGAAATGGAGATTGTGGCCAGTGCTGATTCAGGTAATCCACTGCATTTAAAGACAGTGTCATTCAAATAACTGCAAACATTTTCTTCGCTGCAGCTTAAATGTTGTGTTGTACCCTGAAATATGCCTACTGTAACATTTTACTTGTTTCAAGGTTGGAGACAAGGTCAGAGTGAAAGTGTCTTTTACTACACCAAAACATAACTGGGGTGCTTAAGTCACAGAGAAGGGCGATATACCGGTAGACACGATTAACTGGTTGAAATTTGGCAACTGGTAGAGTTTTTGGACTATCGTCTCTATCACGGTTACTCTCTCACGTGACGATGCTGTGCTCCACTGTCACGAAAGCTTATCGTTTACATGCGTTTTTAAGCATTTAAAGGCATTAAGTGTTTTTAAGCATTAAAAACAATTGATTTTAAACCCCTGAAGCGCAATAAACAACGCAAAATAACTCATTTCGCTATTTGCACACACTGTCTGAGAGACGCATGCACATAAAGCCTGTGAGTACTGAACTGAGTTATTTTTGCAGCACAATTGGGCTTGAAAGGTTAAATACACTTACTGACATGTCAAAATTGCTTGTCTTTGCAAGTATCCTCGTAAACACAGTAATTTATGTCTTAAGTGAATGTAAACATTTGGGGGGAAAAAATGCATGTGTAACAGTATATTGGATCCGTGCATTCGATCTTAAAGTGACAGCAGCCTAATATACCTGCTGTGGTCTGTGCCATTAATGTTAATCAAACAACAAAAGAGAAAATCTCTCACTGCTCTGGTCTGAATCACTTTTGTAACTCTTTGTAACATTCTTAAGAATATGCAGTGTTTTTTTATACATTTGATTAGGCCTAGTTTACACAATTTATGTAGTATTTCTTATTTGTAGTGCTTGATGTTTTTCAGGTATGTCTATTTCTTTTGCGTCTTTGTCCTTTTGAAGTTTGTTGTCCTATTTCTTGTAATTATTTTCTTTTTCTTATTTTATCACTGACTGTTAATTTGTCTTCTGTAAGCCTTGAGAAGTGCTTTTTTTTGTTTTCTTGTAATATTGAAATTGGTGACAAGAATTATGAAATTTCAATTGTATCAAAAATTTTGATATCATAACCTTATTCAAAGCAAAAATATCTATATTGTTATCAACAGTAAATTGTTATCATGAAATAAAGTGACTCATATTGTCATATATGATTTTGGTCATATCGCCAACCCCTTTGTCCCATAAAAATGTTGGTGTGATATAAGGCAAGACCTGTTTTTTCCCCTCAAATAAATCATCTATTAAGCAATCCTCACTCACGTGTATGCTTTACAATATTAACTTGTTCTCTGTTTAGACATCAAATGTGATAACAGTCCGATTGTTGACTTCCCTGAACATGCAAATTGGAATGAAATTTACTCTGAAATGGAGCTAGTAACCAAAGATGATAAGTTTGGTAATAATACACAGTATAATTACAGTGACCTTTGAGTAGCAGCTATTAAGTCTAGTCTCAGACCTTCGCAACACTCTTTGTATTTCAGGATCTTCAAGTCTGGAGTACAATATTAAGATTGGAGACAAAGTCTGCGTGAAGCCGTCTGTTGTTACTCCAACACACAAATGGGGAGCAGTCACTCACAAAAGCATTGGTGTTGTTAAAAGTAAGAGCACTGACTGTCTTGATTTAATCATTAATGCATGCATATTCAAAACATTGTGATTTTTACTAAAATAAATGATGATAAAATATTTTTTGTAGACTCATTGTGTATCATATATGAGGAGTTGATGGTGATTTTGATCATTTCTTATTAAATTCGGCAGAAATTCAGGGTGAATCTTTGACTGTAGATTTCCCTGAGCATAAAAACTGGACTGGTTTAGTTTCAGAAATGGAGCTTGTGACTGGCTCTTGTACAGGTAATCTTCAAACGCACATTTTTGCATCTGATTGTACTTGTAAGTAAAAATGATTTCTGTAATATTTAACTTATTTCAGATTTGTCAACAAAAATTGTTTCAGTCGACATCAAGGTTGGAGACAGAGTCAGAGTGAAACCTTCCATAACTACACCAAAACATAGTTGGGGCGAACATGTCACACACACGAGTGTGGGTGTGGTAAAAGGCAAGATCTGTGTATTAATCTCATAGAACAAACTTAAGGAGATATAAACTACTTTCATATATTTACCATATCCACAGTACATTTACATTTAGTATAAATGGACTGGCTCTTGGAAAAAAAATTATTTTAAGTAGGTTTGTCCTCTGATATGGCTAGAGATCAAATTTGAGGATGTGATCGTGGAATTCCCGAAACACAAAGGCTGGAAAGGGATTCTCTCTGAGTTGGAATTGATAAATGATTCAGGTCAGTTACCTTAAGAATTTTTTTCTGAGCTACTTTTTGTTTGCGACCAACCTGCAATCAAAATCTTAAGCCTTTCTTTTATAATTTTAGAGGCTGACGTTTCATGATCCTCCTAGATCATGATGATGTGACGTGGACTTCCCTGCTCACCTTTTGCTTTTGTGACTGAGTTTTGATCATAGAAACTTTTCTGTGTCTTTTTGTTTTGTAAGTTTGTAGTCATGTGTCTCTTCCAGATAATTCCTTTTGTTCACACATCTGTCTTACAGGCCTCTGAACTCAGGAAAGTTATTTAATTAGACATGCACGAATAATTTTGGGAAACCAGCTTCGAAACCAATCCTGTCCCCATTATGTTCTGTTCTTTATTTTGACTCATGTGATTACATATTTTAATATAGCCTAGCTACTTGGGTGCTGTAGTTAGAATAATATATTTTACATTTCTTTCTTAATAGGTAGACTGACATTAATTGTAAATTATCAACTGAAATTTATGTTCCAGCTCAGGGAATGTGCACACACACAGAAATATTTTTCAGTTTTACTTGAATAAGAACATAATAAACTGCCCTTATATTCAACCTGTGGTCAAAACTTTTTGTGTGGAGTTTCTTTTTTTAAACGGTATCAGTTTAGTTAGTGTAGGCCTATATTTTGCCTTACGCGACAAAACTACATTTCCCATCATGCTCTGTGGCTCATTTACCCTTTATTACCATTCATTTACGCAAAATTATTTCTTGTTTGTTTATAAAATAGGACAAGGAATGTGTAACATAACATGTAGATTAAATACTTTGGAGTTCGTAAGTAGGTTACCCTAATTTTAAGAGGACTTGTTAAAGTTCACATTAGCGGATATTAGGCCTAGGTGTCTCCATCTAGTGGTGATACTGAAACCCACTTAAGTTCAAAATGCAAAGATCTCATCTACCACCTTAACCCGAAGCACGCGAGTCTCTTTTATGAAGAAAATACAAAATATTGTGTTTTTTTACGCTTCCCAGCTTACATAAAATAATCTATTTTTATTTGTAGGCTATATTGTGTAAAGTCTACAATGACCAATCATTTCCTGCTTTCAGTTTCATTTTCAAACTTTTATTTTCACTTATAAACTCACGGTTCTTTTCTGACACAAGTAGCTATTGATAACGACATGGCAGAGGCTATACTCGGAGATCACGACCAGTACAGTTGCTCGATATGTTTGGACTTGCTGAACGATCCCGTGACAATTCCTTGTGGACACAGTTACTGTACGAGCTGTATTAATGAATGCTGGAATACAAAGGAGCATAAAGGGACCTATAAATGTCCACAGTGCAGACATGCCTTCAATTCAAAGCCTCCACTCAACAGAAATACAATACTTGCTGAAATAATGGAGAAACTGAGGCTAGGAACAAAGCTACATGTGTCAGAGGCTGCTCAAAGTCTCGCTGGACCTGGAGAGATTGCATGTGATTTCTGCGCTGGAGAAGTGTTCAAAGCTGTAAAGTCTTGTCTGGAGTGTCGAGCCTCTTACTGTGAAACACACGTACATCCACACTATAATGTTCCAGCCCTGAAGAAACACAAGCTGGTGAAAGCTACCGTCATGCCAATATGCTCCAAACATGACAAGCTCCTTGAGGTTTACTGTAGAACAGACCAGGTTTGTGTCTGCATGCACTGCTTAATGGATGACCATAAAGGCCATGACACAGTGCCATCTACAACAGAGCGTGATGAGAAACAGGTGAAGATGTGACTCGTAAATTAACCCAATCATAAAATGCTATTCACAAATGTTTTCAGTGAGATTAAACAGACTGTGATGGATTTGTACTTAGATGAAACTCGCAGACAATCAGACAAAAGTCAAGCAGACAATCCAGGCAAAAGAGAAAGACCTGCAGAAGATGAAAATGGATATAGCATCCCATTCAGTAAGTTCTGGTGCAAATAACTTTAACATTTAAACTGAACGATTCTGCATTAATCAGCTGACACAAGGGTTAATTACTGGGGTGATGGATCTTGTTGTAAACAACATTTAAGAGATAATTTTCTTTTGCTTTGGTTTTTCTCAGGATTCTGCAAAGGAGGCTGTGAAAAACAGTACGAGAGTCTTTACTGAATTGGCCAAATTTATTGAGAAAAGAAGTACTGAAGTGATCGGAAAGATAAAAGCTCAAGAAAAGGCGGATCTGGACCAGGGTGCAAAACTACAAGAGAAACTTAAGGGTGAAATTACTGAGCTGAAGAAGAGGGAAGGAGTCCTAGAGACACTTCTACAGACGGATGACAACATCCACTTTCTTCAGGTACAACCACCATAAGCAATGTGATTATTTATTCAGAAGTCTGCCAAATTATAGGCCTACATTATGTGCAGCAGTCTGGTTCTGGAAATAAAAATCCCATTCATTCATAGGGGATTTAATTTTAAATGATAACTTTAAAACCTTTAAAGACAGAGATGTGAGCTACTAGGTTGTTAATTGAGAGCCCGTCCTCATTCCAAGGCGTCATATACGACGCTTTTGCCAAAGCGTACATATCCTACTCACATGGCACCCTTTAGCGTAAGACGCAGATATATGGGCAGAAGGCGCCTCCTAGTGGTCTGACCCTAACCCTACCCCAGACCTAAACCTACCCATACTCTGTGCGTGTTATATTTACGCTAAAGGGTGCCATGTGCGTAGGATATATACGCTTTGGCAAAAGCGTCGTATATGACGCATTGGGATGAGAACGCGTTGTAATTGATGGTATATGCTTCTGTTGAAGCCGTCTGGTGCAAAAATACATTGTCCATGATTCTGCGGAGAAATCTCCACCAATCAGAGAATCGAAACAAACAAATCATGCCAAAAGGACCCTTAGGCACCCGCCCACTCCCATGAAGCACTGCGACTGATGTAATCGAGTCAATCCCCCTTCACTCTCAAACTATTAAGATATTTACATTTTAAACCTAAAATATGCTGTTTCTATAGCGACACACAATCAACATCTTTTAATCAATGGTTTTATATTTCCATTTTTAATTGAATTATATCATTCATAATGCTTCAAGGGACTTTAGATCTTTTTAAGCTATTGAGGACACAGTTTTGTACCTGTGATTCTTCTCATAGCTGCTTGGTATGGTTCATGGCTCATAACTCTTTAACAAAGACTTCATAAAATTCACTATGGGAATAATATTTCCATAACCAATGCCGCTGAAAAATTTACTATTGAACTATTACACAGCTCTCTGGCATACTTGATTCTGATTGGTCAATCATGGCATTGATGGGTCAGTCACAATATTCTCCGTCGACTATTAGTGCTGTACTGTATATCAGTCCACTTATTCAGATAACTGATACCGGTGCTACTTTCATGTCTCGTATCACACTGCAAACTTGTCTTATGTTTTACATGAACTAAATGGGCAATATCTACCATCTCAATAATAAATTGTAATAAAAATAAGCTTGTAATGTTGACACGTTATATGACACATTAGAAAATCTAAACTCAATTTTTATTAATTGTACTATTTATGTATTTTTTTCTGCAGAATTATGAAACTGTGTCCTCTTCTTCTGGGTCTAATGGCTTCCAGAGTCACTCTTTTAAGCCTTGCTGCTCTTATACGGATGTAAGCAAACTTGTCTGTGAACTTAAAGAGCGATTGGAGACTGTTTTCAACCAGGAAATAAATGAAACATTTAGAAAAGGTAAAATTACTAAGGTTTACTTTCACTGGTCATATTTTTATTGTACCTATGATGAAATAGGCCTATAATATGTTGTACCAGTTTAAGATCTAGCCAAAAGAACAATCTAGTTCGCATTAAGGTTGGAGACAGAGTCAAAGTGAATCTTCAATTAAAACCCCCAAATATGATACGCTTATGAGTGTGGGTGTGGTAAAAGGCAAGATCTGTATTATTCTCATGGACACATTATGGTGCAAGGCATCACAAATGAATATTTGCTGCACACTCATTTACATGTTCTTCTTTTAGATATTTACAGTGATGAGAGTTTGGTTGTGGACTCTCCTGGATCTGCATGCTGGAAAGGTATTCCCTCCGAAATGGAGCCAGTAACTGATGATGATGAATGTGGTGGTAAATATACAGAGCAGGATGTTTTTGTCATCTAAGTAGTAGCTGGCCTGCAAACATCTGATTAGATACATATTTTTGCATGGAACCTCTTTTCTACAGAAATGTGACATTTAGAAACGGGATGCTATACTGTTTTAACCCAGCTCTAGAGAGTGAGGCATTAAGAGTTTGAAATTACCACGTCAGTAAATGATAGCCTATAAAAATGTAATTCTGCTAATTTTATTTCAGGATCCTCAACTCTCACCTTCAATATTAAGATAGGAGACAAGGTTTATGTGAAGCCATCTGTTAAAACTCCAAAATATCTATGGGGTTCAGTCAACCACAAAAGCATTGGCACTGTAATAAGTAAGAGCATCATCTGCTGTCACTGATCTGACCGATTGATACAGTTATTGTTAAGAACTTTCAGATTAGTATTATTTATAATCATTCACATATTAGGCTTGCACATTCCTTTTTAGGATATTAAAATATTTTCTCTCTCTAGATGTGCAGGGTGAGACTGTAACAGTAGATTTCCCTGAGCAGGAAGGTTAGATTGGAGAGGTTTCTGAAATGGAGCTTGTTGTCAGTACTGATTTAGGTATTGCTGATTTGATATATTTTGATGACTGTATATAGTTCACACTGATAAGTCTATTAGACATAGTTTTGTTATTTTTGTTTATATACAATTTCAACAATTCATCAGTGCTCAATGTGTGCCACTCCACTTGGTTTACTTTACTTTAAGTACATGGTCCAAGCACTGATGTAGTAGTCATTAAAAACTGTAATATTTTTAAACAAAGACAATATCTTCAAGAGATAAGTAATCTGTGCAATATAGCCCATTCTTTTATTATCATTATCATTGACCTGATATTTATGTCTGATTTAATTCATTTGAATGGCACCCCAAGTGTGGTGCATTTTTCCCCTCTGTATTTTTTTTTATTACACCACTCAGTTTTTATAACCATTTTTTCTCACTTTTTACATGTATTGTTGCCTTGTGTGATGTAATAGTCTAGCTTTATGCCTAACTAGTAACACTACTTCTTAGGGTCCCCCGCTCATAACTGCTTCAAGGTAGGAAACAGAGTCAGCATAAGATCTTCAGTGAAAGAACCAAAATATGGATGGGGATCAGTCACTCACAACAGCATCGGCGTCATTAAAAGTAAATACACTCAATACCTGTCAATGATTTTACTAAAGGCTAATATACTGTGAGATACCTTAGTCGGAAATTATACTATAATTTATGCATCACATACACATCAGATATTTTAGGGTTATTGATATCTTCTATTTTCTGCAGAAATCCAGGGAGGGTCTTTGACTGTGGATTTCCCTGAGCAGATAGAATGGACTGGTGTACTTTCAGAAATGGAGCTTGTGAGCAGTGATGTTTCAGGTAATCTGTTGGATATTAGTATGTTATTAAACAAAAACATGTAACCACTGCTATGGTATAATTATGATACTAATATAGTTTTTATTAATATTTTGAATTAGTTTTGGACATTTTTATTAAATATAATTTTTTTTAAATTAAATGTTTATATATGTCTATATAGTCTTTATTAATTTTTATTTCAGTTTTAGTTATTTAAGCACATCAAGTTCAACTAAATGAGAAATGTTACCTTTGCAACTTGTTGAAATAAAAAGTTTATTATATATATATATATATATATATATGGTCTTTGTTTTAGTTTATTATAATAATCCTGATCCATTCCTCCATGACATTAACATTATTGCAAATATTTCTTTAAGAACCCCTCAGTTTAAGTCCTGGAGCGAGGGTCCGTGTTAAACCCACCATCAGCACTCCAGCAAATGGCTGGGGAAGTGTCACCAACCACAGCATTGGAGAGGTTGTAGGCAAGTGTTATTGGCCAGTTAGATTGTGCTGAAGAACTATAGTGTTTAAATGGGATCTATTTTGCCCCTTTGTAAGAGATGTAAAATAAGTCTCTGATGTCCCCAGAGTGTTTGTGAAGTTTTAGCTCAAAATACCCCACAGACATTATTTATGGCACGTTATAATTGCCACTTCTTGGGGGTGAGCAAAAACACACCGTTTTGCAAATGCACTGCTGTTCCCAGCCCCCTTTCAATAAGAGGGCGGAGTTTCAAGAGCTCATGCTCCGACAACAAAACAGGACAATCTCACGCATTGAAAATATCAGAAACTGTCAGCAGTCCGAATTATGTCCAAAATTGTACAATTTTGAAATTTGAAGTTTATTGTACATAACACAAAACATGAAGCGTCCGTTTTCACTCCAGACAATCACAGTAAGAGCTGAACAAAACACAGTACAAGAAGTGCGCATTAAAGTCTTATCCATAAACTCTCTCTCTCTTGCATTATCATCAACATACACACCAAATTATACAAAACCACTCGTTACAACTAACAGTAAACAAATATATACAGACTTTTCGGGAGGTGCTTAATAAACTGGTAAACTTTATATCTGTAAAACAACGCCGATGAACTGTAATAAAGTGCGTGGTATCCCTTTCATTGTATCGCTCTGGAGACTGTAAGCTGGAACACAAACAGTTGGTTCTGATGCGTCCTTATGTAACAACTTCAACCATGGTGTCCTCAATGACTCAGATGTCGGAAGTCTATGGATACTCTTATGTTCGTTGGTACATCCAACACTAGAACATTTGTAAAAAAAAAATAATAATAATTGGGCGCAGACATTGTAAATCTTTAGCTGCTGCAGTTAGTAAACAGAAAAGGCGAACTGCTGCGGCTCACTCAGGGCGGGATCTATGCTAATAGGGCAGATTCCAAGGGGGTAATCCATCAGCCGGAAACTGAAGCCTCCCTGGGGGCTGCCATTGTAGTAGACCATCACCTGCTGTTAGCATTCCATTGACTCCCATTCATTTTGGCGTCACTTTGACAGCGAATAACTTTACATCTGAGACTTCCAAAGACTTCATTTGTCCATTATTTATTTCTAAAGAAACATGACAATGTATAAAAGGCTCCATTACTTTGTATCTTACGTTATGGGCCCGTAGAAGCCGTTTTTGTAAAAATAGGCTAACGATTGTGTCATAACCACGCGACTCTGTCGCACAGTAGAGAAATTACCGTATAGACAGGAGGAGAAGCTCGCAGTCAATCTTTTACTGTCTATGAGGCAATTGGGGGGACATGGAGTCAAGTAAAGGGAAAGTCAACGGAGAAGTCCATAGATAGAGAGTCCATAAAAGCATCGGGACAAAATATTTCAACAACGTTTTTGAGGAATTGGAAATAATTCGGTATGTGGCACAGCTACTAGAAGATTTACAACTGTCAGACAGGTTGCTCACATCACATCTACGTCGTCAAGCTCAGTTTGAGCCTGCGCAGTACGCTCAGCCATCTAGAAGTGAGTGCTTCTAATGGGCTTCACGTTTCTCCGTTGAAATCAAGGGGGTCGCTGTGTCCATTTCTTTTACTGTCTATGGCAGATCCTCACCAGTCATGGGCGTAGCTTCCCCACTCTTGTTTTCCTCTTTTCTTGTTTGACCCTACTGGTAAGAGTAGGGGGAAATCTGAAACCACGTGTTTGGAGAGTTTGTTAATGATAATGGGGATTATTAAAAAAGTATTGGGTGGATTTTTATCATTATAGGCTGGTTGTTTACACACACTGTGAACACACATCTGTTTTTTTCACATCTGCATAATAGGTCACAGCTTGCTTTTTCTCTTTTATAAGAGTCGATGACGCTTTCTTAGAACATAATAGATAATGACCACAACAGAAATGTCAAAGTATAGCAGTAAAAATGTCTTTCTTCCCAATGTCTTAACAGCTATAGATGGCACCAAAGTGACTGTGAACTTCCCTGAGCAGTCTAATTGGACTGGCATTGTCTCAGAGATGGAGGCTGTACCTTAATGATGATACACAACATTCAGGAGCTGTTGATTACATTTTTACTGTGCAAGGGTTTCAAATATAGTGATGTTTATGAATAATGAGGTTGCTGTTAACACCTGTTGAGTTTTATGCACAGATTATTATGCCCACTGGGGTCCACTTGGATGGCCTGACCCTTACAGTCTCAAAAGACCTATGGTAAGACTTTATTTTACTGTGTCCTTGTTACACGTTACATGTTGTTTCTATAGTAATAGCTATAAAATATGCATAATAACATACAACTAACCCTAATCCTATACACTTACCCTCAAGTAAGCACATGTATTTAATTAATATTACTCAGTAGTTAAATGTATAATTACACTGTAACAAGGACACCTTAAAATAAAGTGTAACTGTACCTATTTTAAATGTAAAGTTATTATATAAAGATTGCATAAAAATGCAAATTTCCACCACCATAATATACTAAAATGAATTTGTTAATATATGCTAATATATGTGTGTCTTTTTTATTTATTTAGAATATATGCTAATATGTAGCTTATGTGTGTTTGTTCTTTTCATTTTGTATGACTGCTCACAAGTATAGGATTTGGTTTCTTGGGTTGACTTAGAATTGCTATTTCTTTTATTCCTTTTCATTTACTTTGGAATGTTTTTGTAAAGAATTTGAATGTTTATGTTTTAAACAAATAAACAGTTTCTTTTCAAACCCTGAAACTAGATGGTTGAGTTGTAAATTATTGGCAGCATTGCAGGAACTCTATCAAGTAAAAAATATCAAAATCATTTTATCCTAAAACATCACACAAGCTGGGAATGAAATATTGCACAAATATATAAAATATATGGGCTAACAATAAAAACATAACAGATTTTCTCTCTCTCTATTTGTGTTTAACGCTCCTTCGACGGGAACCTAATGAGCAGGCAGACACAAAGAACATTATTCATCTGTTGTGTTTATTCATGTAACGCAAGTAGAAAAATATATTCTCTTGGGAGACAGTGGGTTCACACACACACACACACACACACACACACACACACACACACACACACACACACACACACACACACACACACACACTCACACACTCTCTCACACACACACACACACACACACACACACACACACACACACACACACACACACACACACACACACACACAAACAAATAAATCTCCTCTCAGCAGGAGGGTGTGGCTGCACTGATAATACTATTGGACAAAGGTGAACAACCCACTATTTTCTCAAAGTCGCCAACAGAGGTCACCCAGCCATCATTAAAGTCCCTGTAAAGGCAATTCAAAAAAAAAATTTCTAAACGCATTATAAATGTTAGAAATGAATTGCTAAAACATATTACAAAGACTGTTAACTGTGAAGTACTGAATTGTGGAGTTATACCGTTAAACAGTTTTTCACCATTGCTGTGTTCCGGATTTTTTGGGCAAGGCTAAAATGGGGACTCGATGACGCATTGGAGCCCCTGAGCTCCTGGACACGCGCCTACTTGATGACGCACTGGAGCCACTGAGGCTGGCCCCTCCCCTAATCGCGAGTTACTGTCAGTGCTATTAGTTACTACAGCCTACAGTTCGCTAGCTAGCTATGCCTTCGTCACCGAAATGCGTACTACCTGGATGCGATCACGTACAAAACAGATCGGTGTCCTTGTTTAAATTTCCGAAAAACGATCACATCAAGAAGAGGTGGATTAATTTTGTGAAGAGCAACCTTGATGGAGAGCTGAGGATCACCGCCAAAACCCGCCTCTGTAGTGATCATTTTACACGGGATAGTTTTATAAACTTTCGTCGGAGACAACTGGGGTTCACTAATAATCCGCTGTTACTGGTGAATGGGGCCGAACCGATTATCTCCCGCCTCGGCCTTCATCCTCCCGTCGCGCCGACAACTGGTGCCATCATCGGCAGTGCGTGCCCACCGTAAAAGCATCCATTCCGGCTGTAGCGGTGACAGTTAAGTGTGGCGACCAAGGGGGTAATCCATCAGCCGGAAACTGAAGCCTCCCTGGGGGCTGCCATTGTAGCAGACCATCACCTGCTGTTAGCATTCCATTGACTCCCATTCATTTTGGCTTCACTTTGACAGTGAATAACTTTACATCTGAGGCGTCCAAAGACTTCATTTGTCCATTATTTATTTCTAAAGAAACACGACAATGTATAAAAGGCTCCATTACTTTGAATCTTACGTTATGGCCCCATAGAAGCCATTTTTGTAAAAATAGGCTAACGATTGCGTCATAATCACGCGACTCTCTGTCGCACAGTAGAGAAATGACCGTAGACAGGAGGAGAAGCTCGCAGTCAATCTTTTACTGTCTATGAGACAATCGGGGGACATGGAGGTATAAAGTCAAGGGAGAAGCCCATCGATAGAGAGTCCATAAAAGCAACGGGACAAAATATTTCAACAACGTTTTTGAGGAATTGGAAATAATTCGGTATGTGGCACAGCTACTAGAAGATTTACAACTGTCAGACAGGTTGCTTACGTCACATCTCCCGGAATCTAGAGCTCGGCAGAGAGCGAGAGACCTTGTGTGTGTGCAAATGTGCTTGTGTGCCTCTTGAAGCGCGTGTGTCATGATCCCGGTGTTCTCTTCTGTCTCTGTCTCCCTCTTGTGTTCTTTTTGTTTTCTGTATCCATTCTCACCCGCGCTCCCTTCATACACACACACCTCGCTTAGACACACCCACTTACTATCACGCTCATTCATTCTCCACCAGCTGATTGCCATCAGCCTTTCCATTACTCTTTCTCCATTTCCACCTGTTATCACTTTCTTCCTAATTAGCTTTCCTACTTCTAGTTCTCTTTTCCCCCTTCTCTCTGCCAGATTATTGACGATGTTAACGCGTGTTTCAGAGCTTACCTGTTCGCATCTTGTCTTGTCTTGTCCTGTCCTGGTGACGTATGTTTGCAACCTGTGCCCTGCCAGTGCTGGAAATTACTGAAGTCTTTCTCTACCCAGCTTCTCTGTATCTGAGGGCGACAGACGGACCACGAGCCCTGATTTGTGTTTCTGCTGCGGGACGCTGAGTATTATTGTGGGATCACTCCTCAGTTTGATTCGACTACAAGAGACTTTCTGTTCTTCTGATTATCTGCTCGACTACAAGAGACTTTCTGTTCTTCTGATTATCTGCTACGAGAGACTTTCTGTTTTTGCTACTCTACGTAGCTTGCATTATTTTCATTAAAGGAACTGTTGTCTCGCAGATTGCATTTGGGTCCTTTTTCCTGAACGTGTCCGTGACAGCGTGCAAACAAAAGCAAACAATCCAGTCAAACAGACAAAGTCAGCGCTTTAGTCTAACGTTACAATGGTAAAGTTATAGCCTAATAAATATATAAAGTTATGAAACTTAGCCCTCAGCCAAAACGATTGGCCAGGGAACAAATTATAGATTCACGAGACCAAAGATCGCCCGTTAGGTCTACACAAGACAAATTATATCTCATGTTTAACGACTACAGAGACGTCAGAGTCAGCGGCAAACGTCAGAACGACAAGCCGAGGAAAGGCTGTTCCAGGCGGAGTACATGACCGCCGAGCACCTGGTGATCGCCTGGAATGGATCTCACAACCTGGATAAAATTTTCATAAATCTTTATAAATAAACCACAGATTTCAGCTTTAAACAACTACATTCTCGCCTGTGTTATGTTTTCCACTGACATAACATGTATAAAACACTTGGGGTTAACCACTTTCAAGTTAACTTTTATTTTATTTTCTCTGCGTACTTGTACCTGTACTGTACCGTGCCGTACCGCTCGGTGAAACGAGACATTGTATATATTTTTTTTTTCAATATAAAATCAAGTGGCTTGAAGACAGCAAGAGTGTGTAGGACCTCTTACCCCTATGCACTCCCGATGTGAGCTCTATTTACAAATTTTTTTGAATTTCAATACTTTGCACATACATTTCTAAATGTCTGTTCAGAGGTCCCTATGTAACGAATGAAAAAAATGTGCTTCTATTTAAAGTAATGTTGTAGAAATTTTAATAGTCATTGATCCCAAACAGGTATCATAAGAGAAAGAACCTATTCAATGTATAAAAGTATATGTGTGTACGTGCTTGTGCGTGACTTTTCAGGAACATATGGGACAGGACCTCTGACCTTAGGGACGGTCAGTTTTGGCCAGTTTATTTCAGTACCAGTTTGTGTCTTTAAGTAGAAACTGAACAGCGGTAAGGACCTTATCTGAGTGGGTGAAAGGTACAGCGGGTGAGGAGGAACCTTGAAAACAGTATAAAGGCTGTCTCATATCTTCCTGTTGTGTGTCACTCTCTTGCACAGCGTAACTTCTGTGTACTAGACTGGGCCTATTCTTGCAAGAATAAATACTTTTCTTTTTATTAATTTGACTCTTAGTGTCTCTTACGCAGTGATGATGTTTAACAGAATTTTTGCCACAACAATTAGGTGTCAGAGTGGGGTTCCTTGGAAGTGCCTTCTGGACTTGAGAGCGGACGATTTTTTGGCCACCTGGACTGAGCAGTTCCAGCTCTACCTCGTAAGCTTGAGAGAGAGGGGCCGACCGCTGACGGGTCCGGGAGGGGCTCCACTGGAATCAAAAGAAAGCGAACCCGTGGCAGCCAACATATCTCTGGTAAGAGACGTCTAAAATATTTTCTTTTGGGGAAAAGTATTTTGTTTCGGGTATGAAATGTGAGTGAACCATATTGGCTGAGGGCTGTTTCTGTGGTACGTAATCTGAGATTAATTGAGATCTATATATAGATCAAGAGGTTTCAAACAGATGCGAGAGAAAATTATCTGAGATTAATTGAGGTCTGTAACAGATCAAGAGATTTCAAACAGATAGGTAACCTGAAAATGAGTTGTTCCGCCACGGAGCAAATTGTTTTTAGGTACTGGGGCTAATTAGGGGGAACCAGAACAGTTTTTGGTAAACCTTAATTAGGAGGGCACTAATAGTGCAACACGACCGATTTGGGTTAAAAGAAAAAATCGGGTCTGTTGGGGACGCCTAACAGATCAGGAAAACGCGCGTTGAAGAGAAATCCACAGAGAACAGAGAAGCAGCCAATATGGGGAAGTCTCAAGGTAAGCATGCAAAATTTGATACACCGGTTTTTCTATCAAATGAGAAAATTATGGGGGAAAATTTATGTTTTAGATATTGAAAAAACTGAGAAAATACCATGATTTCCCCAGGGAGGGAACACTGAGCACAACTAGACTGAAAGTAGTGCGAGAATCAGTTGAACAGGGCAGTGAGAAACAAAAAGGTTGTTATGGCTGCATTCAACATGTGTGATTAGGCAGATAAAAAAAGTTGAACTGCCAGGAGAAATAAAGTTTTTACTTCTTCATCCAGTAAATGGAAGCATGACATTAGATGTCTGAGAACTTAAATTTACATGATAAGGATTGAAGTTGCAAGCAGCAATAAGGCTGTCTGTGTGAAATAGGGGATTGTTATCAAAACAAGGGAAAGATTGGAAATTCAAGTGTCACTATGACGGGTGAGAGACTTGATGGAAGAAGGAAGTGAAAAAAACAAAACAAAAACAAGAAGGTTGGTGTGTGAGATATGTTTGTGTGGGGATTGTGCAAACAATCATGTACTGGTTAGATACAGAAGGAACTGGACATGTAGGGAAAGATTGAGAAGGAATATAGTAGAAAACTATATGTGATGAAAATAAAATGTCTGACAGAATTTATGGAAGTCAAATGAACTGTTTAAATGGTATGAAAAATGAGTTGCAGAATAAAAATAAGGCATTGAGTATGATTAACGGGGACTAATGTGATATAAAGATAAGGAATGTTTCATTAAGCAAAATGGGGAAAATTCTATATTTTAATGGTAAAATAATGATTGAAATTAGGTTTAATTTTAAGTTTGACAACCATTGTGTTTTGTACCTAGGGTCCAGCTATGCTGGAGGTACAGCAACAGGGTTTGCTTATTCAGCCCGGTTTCCGGATGTTAGATATATACTTGTTCTGTAATTAGGGATGTTGATGATAATACCAAATTAGTAAAATGTAAAGACAACTTTTACCAAAAATTCTGATAATCAATAATGTATAATGTTATTTGTTGATATTAAGTAATTGAAGCAAAAGATATTGTCTGTTTTATAAATGAAATTATGGGTCGGGGATAATTTCCCTGGACAAGTATGACTAAAGTTAAACGAAAACTTTGTGAAAACAACTTAGAATATTTTGAGCATTTCGATGCAGCTTATTAAAATTAATGTGCGGCAAATGATAATGATGAAGATTATGATTTGGCTATTGTGATTAAATCCGCCACTGGTGGACTGTAAAAGAATACAGAGAACTGCTTAATCAGTGGCTCTGTTTACATTCCTGAATGGGACACACACTGCTTCAAGGGTGTGCAGTAAGTTGGAGCCGTTTGCAAGCTCACAGTGATCAAACTATAGTCAAGGACAGGTGTCTGATGCTGTAGTTGAGGCTAACACATGAACCCACTAGATGACAGAGAGTGTCTTGATTGTGGTCAGCAGGACCATTTAACACGTAACTGTAAATGCCCACCGAGGTGGTGTTTTAAAAAAAATGTGATAGTGACACATTTCTGATAATAATGTGGGTTTGAAAGTAGATCAGTGTTTAAATGACGAAATTAACATTTTGTCTGAGAAATAAGAGATAAAAAAAAAACAAGGTCAAGAGATTGAAGTCTTAAAGTGAATCCTTTTAAAGAAAAGATCTATAATAGTAATTTTTAAAAGTGAATTGATGAATACAGGTTGATGTAAAATTAATGACTCCAACAAATGTGAGTTGCAAAATATATCAAAGTAACTAACAGGATAATTGTGTTGTAATTAAACATTTAAAAAAAGATTTTAGAGTATATAGAGAGACTAATCTCACAGATGATTTACAATAACTGCAAAAGTATCACAAGCAGAGAGTGCTTGCCTCGTCAAAAAGTAAATCCTAATTGGAGATTGATAAACTCCAAGAGAAAACTTAAGTCAAATATTAAACTATGGTAATAGAGATTGAGAAATGTGAAACGTTATTGAGAACTAGAATAATTATTTTTATGTAAGAACAAATAAGCAGAAGTAGTAGGCTACTGAATTAACGGTTGCTAAATGTAAAATGTGTTGAAAGGCATCTGATTAAACAAACAGCTTGAAAAGTTGACCATGAAACAGCTAGAAGCTGATGTTTTGCTTTCAAAAGATAAGTCTGCTATTGGCTGTAATGAAACAGTTCGCTTATCTAAATCTGATGTGTGCTGTGGCTGAAACAGCCAGTGCGACAGAGACTCAATCTGAATGGAAATTTGTAATGTCTAGATTCCCTGACGTGGGCAAAAGACAACTGTAAAACTATGTTTATTTGAAAACACATGTAATTTCTGGCAAAGATGCCTTAAGCTGGGATAGAGTTAAAAGATGGTAGATAAAAGTTTGATGTTAGAAGTATATGAGAGAGCAGTGTACCAGTCCGAATGTCTAAGAGTCTCTCTCATTCAATGAGTCAGCTAAAAGCTGAAATCTGTGATAATAAGTAAAGCACAGTGTTTCAGTTGAGAATCATAGACACAGAGATGTTTAAAGAAACAATTGCCGTTCAGAGGGCAATTTGTATTTGTAAATGTTTTAAATGTAAAACTGAATGACTTTAAAGAAGTCTTTAAAATAATAATACAGACCTTAAACGATAGAGGAGACATTTTGATTAGCGTATTTTAGGACCAGTAACAACTTTGTCTAATTTAGTCTCCACCATTCAGGACCGATGGCTCCGGCTACAGATGAAGTACACTGAATGTACGGTTGTGATCTAAATTCACTGAGTATAGTCTAAGTAGCTAGGTTGCTGCTTTTAAGATAGTTAATGGATTTAAGTGATTAAATACTGTTATTAACCTGTCTCCCTGTGAACACTATTAGGCAATCGGAATGGCTCTGGTGACTCTTGAACGTGCCTTTCCTAAGCTCCAGAAAACAGCTGAGTTCTGTTGAAGAAAACTGATTGTATTGGGAATGAGCGGTCACCAGTGTGTACGTGTGTACGAGTGGCTACTCAATGACGGGATGATCTTCCTGGCCAGGGGACAGCCTAACGCAGGGGGTCACGAACATTGGGCACCTCAGGATGGAGGTGTTATTTGTGAGAAAGGTATGAGAGTTGAGCGCTGATTACTGGAGGCCACCGGGGTCAGCAGAGCATTGAGAGGTGAGATGGGCTGTGAGAAGTTACGGCAGTCTGACCCAGAAATGTGAGTTCCTCTATACCACTCACCAGAAACCGCATTGATTGTATGGCTTGTTTTTCTTTGTGACAAGTGTCTGCAACTATGCCAGGGGACGACACCCTGAAGAGAAGAAAATTAAAGATAAATGATTAACGGGAGTGGGCTTTCAAAAGCCAGCTGATTCCATGAGGTGATTGCCATTTTTTGCTGCGGAGACAGTAACAAAACTTAATTATATGAGGGACATGATGTTGGTTGCCATATGGGCAAGTAAAATGTATAGAAGAGTTAATGTTGAGCTAATATGTCTATAACATAGTTTTAACTCCTGAAGGTCGTTAGGCATGGTGGTGGCTAAAGATGAAGACAGCTTTGTAGATTTCAGAAAAGTCTGGATAATAAAGCTGAATGGTTAAAGGTTAATGTAATGACTTTAATATTACATTTTGTCTAAATTACAGTCTTAGGAGGCTGTTGAAAAGATTATTTGTTTATAGTGAGAGAGACTGCTTGAGTGGAGGAAGGGATGGTAACTGTGTCTGTCTTTCTGTTATCGGCCTGCTAAAGCAAGCTGAAGCAAAATAGTGATAATGAACCAAAATCCAGCTGACTTTTCTAAAATCAAATGAATAATGAACAGACATGCTTTGAAACTGGTTAAGAGACCATGTAAAATTAGGTAAAAGCTACAGTAAAATGTGAAGTTTAAAATCTTAATTAAAACTTAAATCTTTTTAGAGATGATATAATGAAAAGCGAACATTAAAAATGAACAGTTAAAATATGTGTCTAATATGAGTGTGTGTGATGGTGACTGCACTCTATGTCTTGTATGTGTTAGTTTGGGGTACGAATACTGTGTCTGAATAGTGTGTATATTGTGTCATTAACCTCTGGAATGAGGGTTTTATCATTACAGATGGGTTAAGGCAAATGACAAGTTTTAAGGAAGCTAATAGTTTTGAGTCAATCTGATGACAAGATGATGCAGAAAATGGGACGAGCTTTAAATGGATTAGTTATCCAGCTCTGTCTGCTACTGGTAATTATGAATCAATCTATGGATTAAAAGCATTTATGTAAATTGGATTTGTGAAGTTGTAGAGAGATGTCCATCATGGGTTGAGATAAACTAAAATGTTTTAGATTTGCAGGCAATAACAAAGTGACATATTGGCATATAAGTCAATATCAAATTATCCAGAGAGTCCTTCACATTTATGAATATTGTGAACAAAAAGGGGAAAATGTTGTTTGACTGACATTGACCAAGTCTGTACAGCACGACCTGACCTGACAGAAACAATTGAAACAGAATTTTCAGAAACAATGTTTGTAGATGACGGGATTAAGAGACCAAACAACAGGCCTGAAAAGCAGGATACACTGTAAGACTGAGGGCCGTTGCCCTCCAAATACTCTGATAAGAAGATGTGTTTGTGGCTTTAAGTAATATTTTTGTTTCAGAGGCAGAGAAAGATGTCTGGAGGAATTTTGGCTTTGGGACAACATTTGGGTTAGTGTTGATGGCAAACTTTATCCAAACACCATTATGTTAGATTGATGCACGAGATGATTCATGCATCAAAAGGGGGGATGGTAACAATTTTGATAACAATTGACAAAATTTGGTTTATTAAGGGACGGTATATGATGGGAGGACAAGGGGCTTAATAGGGTAAAAGCCTGGCAAGAAGCCATTCTTCTCCCTAACAAAATTGCTGTCTGTAAGTGTGCCGCACACGCTGATAACAAAATTGCAGGACTGTTTCAACAGGAAACGCCAGGGCAGATGCAGCATCGAAGGCCGTGGCAGCACAGCAGACAAAAGAAACTACGTGTACTTTACTATCTGAAAATAACCTCGACATTTGTTTTTCTTTACAGAGCATGCAGACTTTTGATGCAGGGCAGAATGTGCCCAATAAAATAATGGTTATGGATGAATTTGACTAACTATCCTGGCCTAGATTGTTATTGTGGCAGAAAGAAACAAGGCCACACCTGCGCAGCGCATGACTTAAGATTTTCCTTTTGCAGAATGTCAGGAAGGATTGCAGAAAACAGAACTAATTCTGTTCCAAATGTATAAATATTGTGTTATGGACATGAGCAAAGTGGGTTGAGTGTTTTTCAGGGTAAAAGGACCCCGAGTGCTATTAAGTGAGGAAGAAATTATTTAGTGATAAGATGATTTGTAAAATGAGAAGAAACAGAGTTGAATTGGACAAGTGTTGAGAATAAACTTGAAATTCTTTATGCATATCATCAGCAAGGTGAACAAATGGTGAAAATTCCACAGGTCACACCAATAGGCACGAGCGGCAAGACAAGCGGTCACTAACAAAATACTTAAGGTCTTCATTCACAGGTCAAAGCAGGAGATGGTTCACTCCAGTAGGGGTACATCGTGATCTAAGGGGCAAATCTGGTAATGATCAGAAAATGGTTGGAGAGTGGGATACCTGGGTCGAAGCCTCTCACCTTAGACTACACTGACAGGCCTCAACAATCAAATATGAGGACAACGTGAGGGGTCAAAGGCTCGTGCTAGTAACAGCCTCCCTCACCGGCGATGGAAGACCATGGCTACGGCACGCAAAGTGTCACCCTGGTGAAGACGGAATGTCCATGGGGCAAACGAGATGACCAACACACCTGGAGGAAGATGCACCAACTAATGGTTTGAGTTTAGCAAAAGAATCTGTTTTTGTGATGATTTTGATGATTTTATTTGATTGAATCAAAATAGGGCTTAGATCAAATGATTTGATTGGTTAAGGATTCATTAGAAAATATTTCAGGTAAATTATAGGGATTATTATTGAAGAAACTTGATTAGGCTGTCCATTAAGGGTAAGAAAGGCCGATCATGGGAGAATATGTATGGTAATAAGCTAAAAGATGGTCCGTATTTGAAATATTAGAGTTAATTTTGAACAACTACATTGGTTAAAAGAATGGATAAAAAATATAAAACCTTTTCAGGATAGATTTTATTAAATATGGTGTTAAAAGTTAAGAAAATATGGTTAGGAAAATGGAGGCGATGTATGGAAATGGGCATGGACTGATGGTAAATGGATAAGATTGGTTAATCTTTGGGGGGTTGGGGGTACTGTACTACCAATTTCAGCGATAGGATTATCAATATTGTTATGTTTACCATGTTTACCAATATTGTTATGTTTACTAGGGTTTTTACTTTTCCAAATGTTATTTCCCAAATGTTTAAGAGAGTGGTCAGTTATGTGAAAACCAGAGATGAAGAGTATAAGTGTGATGAAATGACTTAAAATTTGTTCTATTATTTTTATTATTATGATTGGGTAATCTGAATGATAAAAAGGGGGGAATTGTTGTAGAAATTTTAATAGTCATTGATCCCAAACAGTTACAAGGCTGTCTCATATCTTCCTGTTGTGTGTCACTCTCTTGCACCGCGTAACTTCTGTGTACTAGACTGGGCCTATTCTTGCAAGAATAAATACTTTTCTTTTTATTAATTTGACTCTGAGTGTCTCTTACGCAGTGATGATGTTTAACAGAATTTTTGCCACAACAGTAATTAAAGCAGTTGCAAACGTTTTACAAAATACACATAGGCCCAGCTCAACTCTGCAGCAATTATATGCAACACTTTTCGTTTTATTTCCAAATTGTATGTAATATCTAATTAATTTACCTAGCACTGCAAAGTTTCCCTGACATCTCATTATTTCTGTGCACATGAGTTCCTGAACATAATGATTATGATATGATAATTCTATTTAAACTTTTTTTAACTGACAAAAGTACAAAGAAAAGTTTTCCAATGTTTTCACTGACCAACATAAATGTATTTTGTAAATATGAACAAATTTTGATTTTGATGGCTGCAACAAACCCCAAAAAAGTTGGGACAGAGACATGTTTACCAGTGTGTCACATCACCTTTCCTTTAAATTACACTTTTTAATCATTTGGGAGTTGAGGATACTAATCGTTGGAGTTTTGCTAGTGTAATATTTGCCCAATCTTGTCTGATACAAGACAGCCGCTCAACAGTCTGTGGTCATCATTGCCTGATTCTCCTTTTCATGATGGGTCATACATTTTCCATAAGAGACATATCTGGACTGCAGTAAACAGGCAGGCACATCCCTTCTATGGTGCAGAGTGTCTAGAAACCACTCAGTTTTAGCACATGCAGAATGAGGCCTGGCATTGTCTTGCTTCCCAGGAAAGATGTCATCTTGATGGCAGTTTATGTATCTGTACAATCCAAATATATGCCTCCATGTCAATGGTACCTTCACAATAATGCAAGTTACCCATACCGTTTGCAATGATGCACCTCAATACCAGCACAGATGTTTTCTTTTTCACCTGTCGCTGGTGAAAGTCTGGTTGGTCCCTTTCGTCTTTGGGACTGAGAACTCGATGTCCATTTTCTCCCAAAAACAAGCTGAAACATGGACTCATCTGACCACAGCAGACATTTCCACTTTCTTCTAGACCATGTGAGATGAGCTCAGGCCCAGAGAACTCGCCGGCATCTCCACATAGAACTGATGTAAAGCTTTCTCCTTGCGTAACAGAGATTCAAGTGACATTTCTTAATGCGGAGTCAGACTGTGTTCAGTGAAAACGGTTTTCCAAATTACTCCTGAGCACATGTGTCTGTATTTAACGGATTAGCATGGATGGTATCTTGTGCAATGCCATCTGAGGGCTCAAAGGTCACGCACATTCAACAGAGGTCTGCTGCCTTATCCAACACAGACTGAGATTTCTCTGGATTCCCTGAATCTTGTCACAATATTATGTATGGAAGATGATAAAAGACATTAATTCTTTGCAATCTTGCATTGAGAAATGTAATTTTTTGACAATTCTCTTATGATATTTGGCACAAAGTGATGAGCCATGACCCATCTTTGCTTAAAAAGACTAAGAAGCACTTTTACACCCAGACATGATACCCTCAACTATTACCAATTCACCTGCTCATTGTGGACTGTTTCAAAAGAGTTGGATATCTATTTTGGATTATCTTTTCACTTTTATTTTGTCTCTGTCCCAACTTTTTTGGGGTGTGTTGCAGCCATCAAAATCAAAATTTGTTCATATTTACAAAATACAATTATGTTGGTCAGTGAAAACATTGGAAAACTTTTCTTTGTACTTTTGTCAGTTAAAAAAAGTTTAAATAAAATTAACAAATCACAGATTCTTGATTTTAATGCATTTTACAAAATGTCCCAACTCTTTCTGATTTGGGGTTGTAGTATTTCAGCTGCATTATCCATTTTTTAGCAAACAGAAAGATCAGCCTGCTTAATGACAGTATTTTTAATTACTTTTTGTCTTGGCTAGCAAATTTGCACAAAACAATGCTGTGATAGTCTTAAAAGCATTATCAAAAATGTGTTGAAAAATGTATTGAATTGTGAGCCTTCATTTTCCATAAAAATTGTTAATTTCTAAATGTGTATTACAAGTAGGCTACATTCATTATCTTTGTGTTGTGGTGCTTCCTCTTAAAAACCGAACACACAAAATGTGAATTATTTAATAATAGTATTTATTGTTTATATTTTGGTGTTAAGACAAACATCACAAATTTAAGATGATCCTCTGAATCTACCAAAGAAGAGGATGCTGTTGGTGGGGTTGTGCCTGATGTAGAATAAGAACGGGTGATCTGCCATGAAGTGCTCTTCTCGAAACATACAGAAGGCCACAATGGCTGCTGTAGCTGCTGCCGCCTCAGTGCCTTCTTCATTCACATCAACAAATGCCTTGTGGGCCACCGCTGAAATGAAGAGGCCACCCTGACTGCTCATGCCTGTCAGATCAGCTTTTCCATCCTGGAACACAGAAGTCATCCCCATCCCCATCAATGTTTCTGCTAAGGAGCTCTCAACCTCCAGTTTGAACTTTGGCAAATGGACTATGATATCTGTCTGGGTGTCCATATTGTTTCTGTTGGTCCATTTATGAAGCTTGTCAAGGGTCAACTCACTCTCCAGCTGTCAAACACACATATACAAATACTGTTGAGTCTCTGAACATACAAGATACCAAATATAATCAATAAGATCAGAACAAAAACATTTTGCCAACCTTCAGAAGAGGGTCAGAGCCATCCTGAGTTTCCTCAGGAAGAAGGATCAACATGCTGAGCTCCTCCTTTACGTATGGCAACTCCAGCACTTGCAAGCGGTGCTCATAGATGTAGTTGAAGGGGAACTTTTTCTTCTGGTACATCATTTGCACTGGTCGGCTGTCATTCTGATGTATAAGACAGATACATGTGCAAATGAAAGAGTGAACAGAAAGAATATGATTCTCTGTCAAGTAGGTATGATGTAGTACATCAAGTGTAAGGACACTGCAGTTATACAATATTTTGCAAACAGACTTTGATTTTGATTCAGCACAAATGTTTCCGTGTGAAATTGCACCTGGTTTATTTTAAATGGCATTTCTTTAGTGTCTTGAGCATTAAATTTCTGCAGCCAGTTCCCTTTGAAGTAGATGGCATTAACCAGAGCTAGTCTGGTCATTCCAGTCACCATTCCTGGTTTGAGAAGATCTCTGATTTTATCTGAAAAACATAAGTTTGTGTTTCTGACTTCACATCTGGGACTTTTTAAAAAGGTTTACTAGAAACAGGTCAAAACGGATTATTTTATCCAAAATAGAACTGTATAACTGTTCTTCTCACTCTCAGTCTGCTCTTCCACCCATTTGTTAATGAGCTGTCTTGACTTGTCCGATTCTCCAATGAAGTCCACAGCCTGAAGGTCAGCATGGTACAGCTTCAGGGTGGACTCCAAATACTCCTACAGGACACATGACAACACATTCAGCAAAAAAAAGAGGCCTCAAGAAAGACCTTGAGATTAGAAAGTTAAACAATAATGGATCCAAAATGTTACATATATCTTGGATTAGCCTCAAAATGTCTCATTGTAAAGGCAGAATGGACTCACAGGTAAGAAGCTGAAGGTTTTCTCTCCATAGAGGCGGTTGGCCAGGTTGAGGATGTAGGAGGCTGATGGACTGTTGATCGATGAGGTGAGGGTCTCAAAATGAGAGTGAACATCAGAGACAGAACTGAAAGACAAAACCTGCACAGAGAAATATTTTTAAAATAAAAATACATCACATTTTTGGCATTGTGATATATGCCAATAGTATGAGTGTAAAAGTTTTTAAGCACATGTATATTAACTGTGTTTGTTTACACAGGAGAATAAAAAATATTTTACAATATTGGCATATCATAGATTTCTCTTTTATTCAAAATAAAAACAAAAACATGCCTGTGGGAAGAATAAGCTACAAGTGTGCACTGAAGAGCCTGTTCTGAGCACATTTATTGCAAGGGAAGTCAATGATTTCATATAATTGTCATTGAAGTTTGAGATCCATTGTCAATCCAGGAACTGATTATGCAAATGAGCCTTTAATTAAAACAAATACATGCAACATGCTCAGGGTAGGCACAAGCTGGCCTTTGTGGCTACAATCCATTTGAGTTGTTTTTTCTTTAGTATTTTGACAAATTTTCTTGAAATGTAAGCTTCTTCTAAAAGAGCCACTGGTGGAGAGTGAGAGAGCAGCTGTTATCATTCATTTACATTTGTTTACATACTTCACCTCTCCCTCTCTCTCTTGAGTCAGTCACTCACTGGTTGTATCACAATCTGCATGCACTGTTTGGCCAATAAAATGTTCTGCTGTATCTAGTCAATCTATAAAAGTTAATACTTAGCATTCAGTATTTAAGTGAATTGTTGTCTAAGCATATTCAGTAACTTTCTAAAAGACTAAAAACAT
Source organism: Siphateles boraxobius (assembly GCF_051911475.1). Lineage (NCBI taxonomy): Eukaryota > Metazoa > Chordata > Actinopteri > Cypriniformes > Leuciscidae > Siphateles > Siphateles boraxobius. Next base: position 8,845,063 of record NW_027509208.1, read on the forward strand.
CTTATTGACAATGTATTCAGTCAGCATAGACACTGCTGTGTTCATGCAAAGAACATTGCCATTTTCTAATATGCAGTCAATATGTAACTGCAGTGACTAGTCAATACCTCTATCATGAATTTATTAGCTTATAGTAGGGAACTGAACTCATTTAAACTGAATGACAATAGGTTATTCTGAAAGAGAGCACTGTTTGCTTTGGAAATTGTAATGAGATGGCCACATCCACATGAATGATGAACTGAAATGACAGGAAGAATAGTGATAATTCAAAGAAACGCAAAGTTACACAGAAAAAAATGTTAAACTGCCGTAATGTTTTCCAAACCCTGTCATTTCTGTCTAGTCTATTTCTTGGTTTTGCGAAGGAGCCCTGACACTCCTGTTTTGTCTTGTACTGTATAGCACACAGCTTGTGTTTAACACTAGCTGTGTGCTTTCATGTTGTCATGTTTCGTGTGAACACGTGGCTTATGAATGTTTCATTAGCTGCGTGTTCATGTCTCTTTCTGCACAAGCACATGGCTGGTGATTTTGTTTTCCTGGTAATGCGCTTGTGTTTTAGTCATGTTTGGTGTGAGCACATGGCTTTTCATGTATGTTTCCTTGTGCCATGTGCTCTCCTGTGGATTGTCTAGTCCCTCCCATCTTGTTACCTGATTATTGATTAATTTGCCCCACCTTACCTACTTTGTTTGCAGTCCTCAGCTGGTTTGTTGTTGTATGTACACTGTGTGTTTCCTGCTGCTGTGTGCTTCAGTCAAGGAGCAGTCATTCAAGTCAGTCTTGTTTTCCCCCTCAAGGTAGTTTTTGTTGTATTTTGTTTTATTTTTATTAATAAAAAAGCCTATTCTTCTGCGTTTGAGTCCTCGCCTCGCCTCATCTCCTCTATCCCAAACCCTGACATAAAACTAATTTTTTAATGAAAGCTTTCTCAAATCATTTCTAAAATAATTCTCAGGCTCTATGAGAATGAAATGTATCCCCCACAAAATCGAGCTTAAACTCAATGGGTAACCATTGCATAACTGTGTGCCATGATAAATGCATCTCTGGACTAAGCTCAGACAATGAGCAAGTGTTTAATCTTATGAAATCTGGGTCTCGCCCCATTTTTCAAACATATAGTTGTTTTTCCTCTTTCTTATTTTGGGTTGTGTTTTGTTTTCAAGCATGATTTCCCAGTCACCGATTTTGCGTAGGCTAATAACTAGTAGATTCACAAAAATGAATTGGAAACCCTCACAGCCCTTGATTGTTCTCCTGCCGCCTGCTTTCATACCTTTGCCATTTCTTTGGATGTGTCTCCTCGGGCTCCTAAGTAAACCATGCTGAGCGCTGCGCTGATGCTCAATGGGGAAAAGAACATGTTTCCCTCAGCGTTGCTCGCACTCAGAGCCCGATAGAGATCCAGAGCGAAGAGACTGTTAGCATGAGCGAGACCCTCCATGACTGATGATGACACTGCAAAAAGAGCCCAAGCATTATGATACCACCATCATTTATCCCATCGTTACAATAGCGCTTCTGACAAAACAATTAGCCTATGTCAGATAATCTGTCAGAGAAACGCGGAAGTCGCAAAGACGTAGGCTACATTAATGTTCATTAGGCTACTATGGGAAACAAAACTGCAGTTCTGTGCGCCGTTTTTTTAGAATCGCATGTGTATTGGTTAAGTATAGTCTATTACTTACATTTTATGAAAGATGCTTGTCCCAAACGTACGTCTGTGTGAGAGAGAAACCTGCCCCAGAGTCATGCGATATAAATGATCAGCTACGCCCATAATGAGCAGAAAAAAACTAGACAAGCAAACTGCAGAAGTTAAGTTAGACATGTAACAGGTGAGTCAGTCTCATACTCACCCGCCCTTTATTACCTTTTCACATGCTTCCCTTATTTTACTGCATGATGTCCAGTCAAGTTCAAAAGTGAATAAAACATGGTTGTGTGCTTTATTGGGAGAGAGACAGAAAGAGATCGAGAGCGAGTGAGAGAGTGGACAATAGGAAATAGACTTTGTGTTCTCTCAGCAACATAACGCAGATGCATTTAATGAATGTGTCAGCTCTGGACTAATCAGTTGGACTTTGTGCATAAAGGTTGAGTCACACAGTTGGATCAGAGGTTCTGCGCAATAAAACAGTCAAAGTCTTTTCACAATAGCTGTGTTCGTCAGAAATCTAGTGTTTTTCTGTAGCCTATCAAAATGGTTCTTTTTTTAATTTTATTTTTATATCTATTGGGCATAGACTATTGATTTATTCAGGATACCCGAGGTTTCTACCTTAAGAGATAACAGCAATCATTTGGCAGAATAAGGAATAATGAATTAGTTGACCTAACTATTAATGCACAACAGATTGAGCAACTGAACATTGGAAATTGCTCTGTTAACTTAAGGTTGGACCTACACACACACACACACACACACACACACACACACACACACACACACACACACACACACACACACACACACACACACACACACACACACACACACACACACACACACACACACATGTAGTGTTTCCATGTTTTATGGGGACTTTCCATAGACATAATGATTTTTATACTGTACAAACTGTATATTCTATTCCCTTACACTAACCCTACCCCTAAACCTACCCATCACAGAAAACTTTCTGCATTTTTACATCTTCAAAAAACATCACTTAGTTTGATTTATAAGCTGTTTTCCTCATGGGGACCAAAAAATGTCCCCACACGAACAAGGATTTCAGATATTGCCATCCTTATGGGGACATTTTGTCTCCATAATGTAGGGTTTACCAGGCCACACACACACACACAATCTTGTAGATCTCTTTTTTCAGTGAGACGGTTCAGCTCCGCTTCGACTTTTGGACGAAGAGCACTCTGGGCTGGCAAAACTTGGGTTTGTATCCATGTTTTAATGTTATTTTAGCATTGATGTGGTGGATAGTCCCCCTGCGCGACATACAATGGAAGAACAGCTCTCTGCGTGCCCATTTTCACATGCCCATCAATTACACCTTCAGGTAAACACCTTACACCTTCTGTAAAGCGCTCACCCCCGAACATGAGTGCCGCTCACATAGCAGTGAACACTAAACAGCCGGGTGGCCGGGTCCCTATTACTAGTGATGGGGACGAGACCGCCTATGCCGAGTCCGAGTCAAGACCGAGTCTTTGAAGGGTCGAGTCCGAGTCGAGACCGAGTTCCTTGGTTTTCAAATACAGTCGAGTCCGAGTCAAGACCGAGTCTTTGAAGGGTCGAGTCCGAGTCGAGACCGAGTCTTTGAGGAAGTTAGTCCGAGTCGAGATTTTGTCTCGACATGTCAGTTTTGATATTCATGATTTAATATCAGCCCAGTTAATAATCAACAGTTAGGCCTACGTTATCCGAGACCGGACTCGAGTACTACATCACTACCTATTACAGAGCGGCCTGTCCCCAGTTTTCATTCAACCCCTTGCTATGCGGGCCGAGGCCTGGCAGGCCATCCCCGGTATATCAGAATGGGTGTTGAACATAATAAAACGAGGCTACTCGCTACAGTTTGCTAGCAGACCCCCGCGCTTTTCAGCCGTGGTCAAGACGACAGTGAGAAGAGACGTGGCTCACGTCCTTCACACCGAAATGTCGAAACTGTTAGAGAAGGGAGCTGTGGAAAAAGTCTCATTATCACAAAGCGAGTCAGACTTTTACAGTCGTTACTTCCTCGTCCCAAAGAAGGATGGCAGTCTCAGACCCATCCTAGACCTCAGACACCTGAACAAAGCGCCTATGACGCGACGTTCAGAATGCTGACAACCAAACAAATCCTTGCGCAAATTCGCCCAGGGGATTGGTTTATCTCAGTGGATCTGATGGATGCTTATTTTCACATCCAGATATCACCCCAGCACAGGCCATTTCTCAGATTCGCCTTCGAGGGGCAGGCTTACCAGTACACAGTACTACCGTTCGGCCTATCACTGACACCTCGTACTTTTACAAAGTGTATAGACGCAGCACTTACCCCCCTGAGACAGCAGGGAGTCCTAGTGTTAAACTAACTCGACGATTGGCTGGTTATAGCCCAATCAGAGGAACAATTGAAAACTCACAGATCCTGGCTCTTCAGCCATATAGAGAGCCTGGGACTCAGGATCAACGTTTCAAAGAGCACACTGTCTCCCAGCCAGAGTATATCTTTCCTGGGTACAGTGATAGACTCTATACAAATGAAAGTGTGCCTCAAATCAGAGCGCGCGCTCACTATTCAGTGCCTAGCGGCATCTTTCAGATCAGGCGCGTGCGCGCCTCTCAAGAGATTTCAGAGGATGGTTGGGTCTTATGTCTTCATCATCATCAGTACTCCAGCTCGGACTAATGCACATACGTCCTCTCCAGCGCTGGCTAAAACACTGTGTACCAACTCACGCATGGCGATCTGACCACTTACAAATCAGAGCGAACCACGGCTGTATCGGTCAGGGTATATTCTGGCAAACCGTTTGCCAATCACGTCTAGCAATCGGCAAAGCAAAATGTTGTACACGCCATTTACCAACAAGCGATGGGTAACTCGCAAAGCACAATGTTCCTTCCCGTTTCCCCAGCACGATACCACAGAACGGCATAAAGTAAGAGGGTTGAGAAGTAAGAGGCGGGGCACCAGTTAAAACATTTCAAAGTTAAAGTTCACCCAAACAAGGTATTAATAGACAAGTTTTAGTCAAATATTGATTGTTTATACCTAAATCCGTCTGTGGTTGCATTTCTGCTATGGCAACGTCGCTGTCTAAGTGCTCGCAACATTGTAACAATTGTTAACGTAGAATTGTAAGACGCGACAGGCCTGTAGCGCGACATTCAGCAACTGAGAGACGACGTTCTGACAATTACAATTTTTATTATGCTAGACATAGATATCCCACATTTAGCATGCTATGTTATGGTTAATTTTTAATAAGTATGTAAGATAATTATATACTTTTAAAATATTGTTTATCCTTATTATTATTTATGACAGTAAATTAATTATAATCAACACCTGCAAGTGTACACTTTGAAGAGTAAAAATGACATAGAAGGTTAGCTAATTCCTACTTTATTAAGCATATGGCAATCAAATTGCACTTCCAAAAGTCATACATTTGTGAGAAAAGAAAACGTATCATATACAGTGAGTGAGTAACGTTAACTAGCATGAGCAGAGATATGAAAATCTAGCAAAGAAACGAATGAGACGACAAATCAAAGGAAAAATAAACAGGTGTATGAGCGGTTACAAAAAATGTTTCTCACTGTGTGTTTCCAAAAAAACAGGAAAAAACATTATGCAACAAGTACGCGCTTAAGTCGCTGCCTGTTCAAGGCATCAATTACTCATCATTAAAGTCATTTTGGCTTCATTATGGCTTAGCCTATAACGCTAGCATAAAGTTAAATATTTGTCATACCTGACCAGAGGATGTTTAAATAAATGTCACAATAGACAAGGAAGTTGTAGGTTGTGTTTGTATAATTTCCGTATCTTATTTAGCTAAGGTAAATTAAATGCAATTCTCACGTAGCCTATCATTGCTTGATGATGAATGAGACGGCCCAGCGATTGGTTGAAATTTAAAAGGCTGATTTTCGCGTGTCATGGCAGTGACGAGTAGGCTACATAATTGTCCAGTGGTTGTCCAGACACCATAGGCACAACATTAAGCAACGGCCCTGGGGCCCGTTCTTCGTACGTTGCTTAAAACATCCGAGATCAAACGAGACATCCAAGATAATATCATCGTGCTCATCATGATCCGGCTAATTAGGTTCTTCGAACACTCCTGCCGGTTATGATTAGTATCGCTGGATTGAGTTATCTGAGATAGTTGCGCGTTCATGCGCTGGGTTAAAAGGGGATATGTATCGATAGTAGAAACATTGATCAGCAACGCTGCTATTGGCTGCTCACCGTGGCCAAAGAGCGCGCTCAGTGTTTCTCCACAGAAGAGCAAGAGTTATTGCTTGAAGGATATGCAGAATTTGAAAACTTAATTAAAACGCCAGGGAACACCTCAAAGTGTGCTAAAGCCAAGAGAGAGGGCTGGCAAAACGTAGCAGACAAATTAAGTTTGTAGTTAGATGTTTTTATCACTTATTACAGTATATATTTGTATATTTTAATAATTTCTAAATAATTAATAACTTTGTTCATTGTAATGTCAGAGTCACCATCCACTACTACAACATGGGAACAAGTAAAAGCGAAGTACTAGAATATTCTACATAATAGTAATTTGTACTAACTAATCTCTTTTAAAAAGGCACTGTTAATAAATGTTAGCCTGTTTATAAAAGCAACCAAGAAAAAGGCTGAGAAAAAAAAAAGAAAAGAAAAACAAACAGGTGGTGGTCCTGCACCCCCACATTATACCCAGCAGAAGAGCTGGCCCTTGGGTTGAGTGTGAACCTTGTGGAGGGCATCCCTGGGTTCAGCTCTTCCTCAGACCCACAGCCAGAGGCCAGGAGCAGAACACCTTCACTGCTGGGAAATGAACTTTAAATGATCCTAGTACACTGTAAAATAATTTGATGCTGCATTAAATTAAGTAGGCCTATGGCTGTCCAGTCATATCAGCTGTTAAACCTTGAGTAGCAATGAATTGCTTTGACTTGTGAAAGTCTACATGTGTGACTGTGAAACTACATAGTTAATGTAAAAAAAAATATATGTTGCCATGAGTTATTGATCACATTTCCCCCCAGTGTACTTCATAGTAATGAAATTGTGTTTTCCTCTTTTGTGCAGTATTAAACAATACACCAACACTTTTATGTGTTCCCAAGCAAGTGTTGGCTGAAGCATGTGCAGTAAGTGGACTTTTTCTAATGTTACATCAAAAGGGAAGAAAGTAGCTACAACACTTTGTAATGCCCATTTGATTTCACTTTATTTGGATGGTCCCTTTAACACATTCAGTTGACTATAAGTAACGTTGCACCTACATCTCTACTAACTCTCACTAGAGTATTAGTAGAGTATTAGTAGACTGGTAGGGTTAGGGATAGAATAAGTTGGCATGTAGTTGCAAAGTTACTTATAGTCAGTAGAATGTCTGTTGGAGGAGCATCACAATAAAGAGTTAGCAGATATTAAGCAGACAGTCTACTAATACTCTAATGAGAGTTAGTTGACATGTAGTTGCAAAGTTACTTATAGTCAACAGAAAGTTCAAAAGGGACCATCAAAATAAAGTGTTACCGCCCATTTTTCCCCCAATGCACAGGACAGTGAAGAAACACTCTGAGGTATCTTTAAGTGCATAAATAACTTTACTTAATTTACACTTGAGTAACTATTATTTCTAATATGAGTTGCAGGAGTCCACATCTACAGAAGAGTCTGCACAAAGCAGTGATGCAGAGGTGGACAGTGTTGTACTTTTCCTTTTCATTTTTGATGCATAAGCCATGTGTTTGACAGGTTTACCCCTACCCCTAGAAAACAGAGTATTTTGAAAATACTTGACAACTTAAAGAAAAAAAAACTGGCACTAGAGATAGAGTTGCTTCATAGGAACTTCAGAGTAATTGCTAATATATTATTTCACACAGAGTACAGTATATATTATTTGCAGGCAAAAGATGACTTTTGATGAGATGACACTGGCTTTTCTTTACAAAGAACAATAAAAATAAAAATCAAGGAACTAAGCATATTTGTCTTGTCTTTTATTAAACATTTAATGAAATGTTTTATATTTTTTCTGATGGTGCAATGTTGTGTAATATGGCCCATGCAATGTCACAGGCCCTGTCAGGTGCAATCCTCAGACTTTTCAGATACTTTAGTTGGCTGAAGTTCACTTCATTGTGTGCCCTTGTCCTGGCTAGAGCTACATTGTAACTGGTCTGGGGTTTGGGTCAGGGAATGGGGTCATAAAACACCTGTCTCCAAGCAGGATCCTGTTGTAAATCACCTGTTTAATGGAAAAATTCAGTTCTGTTAGGATAAGCATACGTGTATGTAATACAGTGAGCTTGATATTTATATTTTTCCTTACCATGTTCAAATAATGTGCATAAATCTCTGAAAATTCTTGAGTCATGCACAGATCCTGGCCATATTTGTGATATGGAACATAGTCACACACCATCTAAGAGATTTTAGTCAGTCAACTGCCTTTTTAAAATTTGATATAATACTAATCTGGATAAGAATCGCAATAGTAACTTGCCTGCACTGTTATTAAAGCCCGACTCCGACGAATCGAACATTTATGCGTTTCCAACAAATTAATGATGTAAACGACATCCTCACGAGTCATGAGAAAAATGATATCTCTCAAAAAGTACACTATCGCGCTGCGCTAAAAGACTTCCCGTATCAGCTCCGCTTAAAAGGCCGCGATCTAATCCTGTTAACATGAAATAAACCTGCTCGCGAGCAGGTTCAAGCTGGCGCACCTGTTGCTATGACAGCAAGTCCAGAATGAGCGTCGAAGAACCAAACAATCCAAGATCATGCCAAATCGCCAACAATCAAATCCAGCTAACTGAGTTAGCGACGTACGAAGAACAGGCCACATTGTGACAACGCTGTAACAAACTTCACCACACAACGTAGTTATAGCAACCTTTTGGTCATGTTGTTAAAACGTTGTGACAACGTTCGTGTTTGCTGGGTTCCACGTATTCGTTCCGGGGCTTAAGTCATAGGCGTAATTTGCGGGTGGACCATGTCCCGTCCACTTTTTGCCAGGGTCGATAATGTCCCCACCACTTTTGAAACATCTCACGGCATGGATGTACCAATACAAATAAATAAAAACATCTCCAGTTAACTAGCAAAGCATTCGTTTAGTTCGTTTGTTAAATAAGAAGCAATCTAGCGTGGAAATGTGTCTTTTTATTTAAATCAAGTGATCAAAGTGTTCGTTGCCGCTGTGATCAGTGAAAAAACAACATATATTGGAGTAGATCTCATTAAACAAAATTAAACCCAGTGTACTATTTAAATCGATTGCTGGATCGTAAGGTTATTGTACATGCATCTGATTTATGATTTAGTTATTTTATGCAATTATTTAAATTTATTTTAATTATCACAATTAAAGTTTTAATTATATTAAATTGAACAGGCACAACATACAGCATGCAATCAAATATTCTTAAGGATTTATTATTATTATTTATAATGTTTTTTCAACATAATATCTCATTGTTTAGACATAATATGTCTGCATGGAACAATCAAGATGTGCATTTGTAAATCCGGCGTACATTGATTTTTTAAAAATAAACTAGTGTTTTCTGTGTCAGTGTCGCTGAACAGATGAAGTTGACGATCGCCATCTCCGTAGTGAACGCACCTATACAGAGAAATGCACATAATGGATTACATAATCAGAGAGTAGCCTATTTCTTTTCGTTTTGAATTGCCATGCAATGCCATGTCATGATTATATTGGCTGCTAATGTTTGCTTCTTATTTATTATATCCAGGCAATTGGTCGATGAAAAATTGATTAGAATTAAGATACAATTTATACAAAACGAAATTCACTTTAAAGAAAGGCTTTCTACAAAACAAAACTTAATGAAGTGGTCAAAATCATGTCTGGCCCATCATGTCTCCCGATATATTGCGCATCTTACTCTGTTCAATTTTCATAATCAGCAGATGGAAAACAAATAACATTATAATATTTTAACAAATATTAAACTAAATGCGCTTAATTAATTGCTACAACGTTTATAGTAAGCCTGCAGACTCTAGCCTAAATATTGAAATTGCAGTTTATTTAATTGTTAACTTATGTAAGTGTTACCGATTTTTTATAAACCGATTCAGACGTCTGGTGAGTTCAGTATTGGACAGATCAGTTGTTTTAACCATTCATTAAAGTGAATGGTTCAAAGGAGTCATTTGTTTGCATATCGGATGTGTCATTAGTGGACGTTTAGGACATCGCACAAGATTTGTGTCAATACAGAAAACATTTCATCACTGGATAGGTTTTTTTTCGTTTATTGAAATGTGGTTTATGTCATCTGAATGGGCGGAACGCTTTTCAGAGAAGATAAGGCAATGGTTCTTTTTAGCACAAACTGAAAAAAAACTCCAAATGCTCAATGTGAAACCTATCCCCATGTAAACCATGTTTACTATCGTTTCAATTGATTTTGATTAATATGCGCGAGGGAGAGAGCAGGAGAGAGCAAGACAGCGCTCGTGTTGTTGAAGACGTGAGAGTGCGCACGCGCAGCGCGGGGCCAATTTAAGCAATGATAACCGCTTGCGTCACATATCCATTTGACGTGGGATAGCGCCATTACGCTACTGTCGTTTTACGCCAATACTTTGGTAAAGCATTTGACTGAAATAATCTATAATTATAAATGTAAATAATATAAGCCTATTATGACCTTACAGCCCTTGGACTGCATTATTTCTTAAATAATGATATAAATGTATTATTTGACCTAGACATTTACAATAGTTACGTTTGCATATGTTTGTAAATGTATATTCGCCTTTTTATCAGATTTAAAGAACTTGTAAAATAACATAACATTACATATAAAATACATTTTAAATGGACAATAGTTTAGCCTACTACATTCTGCACCATTAACCACTATATGCCTACCATATGCAATGTGTAGCCTACTGCAAATGTTTCGTATTTTTAAAGCTTCTACGTAGGAGTCTTCAATGGATCTGAGAGCAACTCTTGAGTGAGGAAAAGACAAAAACTTTATAAAAAATATGTGATTTTTGTATAACTTTATGTCTGATAACTTTCAGTAGCCTACTATAGTCTACATGGACCAGAAAAGCACGGACACAAATCACAGTTATTAAAACTATAGCCTATTGACAGTCAAATAAGCGTCTTAAAAAAGTTTTGCTTATAAATGTAGGCTATGTAGCCTATAATAAAATAATAAAGAACTTGCGATTGTGGTAGGCTACTGGTGGTAAACTGACAGCCGCAGTTGAGCAGTTAATGGGGACGCTCAGCAAACGCTCTTTGGCGATCAGGTGCGGACATATGAATCAGAGAAAATTATGTTGCGGGTGGGTGTATTATTAATCAGAAGCAGCCGATTCGGGTGACGTTTAAAATGATCCGCACATCTATCTACAGAGTAAAATATCAAGCTGTTGATGATTTTCTTTGCAGTCTGAATGTGCACACCACACCAGGGATTATCATCACTATTTCAGCATGTGGTAGACATTTTAGGTGGTTCTCAAACTGTATCAGTATGAACTTAAAGATATTAGAAATTCGATAGGCCTATTTTATTAAGATATTACATAAGAATGAATACCATCGTTGGATTCTTTATTGGAATGCTATATTCTAATGTTCCAAATATAATTGCGTTACCAATTCAACTATAGCCTAAACAATCAATATTTGACTAAAACTTGTCTATTAATACCTGTTTGCGTGAACTTTAACTTTGAAATGTTTTAACTGGTGCCCCGCCTCTTACTTCTCAACCCTCTTACTTTATGCCGTTCTGTGGTATCGTGCTGGGGAAACGGGAAGGAACATTGTGCTTTGCGAGTTACCCATCGCTTGTTGGTAAATGGCATGTAGGCTACAACATTTTGCTTTGCCGATTGCTAGACGTGATTGGCAAACGGTTTGCCAGAATATACCCTGACCTGTATCAGAGCCCTGGCTCCCCGGAAAGCAAACGACTGGTATCAGTCAGGAGTGAGTATGGGTGTGGTTACGAGGAGAAAAGTGATCTCGACAGATAGCTCCAATCTAGGTTAGGGGGCCCTTTACGATGGCAGGCCCGTCTCTGGCCTATGGTCAAGCCTGGAGAGGCGCCTACATATAAACTGTCTAGAGATGAGAACAGTCGCTCTATTGCTGAATGCTTTTCTCCCATACTTAAAAGGCCACCACGTCCTGGTCCGGACGGACAACATGGCAGTGGTGTCCTATATGAATTGCCAGGGCGGTCTCACTTCAAGCAACCTGCACGCCATGGCAAAAAACCTCATGTTATGGGCTCAGCACAACCTGCGCTCCCTAAAGGCGGCGCACGTGTCAGGCATTATGAACCAGGGTGCGGATATGTTATCCAGAGACAATGTTCCCCCAGGGGAATGGTCTCTTCACCCATAGACAGTTCAACTAATATGGAGCATCTTCGGCGAGGCAGAGGTCGACCTCTTCGCCTCAGAAGACAAGACTCATTGCCGAATATTTTTTTCAAAGAGCAGGGACGCACTTTCCCACGATTGGCCGAGTCGCCCGCTGTATGCATTCCCTCCGGTCACGAGATTACCACAGGTCATCGAACGGATCAGGTAGAGCAAGTGTGCAGTGCTACTAATAGCACCTCTCTGGAAAACCCAGTTATGGTTCTCCGAGCTGGCACAGCTGCTGGAAACAGCCCCATGGCAAACCGATTAATCTGCCAATAGCAGACCCCGTCCTGACTTGTGGGCCCTTCATGTATGGCCCCTCAACGGGTACCCGGGTGTCTCCCGGGAAAGGATGCTGAAAACGATCACTGAAGTAAGAGCGCCATCAACTGATTTGCTCTTATCATCCGATCGCTGCTGTATCTCTCTATTAGTGCTACTCGATCATAGTGCTGCATTTGACACTATCGACCACAACATCTTTTTAAATAGACTTGCAAAATTATATTGGCATTAGTGGAATTGCACATGGTTTAAATCATACTTATCTGATCGTTATCAGTTTGTAGCAGTAAATGAAGAGATGTCTTATCGGTCAAAATTTCAGTATGGTGTACCACAAGGCTCAGTACTAGGACCGTTGCTGTTCACTCTGTACATGCTACCCTTAGGAGATATCATTAGGAAGCATGGCATTAGTTTTCACTTTTATGCTGATGATACTCAGCTCTATATTTCTTCACGCCCTGACGAAACTTACCAAGCCACGGAATTTACGGAATGCAAAGCTGATATAAAAAACTGGATGACTAGTAATTTCCTACAACTTAGTTCTGAAAAAAGAGATTCTAATTATTGGACAAAAAACTTCATCACGTTATAACCTAGAATACTGTCTAACACTTGATGGCTGCTCTATCAAGTCCTCGTGGTCGGTTAGGAACCTGGGTGTGCTCTTTGATACCAATCTTTCATTTGAAAGTCACGTGTCTAGTATCTATAAAACTACGTTTTTTCATCTTAAAAATATATCTAAATTACGTCATTTGCTTTCAATGAAAAATGCAGAACGTTCATGACATCAAGGCTAGATTATTGTAATGCTCTACTGGGTGATTGCCCTGCATGTTTAATACATAAACTACAGGTGGTCCAAAACGCAGCCGCTAGAGTTCTTACCAGAACCAGGAAGTATGACCATATTAGCTCGGTTCTGTCGACACTGCATTGGCTCCCTATTAAACATCATATAAATTTTTAAATATTGCTGATTACTTACAAAGCACTAAATGGTTTAGCTCCCCAGTACTTGAGCGAGCTCTCAATGCATTATAGTCCTTCACGTCTATAAGATCTCAAAATTCTGGCCAGTTGATAATACCTAGAATATCAAAATCGACTGCTGGCGGTAGACAATTTTCCTATCTAGCACCAAAACTTTGGAACAATCTTCCTAACATTGCAGACACAGTCTGTCAGTTCAAATCTAGACTAAAAACACATCTCTTTGGCTTAGCATACACATAACACATTATAGACTTCTATAATTCAATGTTAGGCTGCATAGTTTAGATCAGCTGGAACTGGGGACACTTCCCATAAATCCTGATGTACTTGGTACGTCTACACAAATATTAGTCTCTCTGTTTATCCCGAGGTTTACCGCAGTCCGCCGGATCCAGGCTGTATCGGGATCTGATGAAGGACCTGCGCCTGGACACGAAGACAACGCAGTCCTGAAGTGTCAACTAGTCTCTCCCCTTTAAAGGTAAACAGATAAAACTGTTGTCGGGATAATTCCAATTCACGTGGCTATGCGGAAGCGATAAAAATTCTCAGAGCCACCAGGCACTGTTTTATGCAAATGATCGGCCGGATCGCAATAAGGGTTTTCTGTTAGAACGGTGCCGTGTTAACGGCCCTTAAGTTAATAACTAACGATCATTGTGACGGGAAGTGAATCAATCAAAACTAACTTTAGCTGGACAATAACTTTATTATAGAGCTCCTGTAAAGCCAAAACAATCTCTGTTACTTTAATTTCCTATTATCAATGTAAAGCTGCTTTGAAACAATCTATATTGTTAAAAGCGCTAAATGAAGTTGACTTGACTTGACTCACCTAGACACCTCTACGCTCAGAAATGGGTAGTACTTTTTGTCTTGGCTAGCAAATTTGCACAAAACAATACTGTGAAAGTCTTAAAAGCATTATCAAAAATGTGTTGAAAATGTATTGGATTGTGAGCCTTCATTTTCCATAAAAATTGTTAATTTCTAAATGTGTATTTCAAGTACATCCATTATCTTTGTGTTGTGGTGCTTCCTCTTAAAAATCGAACACACAAAATGTGAATTATTTAATAATAGTATTTATTGTTTATATTTTGGTGTTAAGACAAACACCACATATTTAAGATGATCCTCTGAATCTACCAAAGAAGAGGATGCTGTTGGTGGGGTTGTGCCTGATGTAGAATAAGAACGGGTGATCTGCCATGAAGTGCTCTTCTCGAAACATACTACTGATCGCAATGTCTGCTGTAGCTGCTGCCGCCTCAGTGCCTTCTTCATTCACATCAACAAATGCCTTGTGGACCACCACTGAAATGGAGAGGCCACCCTGATTGTTCATGCCTGTCAGATCAGCCTTTCCATGCTGGAACACAGAAGTCATCCCCATCCCCATCAATGTTTCTGCTAAGGAGCTCTCAACCTCCAGTTTGAACTTTGGCAAATGGACTATGATATCTGTCTGGGTGTCCATATTGTTTCTGTTGGTCCATTTATGAAGCTTGTCAATGGTCAACTCACTCTCGAGCTGTCAAACACACATATACAAACACTGTTGAGTCTCTGAACATACAAGATACCAAATATAATCAATAAGATCGGAACAAAAACATTTTGCCAACCTTCAGAAGAGGGTCAGAGCCATCCTGAGTTTCCTCAGGAAGAAGGATCAACATGCTGAGCTCCTCCTTTACGTATGGCAACTCCAGCACTTGCAAGCGGTGCTCATAGATGTAGTTGAGGGGGAACTTTTTCTTCTGGTACATCATTTGCACTGGTCGGCTGTCATTCTGATGTATAAGACAGGTACATGTGCAAATGAAAGAGTGAACAGAAAGAATATGATTCTCTGTCAAGTAGGTATGATGTTGTACATCAAGTGTAAGGACATACCACCGCAGTTATACAATATTTTGCAAACAGACTTTGATTTTGATTCAGCACAGAAATGTTTCTGTGTGAAATAAGAATTGCACCTGGTTTATTTTAAATGGCATTTCTTTAGTGTCTTGAGCATTAAATTTCTGCAGCCAGTTCCCTTTGAAGTAGATGGCATTAACCAGAGCTAGTCTGGTCATTCCAGTCACCATTCCTGGTTTGAGAAGATCTCTGATTTTATCTGAAAAACATAAGTTTGTGTTTCTGACTTCACATCTGTGACTTTTTAAAAAGGTTTACTAGAAACAGTTCAAAACGGATTATTTTATCCAAAATAGAACTGTATAACTGTTCTTCTCACTCTCAGTCTGCTCTTCCACCCATTTGTTAATGAGCTGTCTTGACTTGTCCGATTCTCCAATGAAGTCCACAGCCTGAAGGTCAGCATGGTACAGCTTCAGGGTGGACTCCAAATACTCCTACAGGACACATGACAACACATTCAGCAAAAAAGAGGCCTCAAGAAAGACCTTGAGATTAGAAAGTTAAACAATAATGGATCCAAAATATTACATATATCTTGGATTAGCCTCAAAATGTCTCATTGTAAAGGCAGAATGGACTCACAGGTAAGAAGCTGAAGGTTTTCTCTCCATAGAGGCGGTTGGCCAGTTTGAAGATGTAGGAGGCTGATGGACTGTTGATCGATGAGGTGAGGGTCTCAAAATGGGAGTGAACATCAGAGACAGAACTGAAAGACAAAACCTGCAGAGAGAAATATTTTTAAAATAATAATACATCACAATTTTGGCATTGTGATATATGCCAATTGTATGAGTGTAAAAGTTTTTCAGCACATGTATATTAACTGTGTTTGTTTACACAGGAGAGGCGTTGCAAATATTTTACAATACTGGCATATCATAGATTTCTCTTTTATTCAAAATAAAAACAAAAACATACCTGTGGGAAGACTAAGCTACAAGTGTGCACTGAAGAGCCTGTTCTGAGCACATTTATTGCAAGGGATAAAACTAAATCAAGGATTTCATATAATTGTCATCGAAGTTTGAGATCCATTGTCAATCCAGGAATGTTCTATCTAAATGATTCTGTAATTAAAACAAAAACATGCAACATGCTCAGGGTAGGCACAAGCTGGCCTTTGTGGCTACAATCCATTTTAGATTGAACACATTTTCTTGAAATGTAAGCTTCTTCTAAAAGAGCCACTGGTGGAGAGTGAGAGAGCAGCTGTTATCATTCATTTACACTTGTTTACATACTTCACCTCTCCCTCTCTCTGTTGAGTCAGTCGCTCACTGGTTGTATCACAATCTGCATGCACTCTTTGGCCAATAAAATGTTCTGCTGTAGTCAATCTATAAAAGTCTGTACTAAGCTCAGACAATGAGCAAGTGTTTAATCTTATGAAATCTGGGTCTCGCCCCATTTTTCAATCATATGGTTGTTTTTCTCTTTCTTGTTTTGGGTTGTGTTTTGTTTTCAAGCAGGATTTCCCAGTCACCGATTTTGCGTAGGCTAATAACTAGTAGATTCACAATTACAAAAATGAATTGGAAACCCTCACAGCCCTTGATTGTTCCCCTGCCGCCTGCTATCATACCTTTGCCATTTCTTTAGATGTGTCTCCTCGGGCTCCTAAGTAAACCATGCTGAGCGCTGCGCTGATGCTCAATGGGGAAAAGAACATGTTTCCCTCAGCGTTGCTCGCACTCAGAGCCCGATAGAGATCCAGAGCGAAGAGACTGTTAGCATGAGCGAGACCCTCCATGACTGATGATGACACTGCAAAAAGAGCCCAAGCATTAGGATCAGGGGCGTGGTAGCGGGGGGAAAAAGGGTACCCAGGGCCCGAGGCAGGGGGGGGGGGCCCTTAGAAGACGCCGAGCTGAAGTCAAAAGTCCGTCCGTCCATCCCCCCCCCCGTTGGAGAAGTCGCCGCGCTCAAATCAAAAGTCCGTCTCCGTCTCTCTCTCAACCCCCCTACACCCCCCCCCCCCCCCCCGTTGAAGAAGTCGCCGCGCTCAAATCAAAAGTCCGTCTCCGGCTCATCTCCAGATCCCCCCCCCGCCCCCCGTTGGAGAAGTCGCCGCGCTCAAATCAAAAGTACGTGGCGGGGGGCCCAGCTAGATGGTTTGTACCCAGGGCCCAAAATTTGGTACTACACCCCTGATTATGATACCACCATCATTTATCCCATCGTTACAATAGAGAAACGCGGAAGTCGCAAAAACGTACATTAGGGTTCATTACTATGGGAAATAGGATTTTTTTTAGACACACATATATATATTGATTAAGTAGTCTATTACTTACATGAAAGATGCTTGTCCCAAATGTACGTCTGTGTGAGATAGAAACCTGCCCCAGAGTCATGCGATATAAATGATCAGCAACGTCCATAATAAGCAGAAAAAACTAGACAAGCAAACTGCAGAAGTTAAGTTAGACATGTAACAGGTGAGTCAGTCTCACACTCACCCACCCTTTTATTACCTTTTCACATGCTTCCCTTATTTTACTGCATGATGTCCAGTCAAGTTCAAAAGTGAATAAAACATTGGAATGGTTGTGTGCTTTATTTGGAGAGAGACAGAAAGAGAGCGAGAGCGAGTGAGAGAGTGGACAATAGGAAATAGAGAAATATGTTTTGTCAGCAACATAACGCAGATGCATTCAATGAATGTGACAGCTCTGGACTTGGACTTTGTGCATAAAGGCTGAGTCATACAGTTGGATCAGAGGTTCTGCGCAATAAAACAGTCAAAGGCTTTTCACAATAGCTGTGTTCGTCAGAAATGCTTCTTCCGTCTAGTGTTTTTCTGTAGCCTATCAAAATGGTTCTTTGTTTTTTATTTATTTATTGGGCATAGACTATTGATTTATTCAGGATATGATATTCCTTATAATATTATTATAAGGAATAATGAATCAAAGAGTTGACCTATCTATTAATGCACTACCAAATGAGCAACTGAAAATTGCTCTGTTAACTTAAGGTTGGACCTACACACACACACACACACACACACACACACACACACACAATACAATCTCTAGCTCCTTATCCTAACCCTAACCTACAACTAACTGCCTAACCTGAACCCTAACCCTAAACCTCAGAATAGTTTGAGGTCAGTAAAACTGACCCCTCATTATTGCGACAATTGTTAGGCAGATGATCTGCTATATAGTTCTTCCATGTGTGTTTGAAATGAAAGCTTTGATTAGGCACAAGTTGTTGACTCATTGTTCATATGCATGCATTTTCATTATTTGTTACTTGTAACCAGGGGTTAAATTGGGATTTATTATGTGGGGGTGCTCTCCCTAGGGGGGTCCGGGAATTTTTTTTTGAAAAATAAACCATTAAATAGCACTTTCTGGAGAGTTTTGTGCAAAGAAATTGTCACGATTCATGGGTTCGCTGTTTTCTTCATGTCTCGTGTCATTGTTGTTGTGTGTGTGTGAGTGGGCGTGGCCGCTCGTGCCACTGATCAGCGTGCCAGCTGATCTCGTTCCCTGCACCAGCTGCTGCCAATTCACTCACCTATAAAGACTCAACACACTCTCCTCTCTTTGTCAGATCGTTGGTTTGGTGTTCTCTGTGTCGTGCTTCGTGTTCCTGTCGCAGTCTGTTCCAGTTGAGTTCCTGTTCGGTGTCTTCGTGTCCTGTCTCGTCTGGATGTCCATCTGCACTGGATTCACCATCACCCGCACCGGTATCACCACCACCTGCACGCTGACCACTGAGTCCCTGCGCCACCATCTGCAGTGTTCCTCGTGATTGTCTTTGTGTCTTCTGACCATTAATAAAAGAGTCAACTTGCATTTGCTTCCGTCCAGTTCTTGTGACAGAAATGGAGAAATTGAGTATTACATGATATGTGAAAAACTGCAAGGTTAAGAGCATTTACTTTGCAACAGGTATTAGGACATTTAGCATTTACATTACTGCTAATCAGTCATCACTTGATTACACGTTGTAATACCTTGTTATGATATAGTGACCCATACAATGTGCCAAACATAATGTGCCACATGGAGAGACAGTGCAGCATATGACAGTAGCAACAGCTGAGAAGATTTGGGTCTGTGGTGACCAGGTCCACCTCATACAAACTTCCTTCTCCCATTCTGACAACGAGATTAAGCAGCTGAACAAAAATACGGCCGTGTTCCGATTTTTCTCATCTCAGCTCCGCCGAGACAAAATAGACATGCCATTTCAAAAATCTTTCATTTATTGTCAGAAATATGTTTTCAAAAGCATCACTTTCATCAAATTGTATGTGACATAATTTCCAGTAGGCAACTGACTGCAAACGAGCAGGCTTATGTGCCGGGGCTGAGCCCCGGAGAGCCCCGGCCCAATTTAACCACTGCTTGTAACATTACAGAATTAACTATTGCATTACACTATGAGCGAAGTAAAGTTAATAAGTCTGGTAAACTGCCTCCTTGGCATTATTTGTTATACCTGTAACATTGCAGAATTCATTAATTAACATATTAAGGTCAATGTAGACTAAAAACATTCAAGGACAATTCAGGCGCAAAATTAACCCATGGGTAACATAATAACACATGTTATGTACATGAGTACCGAGTCGACCGTACTCTGGGATGTGTTTTCATGATAATCGAATGTACCCAGTTTTAGCTCGAACCAGCTTATAGGGCATAGAGTAAGGAAAAATAAAAATGGCTAGTTAATACCACTAACAAGGGTCAAAATAGCCCCACACTAACACGGTAGCATAATGAGGGTCTCTACCTGCAAACCGAAGCATTGAGAACTTTGTAAGTGTACAGACAGTTTAATAAGGAGATACTTTATAAAGACAGTACACATCGCGTATATAGGCAGGAGCCATCTTTGGAAAACAGTCTCGACCAGTCGAACCACGAACGCCGTGCTTCGTGGTGGAGAGAACATAAAGAACTGAAAATGTTTAAATCGGACGCCGAGGTTGCACTGTTTCTTCTGGACAGGTGAGTAGCTGCTAGTGCTGACTTTTTGGGATGTGAACTGTGTGTGAAAATATCCTTTTTGAAAAAAATGAGTGAAGCTCGACTAAACTTGGGTAGCGACATTATGCTGAACAGAGTGAATATCAGATTGTAGGGATTTAGTGTGTGAGTTGCGTTTGTTAGCTGGCGCTAACTCACAATCGGGAGGGAGGGGCGAGCTAACTTGGTTTGTTTGGGATCTCGCTTCAAACACAAACAGAAGTGACGTCACCCACAATCGCTGATACAACCTTTAATACATTATCCTATTCATTTCATTTCCTGAAACCTCAGCTTCCGGGGATGTCCCCACCAATCTCAAAAAAAATTTTTATTTTTTATTTTTATTTTTTACCAATCTCAAAATCAAACCTACGCTGCTGGGTGTTCTGACGTAGAACCTGGAAGCTCTGCGCTGTTTACAGTACGTCAACAGCGTAGGAGAATTACGTGGAAGAGAAGAGATTGTTGAATTAAGTCATTATTTTGGGGGGGTTTCACAAAGAGTATTCTCGTCGCTTCATAACATTAAGGTTGAACCACTGTAGTCACATGGACTAATTTAATGATGTCTTTACTAACCTTTTGAGCCTTAAAAGTTGTAATGACGATTCTACTTATGTGGAGTCAGAAACGGTGGCCAATCTTAACTGATTTTACATTCCATCAGTAAGAGCAGAGTGTGAAGGTTGTATTAGCAGAGCAATAGCACAGCTGTACAATGTACATAAACTATTGTAATCCACAGAACATAACGAGAGACATTATCAGAGTTCAAAAGGGGACAAATAGACCCTTCGCTAAGCCACGCCCGAAAACCGCCACTGGCCAATCATGTCTTATCAACCGTAACTAGGCGCGGGAAGTCTGGCAAGCTTTCGAGCGAGGGAAACATGCCGAAGCGGTGTGCGTATGGATTGTGCAAATCTGATACCCGGAATCCTAAAAGTTTGGACGGGGGAGTGGAATTTTTTTCCTTCCCGAAAATCTAAAAGCCAAGGGGAGAAATGATGTCCGTGGATCAAGCAGTGTGGGAGACCCCATTCAAAACTAATGTTCACAGGATTAACAAAAACACTATTGCTTGGAAGTTGGAAATAATGACGGTTATTTGTTCATAATGCATATATTTTAACGTAAAATAAGACGAGTAAAGAAGACGGAGGCTCACTGACATACTTTAAAATATATTTCAGCGATTTGTTAATCGACGACCGGATTGTTTCCATAAAACATAAAACCACAGCTGCCCAACTCGCTGCAGAATTAAATGCGCACTTCAGCTCTCCTGTTATCACCAAAACAGTTAGTCGGGAGCTCCACAGAGTCAAAATTCATGGTCGGTGTTTTGGTGTGCAGAAGCACCCGCACTGTTGCTGCTCAGAGTGAAAGCACGGGGGGATAAGTGATGGTTTGGGTTGCAATATCATGGCATTCCCTATTGTGCTTGATGGCCGCTTGATGGCAAACATTGTACCCTAAAGGAGATGCTGTGTATCAGCATGATAATGCACCAATACACACAGCAAGACTTGTGACAGTTGAACATGTCCCATGTCCTGCACAGAAAAAAAATTAAAAAAAAAAATATTAACCACTTTGGGGTATTTTTGAGGAGTGAGTCAGAAAAAATATTTTCCTCCACCAGCATCACATAGTGACCTGGCCAATGTTCTGGAAAAGGAATGCTTCAAAATTCCTCTGTCATTCCCATGGAATTGATGCTGTATTGGCTGCAAAAAGAGGGCCTTCATACTAATAAAGTATTGTGTTCTAAAACAAGGTGTTTCCGTTTCATTCAGTTTCATTGTACGCAGGCAGACAATCACTCACTCACAAACATGCACACACACATACAAACACAAACTATTGCTGGTCTTGAATTACACACAGACAGCATCACTTACTTGGACGTCAGAATGAGGTTTAAATAAAACCCATCTTGTCAGCACCATGGTTTACTGTTTCCACACCTCACACTGCATGCATACTTTCTCCTGTGTGTGTGTATGTGTGTGAGTGTGGTCTGGTAAACCCTATTATGGGGACAAAATGTCCCCACAAAGATGGCAATATTCAAAGTCCTTGTCCTTGGGGACATTTTTTGGTCACACTGAGGAAAACAGCTTATAAATTATACTAAGTGATGTTTTTTGAAAATGCAAAAATGCAGATAGTTTTCTGTGATGGGTATTTAGGGGTAGGGTTAGTAAGCGGGAATATAAAATACAGTTTGTGCAGTATAAAAATCATTTTGGCTATATGGAACAAGAAAACACAACGTGTGTGTGTGTGTGTGTGTGTGTGTGTGTGTGTGTGTGTGTGTGTGTGTGTGTGTGTGTTTGGCATTAATTAGTCCTTAATTAGTTAATTGGCATTAATGTGTCCTCAGAAGTCAGCTAAATATGACAACCTCCCTTTGGGGACATCCCCAATTAGAAAACTGATTCCTAAATAAAGCAAATATTGTTTTGCTCTGATGAAGTTTTAAAAAATTACTAATGTGTAATAATAAGCTTCATATAAAATAATAGCAATGTACGGTATGTCCTCATTTAGATAGCTAACTAAATTTGTAGGCTATATACATGTGAGAGGAGAGATAATTAGTCAGGAGGGACTAAAGGATATAATTCGGCTCCCTGGAAGTGAGGGAGGAAGGGTTGGCTATAAAAATACTGTATGTAACATTCCTCAGTGGCTGACAGACAGGCAGGCACAAACATACACATCAGCTTTCTAAAGTGTACCAAACATCTGCAAATGTACTGAAACACCACCAACACACAGACAGACCGAGATACACCCTGACACATGCACTTTCCTTGACCTCATTCCCAAAACAACTAAAGAGATGATGTTGCAATTATGATAATAATAATTAAATCATAAATGATCAAATAATAAATACATTATATAAATTAAATATTTTTAGTTTTCTGTTATGTTTATAAAAGCATGTGACTGTGAAACTTTAGAACCGTGTTAAATGCATTACATGCTCATACAGGTTTATGAAAGGACACGAGCAGCTGCAGTTTGGCTTTGATCCTGCTATTTTCAATGAGAGCACAATCCATCATAAACAACAGCACAAGTGTAAGCTCATAGCATAGCTAACATATATTCCAACACAATAAAGGAATCTTTATAACCATGAACAGCAAGTAAGAGATCAACTGTCTTAAATAAGGAGAACAGAATTTGACTTGGTTCTTCTTTCTGTTGGTCTGTCCCTTTTCATTGCACTAGATTTTCCATTCTCAAAATTATTATTTATCTGCAGATGTGGATCTGCCATATTGCCTAAATTTGACCACTGGTGTTAAACCTTGAACAGCATTATTGAAACAGCAGGGGGGGGGGGGGTGTATCAGTGACAAAGCGACGAGAATACTTTTTGTGCGCAAAAACAAACATAAATAACGACTTTATTTAAACTATTCATTTCCTTCTATTTGGGCCTCTAGTCAGTTAAACTAGTGTAATTGCGTAGAGCTACGTCACACGTAGGCTCACTATTGGCCGACGCTGGTCATGTCGGTGATGCGTGTGACGTACAACAACAGAAGCTTACGCTATTACACTAGTTAACTGACTCGAGGCCCAGAGAGAAGGAAATTAATAGTTGAAATAAAGTCATTATTTTTGTTTGTTTTTTGCGCACAAAAAGTGTTCTCGTCGTTTGATACACTTAAGATTGAGCCACTGTAGTCACTTGGACTATTTTAACAATGTCTTTAATAACTTTTCAAGGCCGGCAAGTTCAATCCCTGAAGAAGCCTATGGAGGAGTGATCAGATCTCAGATTTCATCAAAAATATCTTAATTCGTGTTCCAAAGATGAACGAAGGTCTTACAGGGTTGGAACAACATGAGGGTGAGTAAATACTGACAGAATTTTCATTTTTGGGTGAACTATCCCTTTAATGCACTCCCGTAAATTACTGAACTGTGTGTGTAGAGAACAGGATTAAGCACTAAAAGGTGAACTGATAACCGAATTTAGCTGCAGTTCGTGGTCATAGACAGTTCATGAGGTGGTTTCTCACTGACGTTTCAATCACAGCTGAAGGCTATAAATAAGAGTGACAAGACAAAGGTTTATTAGACTTCACAAAGCTGCTTTAGACTGAATTTTCTCTAAATGTAGAATAGGAAAATATTATTGCCATTAAACATTTGAGTTAATAGGCTACTTACAAATAGCCTACTCTACTTCACTTCTGGTCAGTAAATTCCTTTACCATCCTCAAACTATTTGATTAATCAAAATGTAAATATTTATGGGGTATTTTTTATGAATTGATGTGTATTTAAAAATAAGTAGCCTATACTGGATATCTTTACTCTAAGATTTTGTTCTTTGTTTGGGTTTGTTGGCTTTTACGGTCATGGAATTGCCCTTACCCATGCACTGCACAAGCACACACACAAGAAAGGGGAACACCTGGCACTGAAATTCCACACCCTCTACAATAACATGTTTAACCCCCTTCCCACTCCCTGCCCTTCTCTTACCCCCCACACCCCTCCACCCCCACCTCACATTTACACTTTGACTTGTCTCTGACTTTGCTGACCCGCTTCCACATCCCACAGACTCTCCCCTTCCTTATTTGACTGTGTGCCACTTATACAGTACTATGGAGACAAGACACCATGTCTTAGGCAGTTCACAGATTTATGGATAAACATCCTTGATATAGAGTATACAATGTGTTTTACAACAAAAGGAAGAAAAAAGGAAAAGCCGACTTGTGACTTGGGAGCGACTTGTTGACCGCCTCATCGAATGTAAGTGGAAAACAAATTACATTTTGTATGGTATCAGTGTGATATTCTAAGTATGCTACAATACTGTAATGAAATATGCTTTAATTGAATGAACAGCTGCTGTAATGTTGCATTAACAAGCCTGTACATATAGCATGCCTGATGAATAATGAACTATCAAGATGCATTTGTGTCAATAAATGTTTGTGTTTAATCTATTGGTGTAAGTGGAAAGTGCATTGTAGTATGTGCAATTTTACACTGCACTGTTATTACCATGAGGCAGCTGCAAAAGTGATGGTGTTGATACAAGATCTGAGATTAAATGTTCCCTGGTATGTCTGTGTATGAGGACAAAATGGCTCCACAAACTTTATAGTCATAATGTTTATTGTAATTTTACAACAGACATCAAGAAATTCCTTCTGAATTTACTAAGAATATTACAGGTTCCTGACCAACATAGATTAAACCCAATGTGAAATATCCTTTATTTGTGCTGTAGTTACGTCTATTTGTATGGAAGCAAAGCTTTAAAGCAACAAGCCCAAAACTCAAATGTTTCCCCTAACATATGTTACCAAGTGAAAACTGTCAGTCAAAAATAATTAAGAAGAAGTGACGTCAAAGAAGCAATGTTCCAAGAAACACCCTGCCAAAATCTCACTGAGTTCTTGGCTGGGTGGGGGTTAATGTAATTATATATTCTCATAGGGCCATATCAAAAGAACATCCTAACTCTAGAATCATATCTAATCTGTTTAACAAACATGCCAGTAGGCCTATCTAATTTAGGACAAATTTCCTATGTAATTTGATGAATAAAAAATAACTTAAATGGATAGTTCACCCAAAAATAAAAAATCGTTGTTAATTGATCCACCCTCAGGACATCCAAGATGTAGGTCATTTTTTCTTCTTCAGTTGAACAGTAAAGAAGTTTTTAGCTAATGGTTTTTACTTTTTAGCTAATTGCAGGAACACCATACTAATACTCAGTGGCGCAAAAAGTGGGTATGCGCTATATGCTAGGTGATGATAGGGGCGCCGCATCATGGGGGCGCCAAAGCGATGGTTAAAAAAAATCAATTTTTTTACAAGTTATATACATTTATATAAAAGTTATACAAGTTAAATATAAAAAAAAGTTATATAAATTTTAGATTACTAACAGGCTAGAGTAGGCGCCGGCGCCCTCATAATATTCCATCATAGAATTTATTTTGACATAGAAGGGTAATATCGCGAGCGGGCGGGGGCGCGCGCGTGAGCAGCACAGGAGTGCGTTATCGTTGAAACTCGAAAAAGATGAATGAAGCAAAAAGCGGTCGGGGGCTAAAAATAGAAAAAGAAGGAGGTTAAAGGAGATGGCATGTCAAGGGATGCGACAGCAGCTAAATAAGTGGATGGTGAAATGCAACAGGTATGTGATGTTTGTGCTTGGAGGAGGCTTGCAAATATTCATGTTAACAGACTAACGTTTGCTAACTCTGGGAATGTAGCAGCCAGAGCTAGCTAGTTTAGAATATGAAAAACCGAGGTTGCTGAGCTGAAAACTAAAAAATATAAGGTAGCATGTACAATAAATGACAAGAATCTGGAAAAAAAACTAATGCAATATCTCTGATTTACCATGGAATCATGCGTAGATTTGCTACAAAGCTTGGAGGCTTGCAAATATTAATGTTAACAGCAATTGTTTGCTAACTTAATGCAAAATAATATTGCTGATATCTACATTTAGATTTTGGTTAAACCTTATGGTACCAATCCCATGCATGACATATCTCAATTTTATTAAAGTAAAATAACAACTGGAAAATATAAGGTAGCATGCACAATAAATGACTAAAAGCTGGAAAACATGACTTATGCAATAAGGCTGGTTTATCATGGAAACAAATAGATTTTGTTTTACCATTCATGTATGTTCATGTTAGCTGTGCTATCAGACATACAAGCTATAGTTACATCTGCTGGGTGACATGGAAGCTGTATTTAGGGTCACATCTCTCTCTCTCTTTAAAGATCTGTGCTATATAATATGTATGATCAAGTGGCAAACAGCAACGAGGCTTTTGTTGACCACTTGGACAAAATCTGTTTCTGTTTTGTTGTTGTTGTTGTTGTTCATTGACATAATTTATGTCATCCTTGTTGTCATTGTCACAAGTACAGGGATTTGCAAAGAAAAAAAGAAAATTTTCTGGGATAAGGAAGATTTGATGGATGATCATTTTGATACAAATGACAGCTACACACAATATGATTATTATATATATATATATATATATATATATATATACACACACACATATACACATACATACACATATATATATATATATATATATATATATATGTTTGTAACTGTTTATTCTGTAACTTTTTATAATTTGTTAACATTGTTAATATATATATATATATATATGTGTGTGTGTATTGGGGGCGCCAAAATTGTTGCTGCATACCCCTCTAACACTGGGTAGTTGCGCCCCTGCTAATACCGTGTTTGACCCCCTTTCGCCTTCAGAACTGCCTTAATTCTACGTGGCATTGATTCAACAAGGTGCTGAAAGCATTCTTTAGAAATGTTGGCCCATATTGATAGGATAGCATCTTGCAGTTGATGGAGATTTGTGGGATGCACATCCAGGGCACGAAGCTCCCGTTCCACCACATCCCAAAGATGCTCTATTGGGTTGAGATCTGGTGACTGTGGGGGCCATTTTAGTACAGTGAACTCATTGTTATGTTCAAGAAACCAATTTGAAATGATTCGAGCTTTGTGACATGGTGCATTATCCTGCTGGAAGTAGCCATCAGAGGATGGGTACATGGTGGCCATAAAGGTCTGGACACATGCAGAAACAATGCTCAGGTAGGCCGTGGCATTTAAACGATGCCCAATTGGCACTAAGGGGCCTAAAGTGTGCCAAGAAAACATCCCCCTCACCATTACACCACCACCACCAGCCTGCACAGTGGTAACAAGGCATGATGGATCCATGTTCTCATTCTGTTTACGCCAAATTCAGACTCTACCATCTGAATGTCTCAACAGAAATCGAGACTCATCAGACCACGCAACATTTTTCCAGTCTTCAGCTGTCCAATTTTGGTGAGCTCTTGCAAATTGTAGCCTCTTTTTCCTATTTTTAATGGAGATGAGTGGTACCCGGTGGTGTCTTCTGCTGTTGTAGCCCATCCGCCTCGAGGTTGTGCGTGTTGTGGCTTCACAAATGCTTTGCTGCATACCTCGGTTGTAACGAGTGGTTATTTCAGTCAAAGTTGCTCTTCTATCAGCTTGAATCAGTCTGCCCATTCTCCTCTGACCTCTAGCATCAACAAGGCATTTTTGCCCACAGGACTGCCACATACTGGATGTTTTTCCCTTTTCACACCATTCTTTGTGAACCCTAGAAATGGTTGTGCGTGAAAATCCCAGTAACCGAGCAGATTGTGAAATACTCAGACAGGCCCGTCAGGCACCAACAACCATGCCACACTCAAAATTGCTTAAATCATCTTTCTTTCCCATTCTGACATTCAGTTTGGAGTTCAGGAGATTGTCTTGACCAGGACCACACCCCTAAATGCATTTAAGCAATTGCCATGTGATTGGTTGATTAGATAATTGCATTAATGAGAAATTGAACAGGTGTTCCTAATAATCCTTTAGGTGAGTGTATATCACACTGTGCAAGTGGTTTTTGAATATTTTATTACAAAAATTGTATGTTTTAACTATTATACATATTGCAGATGTTTTTCATTGCACATTTATCAATTTAAAAAATCTTTCCATTTTTATAATTTTTAGTTAAATTATTTAGTAGTCAGAGTTTTTCTTTTGAAGTCTTAAAGGGGGGCGTGACCAAATAAATTGAAAACCACTGAAATACAATATCACACTCTCAGCGTATGGACTTCCAGGCAGAAAGCATTTCAAAAGTCTGAATGGGTTGATCACAATGAATCTGATCACTTGTTATTTTACCATTCCCAAAAGATAGGGCTATGATCGGCAGGATATCTCAGGACAGTTATTTCAGTGAGTATAGTTTTTGCAGTACTATTTCCATAAAATAGCCTACCCTACATCACTATTTAAAGTAATAAACAAAAACAACAACAACATAACATTATACAAATGATAAATCCTGGCACAAACATATTATTTTGTTTGGTTAGTATCTCAGGATGTTCTGACAGAGAGTCAAAGAGTTTGCCTTTCATCACTAAGCCGTTCAAACCCAGTTAATTGAGACTGTAACTCTGCACCAGAGAATATGAAAACACAGTACACAGTCACGCACTCATTGCTCCGTACAGGACAAAACACCAACAAAATTGTCCACTATGAACATAACTGGGGGGGAAAAAGAAAATATATATATTTTTAGACGTTTTAGTTATAGTCAGTAATACTTGTCTTTTAGAACAAATCCAAATCATTAGAGTTTTTATAGGATTTGTTTGGCTCTATATCAAAGTATTATGGAAAGATACCTAAAGTGAACCTAAAATACAGTGTGACATTATGTATCCCATACTAATAGATAAGAATGTTGTTTCTGACTGTCCTCTGTCATTCTAGGGAATAATGCTTGACCACAAGCGCCAGAGCTGATTGAGGCTTGTGTCTGGTTTGAAAATAGAGCGTTTTTCTTGTTGTTGGGGTGTCCCAGCCCCAGGGGAATCACTCCACTCTATGACTTTCTGTTACCCCAGGGCATGCAGATGGATCAACATGCTATGCACAGAATGGCATCTCAACTGATCCCTTGGAAACAGAACAACACGCTTAGTTCCTATCAGAGTATGTTGAGCTAGAGCTGATGTCTAAATGCAGCTTGGTTCGTTGGTGACAGATATAGTGCATAAATTGATAGTTATGTGAAAAGATTCTTTGGGAGTTCAAGTTTTTTTTTTTTGTCACATTGTAAAAGTACTTACCTTTAAACAAGACATAATAATTGATGAAAATTATTTGAACTATGCATTGTTCAAAAGCAGTATGGACGAATGTCTTTCAAAATAAGGATCACCACCTGGACCAAGTGCATAAAGTCAAATGTGTAAAATGACCACCTGACCCCCATAAAGTTGCTTATAGCTGCTCACCCTAACCATTACCCATCCCAGATGTCAGCACTGACCTGCACCTGCTCACTGACCCAAAAAACATAACCATGAACTCATACATATACATAACATGACACATTTCTGTTCTTGTCTGTAATGAAATCCAGAAAAAACAACAGACTTTCTACCTTTATGTCTAAATAAAGACGTTTAGATTATTGGACTATTAATATATCCACCTTATTATTTTGCAATGTGGAAATAATTTATTTTCTGTGAATGTGTGAGACTTCCAATTCATTAGCCACTATCGGTAAATAAATAACTAAAAGAATAACAAAGTGCACGAAACAGTAAAACTATTTGCGCAACAAAGCAGTGTGTTTATAATTTCAACAATACATTAAAAACAATATGGTAAGAAATAACGGTTTGCAATAAAAGCATAACATAGACATAACAAATGACGGAAGCCAGACACATAGGTGCGTCCCAATTCAAGTGCTTATGCACTATACCGTTTTGTATGGAGGAAGTTTTGTTTCTTTATTATTCAATAAAAAAATATATTTTCAATTAAAAAAACCTTCACTTCAATAAAAGAAAAACTTTTCAATCAAAGAAAAAAAGTATTTGAATCCAAAAATATATTTGAGACTCAAAAAAATACATTTGAACACTGCTTTTCTTTGATTGAAAATGTTTTCTTTGATAGAAGTCCGTTTTGTTTTGTTTAAAGCAACCTTTTTAATTGAAGTAACATTGTTTTTTGATTGGACCATATAATAGGTAGGACATTTGTGTCTTTATCATTCAATCAAAAAAGAAGTTGCTTCAAACAAACAAACAACAGAATCAATAAAAAAGTCACTTCATTGAAAAGATAAACATTTTCAAATATAGAAAATCGTTTTTGAATGCAAATAAAATATTTGAGACTCCAAAAATTGCATTTGAACACTTTTTTTTTATTGAAAATGTTCTCTTTGATTGAAGTAATCTTTTTTGGGGGGTGGTGCTAACACACCTAAAATTCTCGGGACAGTAACATTTGTCCAAATTTTAATTCGATTTCATCAGAAACGAACTTAAAACAGGGCTTTACTTGTAAAACGCCGAACTTACCCTTTAAATACCCGGATGATGCACTTAATTAACCAACAAAACAAATGGGTGTTTCTCAAATGTAAGGCTGCATCCTACCCACCGAGACTGCGTCCTTCCTAGTTTAGTCCTTCTGAGGCTTGTAGGCTAGTGTCCTCCTCAGCATTAAACGCTAGAATGAGCCAGTCTAGTAAGAGAGCTTCTGTACGTCACACATGATCCCGCCCATACGGTCACGGCACGAAAATACTATTAAAACTTAATTTTAGGAAAATACTTTGTATTACAAATCTTTATCTTAACTGGCTTTTTATTAATGCAATACAGTGAATGACAGCCTTCTGTCTGTGCCAGAGTGTCCGTGCAAGGGTGTGTGTGCGTAATATCACGATCTTCTTCATGCAAATGCTTCTAAACCATGCCGGAGTGTCCGTGCCAGAGTGTCCGTTTCTGTGCCGGAGCGTCCGTGTCGGAGTGTCCGTGTCCATGCTGAAATGCCAGTACCGGAGTGTCCGTGTCTTAGCTGGAGTGTACATGCCGGAGTCTTCGTGTCCGCACCCGAGTGTGCGTGCGTAATATCGTGCTCTTATTCATGCAAAGGCTTTTAAACCATGCCAGAGTGTCCCTGCCGGAGTGTCCGTTTCCGTGCCGGAGTGTCCGTGTCTGTGCCAGAGTGCCTGTGCCGTAATATCACGCTCTTATTCATGCAAAGGCTTTTAAACCATGCCGGAGTGTCCGTGCCAGAGAGTGCCGGAGCCAGAGAGTGCTTTTGGCCTCAAAAGAGTGCCTGTGCCAGAGTGTCTGTGCCTGTGCTGGAGGGTATGTGCCAGAGTGTGCCGGATTGTCCATGCCGTAGTAAGTGCGAGAGTGTCCGTGTTGTGCCGGTGGCGTGTCCGTGTCCGTACCGGAGTGTCCATGTCCATGCCGATGTCCGAGCGGGTGTCCATGCTGTAGTGTCGGTGCCGGAGTCTGTGTATCTTGTCTAGTTTTGTTTGTGTATCCACTGTTGATGAGTCTCATGTAACCAAGTCAAATTCCAATTTTTTGAGACAGTGTGCCTGTGTGTCCGTGCCATTGTCAGTGTTTGTGCCAGTGTCAATTTGTCTGTGGCGGTGTCCATTCCGGAGTGCCGGTGCCAGTCTCGATGTGTTGTTGTCGATGTGTATTGTAACCACTGTTGGTGAGTCTCATGTGCCGGAGTGTCCGTGTCCGGATCCGTGTCCGTGCCAGAGTGTCTGTGCCGATGTGCCGGAGTATCCATTTCGGTTCCGGTGTCCGTTCCGGTATCGGTGAATTCTTGAATGCTTCTGTTAAAAACACCTACTGTAACTTAAAAAATAAAGCACTGTTTCTTTCATTTGTATATTATATGTTGTGTATATGTAATTTGTATTTTTGTTCTTATCTTTTAATAACAAAGAAAATAATGACAAATATTTTTATCTTATCCACTTTGGCCTAAATGTCTCCCATTCTTTTTTATTTTATATTTTGTTACCTTCTAAGGCTTTATTTTTAAAATAGGGACATTAGTTTGGCTGTAATGCTGAGCCACTAGCAAAATAGTAAAACCAACATGAAAAAGAATCATGACAAAATCGTGAATCGTGATTTTCCTGAAAATAATCATGATATGGTATTTTTGCCTAATTGCCAACCTCTACAGGGATGACATACTTTTGTAGGCCAAAGCCTGATAACAAGTTCACATTTTAGCATGCTCGGTTCCACCGCCCTGAAGTCAATGGGATTTTTGATATTGGCTTATTGGTTAAATTATTGAAATAAGGTAGCCTGTGTGGTAAACACAAGCTCAAGATATTTTCACATTTTATTCAATATAAAATACATCAGTAATAGGCTACCATCTTTTATTTAAAAAAAAATAGTTTGTACTTGTCTTGTAAAAGGCAGTTGCTAACAAGTGGCTAAAGCCGGGGAGACGGGGACACACTTTACGACTTCAAGGCCGATTATGAATGTAATTTTATACTTATGACTGATCATGCCCAAATGCGCAAAGTCAGAGACAGTTGCATTAAAGGACAATTCCGGCCAAAAATTAACCTAGGGATAAATAACACATGGGTAGGCCTACCGAGTCGACCGTTCTCTTGGATGCGTTTTCTTGATAATCGAATGTACCCAGTTTTATTCTTAGTTTTAGTTTTACCACAGATTAATTTATAACGCTAGTATATAGGGCATAGAATAAGTAAAAATAAAAATCGCTAACAAGTGTCTATGTACTTTTGAGTGTGTAGAAGAAGAGTAGACAAGTTTTGGGACATACAACTGCGTCTTTAACAGTTGCTCTCTGTCGCTTAGTTACACGGATCCTTTCAGCAAACTGACCGGTCTGAAATCTAGCAACTCGCCAATAATGCACCTGAACACACCTCGTTTTCAGACCAGCACGCCCATGGGTGCACAGATGGACGCAAATGCATTTGCTATTTAAAGGGAACCTATTATACAAATTCACTTTTACATGGCATTTGAACATAAATATGTGTTGGCACTATGTGTACACAAACACCCTATAATGATAAAAATCCACCCAGTGCTTTTTAAAAAAAAATCCCTATAAATCATAAGCACTGAAGCCGTTGTTACACTAGATTCTGTGACCATCATAATCTTTGACCGTAGAGGGCGTGGTTGTCACTGTGCTGAATAATTACAATAATTTCACTCAGAATGGCTGTAACAAAACTGTTTTAAATGTCACTGAATTATGTTACCCACCTCTATTTCACCCAGAATGTGTGAATGAGCTATTGTTGTGATGTTTAATCAAACATAACTTGCCATGAAGAAGCATCGGTTCCCGCAGATGAAAAGAAACATTTCAGAGAAACCTATTTTAAAGGTCAACGAATTCCATTACCCCCCTCTATTTCACCCTGAATGAATGTGATGTTCTCCAAATTCACTCTGGTGATGTCTGATCTCCCCAGCTTCATACAGTAGAAATCATTTTGGGCTGACATGAACAGCAACAGACATGCAGTATAGGGTCAACAAATCTGATAAGGCTATTTTATTATTCTTAGATTCGGGGCAATGTGACGTACTTTTGTACAAGCCCCTCCCACGAATGTTGACTGACCCGCCCTGAGTGAGCTGTACACAGTCCGCCATTGTTTCAACGCCGGAGCAGCTGTAGACAAGAATGTCTCCACAGCAATTGAGATGTTTTTTGTTTTTATGTTGGATGTAAGAATTAACATAGCAGTCTTCATTTACTACGGTTGTTACTCCAGGATGGATCTATCTGTACCAACTGTTTGTGATTCAGCTTACAGTCTCAGGAGTGATAGGCCTGAAGATACTGATGATCAGTGCAGTAATAGAGTAATAGAGTTGAGTTTCTGACTTGGCATGTTTGCATATTCAGTGTGTGTGTGTGTGTGTGTGTGTGTGTGTGTGTGTGTGTGTGTGTGTGTGTGTGTGTGTGTAGATCCATATATATATATATTTGGGGTGTGAACCTACACTGGTCTCATGGTTCGGTTCGATTAGGATTATGTCATCGATTCAGTTCAATTCGATATCGCGATGCACTGCATCTGTAATTAAAATTTTTACCCCAAAAGTGATGTGTGCGTGCGCGCGCGCATGTTCGCCTGTTCGGGAAGTTGCACTGAAGGAAACAGTGACATTCCAGTTTAAGTTTCAAGGGAGTAAAGCCTGTTTATGCCATTTTGTAAATGAAATTGTGTCAAATCAATTTTGTTGTAAAGAAATGTTCATTTAAAAGCAGCGCTCATTCATCAGTGTATAATGTTACCATAGAGATGCGAGCATCAACCGTCGCCGAGTCCGCTGTTGAAGGTAACGATCATCCATTTATAATCACGCGTAACAACACAGAATAATTGTAATTTGACCATCGGGTTCGGATACTTAAATCAGCTCTATGTGTGCGTGACATAAGCGCGCACAGCGCGTGTCTTCTCCAGGTCGTGCTTACCAGGTTGTTCATTAGAGCCGAAATGTGCCCAGAATAGATGTAGGCTTTTAAAGTATTCTGAGCATTTTTAATTACTCGCACTCGCGTCTCGCCTCCTCTGCCATTGTATGCTACCGCGACAATGCACACACGCGACAAATGACGTCAGAAAAGCGTCAGTATAACCGGTTATGGTCTATTATTGAACCGATACCGAATCGTCCTCGTCTGCATATATATATATATATATATATATATATATATATATATAAGCAGCTTGGCCAACAAGCCAATAGTGTCAATATTCAGTTAATAGTCACTTCAGTGTTGATTCAGTTCAGTTCAATAACTGTAACATTCATTGTATTTGTGCAAATATGTGTGACAAACTCCTATACACTCCACTTCACACTGAACAAGCAAAAGACACAAGATAGTAGTGTTTTACATTATTCATATCTGTATGTAATTTGGTGTGTATGTGGGCTAATAATTTTATGTTTGTGTGTAAAGTTACTACGCAAAATTTTTGTTGGATGAGTTAAAATAGTTTTGAATGTTGACAATACACATTAACATTTTGTAGTGAGGATCATTCATTGCAACATTTATCACATTCTCATGTTTAAGAATCTGTTATCTGCTTGACAAATCATTTATGCTACTGCTGCCCACTAACATGCTTTTAAAGCTATTGTTATCCAATTTTTTGGCCTTCAAACACCTTAAAATGCACACGTAGCTCCGAGAAATCTAAATTCTCTCGGGGGAGCACGCCCCCGAACCCCCCTAAGTTACCTAACTACCCAACCCGGTGTTTTCGAAACAAGCGCCCCTGCCTGCAGCTCTGTATAGCTCAGAAAATGAACACATTGTTGTGTTCTGTACTACTGTCTTTGATTTTGTGTGATAACAATGAATAATTATTTTGGATATGAAATTTATATTTAATTGACCTATCGGTAAGGCCTGCCTTCCTTAGTTACTGTTGCTTTCTCAGACAAACAATGGGGGACCTGTGCCCCAGTAGAGCTTAATGTCTAGCAACGGCCGTACAATAACCTTCATTGAACTCATCAGTATATTTTTGCCATTAATCGGACGGGGTCCGCCTCAGCAGGCTTGTATTACTGATAAAAGCAGATGACAAATACGTTATAACCGTAACGTTAATTAAATTAAACTATACCTGTTCTATCTCCATACAGCATATATTCTCTGATTCTGTGGGCATTATTGTCCAATGAACACAGCTACTAAGAGTTTCTGTTTTAATATTATCAATCTGTAAAATGAGATTGTCCTGCTACTGAGCACGAGCTTGTGAAGCTCCGCCCTCTGTGCTGCAGCAACAGCTCATTTGCATTTAAAGGGATACACAATAAAAGTGTGTGTTTTTCTGAGCCTCAAAAAGTGACAATGTAAACATGCTGTAAAAAATTATCTGTAGGGTATTTTTAGCTAAAACTTCACATACATACTCTGGGACATCAGAGACTTATTTTACATCTTGTGAAAAGGGGCATAATAGGTGCCCTTTAAACAACCCGGCGCAGGACAATAAAATGATAACTGCGTCAAGCTGAAACTACTAGCAAAAAACATTTGCGTCGCGCTTGGCGCTGCATTGCGCCGGGTGTATGATAGGGCTCTTGGGTATTTCAAATCTGCTCCAGTAGTCTGTAAGTGTGTTCAGTTCAGTATTCGAATGTTTCAGCTAGTCATAAGTGTGTCCCCGGCAGAGGTGTAAAGTCTAGGTTCAGAAAGTAAAAGTCCTCTTCAGTATTTTGTTCCAATCACCTGGATTTGCTAATTAGCAGTTTTTCAGCCAGGAGATATAACTAATTAGTGAAATTAGCTGGCTGAGTTCATGGGTGCCCGGGTGGAATACACAAATGGCAGGACTTTTACTTTCTGACCCCTGGACTTTACACCTCTAGTCCCCGGCATTAATGGAACTAAATCAGCCGAACAGTAAATTCATATACTCGTTGTGTTTATAATCACGCTCTTGCAAACTATTACAACTAAAATTTTTCAGGTAAAATGTTTTTAAACAAAGACCGAAAGAGGTCTGAAGCTTAGTTATGGTGACGTTGAAGTTCGCACAACCGTGTTAGTTTATTGATTGCTAA
This sequence comes from Siphateles boraxobius, assembly GCF_051911475.1. NCBI lineage: Eukaryota > Metazoa > Chordata > Actinopteri > Cypriniformes > Leuciscidae > Siphateles > Siphateles boraxobius. The sequence goes on from NW_027509208.1 coordinate 8,882,474, forward strand.
CGTTTAGATTTTGACTTCTCCTGATTGCATTTACTCTTCAAAATTTATAAAAGTTGTGTTCATTTGTAAAGATTATCATGTTAAACAAAACGTGTATGAATCATAAGCTTAAGTTAGTCACAGACCTTATTTTCTCCAAACGCCACTGGAAAAATCCTATTGGGTTATTGTCGAGGGAACAAGCTGATAACTCTGGGTTGGCTTACAAAAAATACATCATTCCTGCACCACTCAACTTCACGTACTAGCATACATGGGATTTGGGATTTTGAAATTCACGGTACTCATAAAAGAGTAAGCAAAAAGTACTGTGGTAGATTTTTCCCTAAACCTACTACGTACCTGGAACCTCTCCAATCGACACCCAAGCGTCTACAGTCGACACTTAATAAATAAATTTACCTGGGGCATCTCCAGTCGACACCCAAGCGTCTTCAATCAACACTTAATACTTTATACTCTAGGTCTGCGTCTACAGTCGACAACTGGCCTCAAATTCCTTCTTCCCTTCTTGCTCCCTTAACTAACCTGCTTCCCTATCTAACTTGCTTCCCTATCTAACTTGCTCCCCTAACTAGCCTGCTTCAGCAGATTTCAGCAAATGTCCTCCAAATGCTTTAATCATGGCCGGGAGATCTTCCCAAGCAGTTCTCAGAGAATCTCCGCCAAGAAGAAGCAGGACCGGAGGATCTCAGACAAATTCCATTGAGAATCCCACCAGAAAACACGAATACAACAGTTTTTATAGAATAGAGGTAGGGCAAAAATTACATGAAATATTACATAATTTCCCCACAATTTGATTGGTTCTTCATAGACAAGCCATCTTGTTACTAGGTAACCAAAAGGTTTGAAGGTTAGACCTCTGTCTAGTTTAATTTCCCATATTTGTTATTTATACACTCACACAACCAAAGACATGAGTTTTCACTAGTTTCGAACAGTACATTTTGTTCAAATGTTAGAATGTTAGGATGCCTAAAAGGGGAAGTCAGGTAAGAGTTAGTCATAATATTAGACCCAAAGGGGATGTCAGGTTAAAGTTTATCATAAGGTTAGATAATCTAAAGTTCAGATTTTTAGAGTCAGAAACATGATTAGTTCCAAAAGACAGTTTACTATCTTATCAATTAAAAATCCATCACAGTACACTGATGACTTCTTCTGGCGAAATTCTGAATTGCATTCGATGGACCAATTAAACCTTAATGATAAAATTATTCCCTGTTTGCAACATTAGTTAAAAAGTAACACCCACCTGCAGGAATAATTCTCACTCAGAGGTAAACGCAAAAGTTGGTTTCACGAGTGCACACTTACATGTAATTAAGTGGAGTAAAGGTTATGCGTATTTGGCGTGCTGTCCGGGGGAGGGCTCTGAGCTCGGAATTTGGCCTGAACCAAGAGTACTCCACCTGGTTTTTGTAAGAGTGGTTAGGACTAGAAGTGAGGTGAAGGGGTGGTGGAGGGATGCTGTTAAATTGTCAATGAACGGAGATAAGTCTGCTGTATACTTCTTATTTGGCAATTAATTGATTAACTGAGTGTGCTCCTCTTGTGTTAATTTAGGTTAATTATCTGAACATGCTCCTCCCAAACTTTGTTAATAAAACATCATTTGATGTGACTTCAGTCACAGTGTTGTTTTGTCTGTATTCTTAGCCCTTAGGTCTATACTTGTACTGATTTGTTACTTTTTTTATTACAAAAATGTTTCTTTTTTTTCTTCTATTTTCAGCTCAGAAGACAATACCAAGTTTACTGCCAACAGGAAGAGAGGGTGTGTTAGGTCCAATTAAACTGCCCATGCACTGCATTTCTTAACAACAGAGCCATGGAGGGGGAGGAATCACGTGTCAAGGAGCTTGATGTGGGTCAACTTTCCGTTTTTGGGCACCTTGAACGAGTAGAAAGAATGCGTTGCTACTGGGAGCTCAAACACGTCCAACTAAAGACTCTAGAGCAGGTAACTCCAACAGATATGTTAGGCGTACACACTACAGTTTAAAAGTTTGGGGTCAGAAAGATTTTTTTTAAAGAAATAACATATGAAATTGATCAAAAGTGCCATTTATAATGTTACAAAAGATTTCTATGTTAAAGGCCATGTTGCAGGTTAACCACCACTGTTGATTAATGGGTCCATAAATCACTCAAGATATGTGTATCATTTTTAAAATGTCTCAAAAATGGTCTTAAAGACCATTTTTTTACGTTTTTGGTATAATTTTTTTTTTTTTTACGCAACTCTGTGATGACGTCACGTTGGGGAGAAGCGGAGGAAAGGGCGCCTCAACCTAGTATTAGAACTATGGCGACTGACTGGGATGAGGAAGAGTTGGCAAGAAGAACTAACATGTATTATGGCCCGCAGCCGTATAATTTTGAACCTGCTAGACGTGAGAGGGCAAATGAAGAATTGCCAAGAACTGATAGCCGTCAAAGCCAATTGAATGCATGGTCCGAGGAGAATGACTGGAGAGTTGGTGAAGTGTCCTGGTGAGTTGCTATCATTTAGCAACGCAGAAATGAACACTGGAGCTAGTCTACAAGCTATGGCAAGCCGTTTTAACTTACGAGCAGCAGTGCACAATAACGACACATATATTTTTTTTACGGTCATTGAATAGCACCGAGTGAAAAAACAACGTTTTCTTTATATCTAGTGGGAGTATATGATCATGACGTTAGTTCAGATAAGTACTGGTAACCTTAGTCATAGTGTCTTAGTACTGGTAAAGTTTGTCTTTGTAATCTAGAAATAGAAATAGCTATTAGGGGTGGAATTATACATGTATTCGTATTGTGTGTGTGTGTGTGTGTGAGTGTGAGAGAGAGAGGCGCGGGCGCTATCGAGACAGTGGAAACATAAAAACATCGTCATTTTGTTCATACAGGATATCGTTCAAACTGCAAAGTGTCTACTTATATTTGTGTACACTCGCAATAAAACACAACATTGTGCTTGCACCCAGCACAAACACAGTAGTTCACCATTGTCAATCTACAATCTACTATATATTTCTATCTAGCTGCTAACGTTAGCTATATCTGCTAACGTTATGCTGTCTGCCTATCTCTCTCTATACTTGACTATCTATATATCTAGTCTGTCTATATATCTAGTCTATCTATATATCTCGTCTATCTATCTCTCTATATCTATGTATTTATCTATAATCTGCGCTATCTGAATACTTGCGTCTACTACTCGTAGCTCTCAACAACGTGGGCAGCGGGCTTTGGTAAATTCTCTGCCCAAGGTGACGTAATGCAATGCATTGTGGGGGAAAGGAGAATCGTTGCAAATACCTACTTTTAAAAACTTTTAAAATACCTACTTTTTTCATATTATATTCCGTTTTGTGATACCCAACAACATAAAATACAATGGATAACAGTTTAAATGTTTATTACCAACAAGCAAATTGCACAAATTCGTTGAAAAATTAAACCTGCAACATGGCCTTTAAATAAATGCTGTTCTTTTGATGTTTCTAATTATAAAATATCCTGATAAATTTATTACTGTTTCCACAAATGTATTAAGCATCACAACTGTTTTTATTATTGATAATAATAAGAGGGAGCCCCTTATAACAATAAAAGGGCCCCTCCTTGAACTGCCGCCTTATCGTGGTTGAGGGGTTTGAGTACCCAAATGATCCTAGGAGCTGTGTTGTTTGGGGATATAAGCCCCTGGTAGGGTCTCCCAAGGCAAACAGGTCCTAGGTGACGGGTCAGACTAAGAGCGGTTAAGAAGCCCATTATAAGACACAATCAATCAAGGACTGAGACGTCGCCCCATGGGTTCATCCTGGTGAACGAGAGGGCCGTTTCCCTGCGCCTTCGGGACGTCGACAGGTCTCTCACTGTGGTGTGTGCTTACGGGCCGAACGGCAGTGCAGAGTACCCAGCCCTCTTGGAGTCTCTGGGAGGGGTGCTGGAAAGTGCTCCGACTGGGGACTCTGTCGTTCAACTGGGGGACGCCCACGTAAGCAGCGACAGTGACACCTGGAGGGGTGTGATTGGGAGGAATGGCCTCCCTGATCTGAACCTGAGCGGCGTTCTGTTATTGGACTTCTGTGCTAGTCACAGCTTGTCTATAACGAACACCATGTTCAAGCATAAGGGTGTCCATCAGTACACATGGCACCAGGACACCCTAGGCCGGAGGTTTATGATCGTATGTCTTGGACACTCGGGTGAAGAGAGGGGCGGAGCTGTCAACTGATCACCACCTGGTGGTGAGTTGGATTCGATGGCAGGGGAGGAAGCTGGACAGACTCGGCAGACCCAAACGTACTGTGACGTTTGGCCGAGTCCCCTGTCAGAGAGATCTTCAACTCCCACCTCCGGTGGAGCTTCGACAGGATCCCGAGGGAGTCTGGAGATATTGAGTCCGAGTGGACCATGTTCTCCACCTCCATTGTCGACGCGGCCACTTGGAGCTGTGGCCATAAGGTCTCCGGTGCCTGTCGAGGCGGCAATCCCCGAACCCGGTGGTGGACACCGGAAGTAAGGGATGCCGTCAAGCTGAAGGAGGAGTCCTATCTGGCCTGGCTGGCTTGTGGGACTCCTGAGGCAGCTGACGGGTATTTGCCTTCAAATTGCGCAAATTGAAAATTGAAAATACGCACAATGGAAACACGTAAAATTCGCAAAAACTCCCATTTATCACAAAGTTTTTACGTTCGCATAAGGTGGTTTTTCAGGCAATTCGAAAAAATAAATATTTCTCTAAACTGCAATGGAAACAGTTATTGCGCATTTACAGGTCACCTGACGTAGATGACACGGTATGTTTGGACAGAATACGAGACAGAGTTCTTTATTAAATTAATAAAAGACAAAAGAATTACAGGAATACTGGATTCTAAACCTCAAAGAAATGCCACAATCAAGACCTCGAAGCAGATATAATGTGCCGCTCTTTTAAATATAAGGGTCTTTCCTTGCCATTAATGCTCGGATAACACGCATATGTCTTCTTTGATTAATAATAATGGCCAGTGCAGTGGCAGGGATATACATAAACCTAAAGTCCATGATTTTTGGAATGACTTATCGTGAGAGGAAAAAATTAAGTTTTAGTCAAAGTCAAAGTCAAGTTTATTTCTAGAGCACATTTAAAACAACAGAAGTTGACCAAAGTGCTATACATCCAAAGTCATAAATAAACAACAAAAGAAAATGACAACAAGAAGACAAAAACACAGCTCTCAAACTGAAGTAAAAGCCAAGGAAAAGAAATATGTTTTAAGACTAGATTTAAAAGCGGAGAGTGTTGGGGCCAGCCTCACAGACAATGGTATACTATTCCATAGTTTAGGGGCCGCTACTGAAAAGGCCCGATCTCCCCTATTTTTAAGCCTTACACTAGGGACAGCCAAGAGCATGCATTCTGCCAACCTAAGCGACCTCGATGGAACATATTTTTGTATAAGGTCAGATAGGTAGGTCGAGGCTAGACATTTAAGGATTTATAAGCAAACACTAAAATTTTAAAATCAATCCTAAAACGTACTGGAAGCCAGTCAAGGGAGACCACTATAGGAGAAATGTGATCACGTTTACGTAACCCTTTTAATAGTCTAGCTGCAGCATTCTGCACCAACTGCAGGTGTGAGAGAGATGCTTGGCTGACACCAGCATTGAGGGCATTACAATAGTCCAATCGAGAGGAGATGAAAACATGTACAGTATAACTCTTTCAAAGTCTTTAAATTACAAAAAAGGTTTCACTTTAGATAAGAGCCTTAACTAATAAAAACTGGCTTTAACCAGAGAATTTATCTGTTTTTCAAGTTTAAAATCACTGTCCATGATTACTCCTAAGTTTTTAACGGATGATTTAAGGTACGGAAGTAAAGGGTGATTTATACTTATGCGTCGGACCTACGCCGGAGCCTCTACGCTATGGACTACGCGTTGGTTTTCATTTATACTTCTGCGTCGTTGTCCGCGTTGACGTACAATTACACATGCAGAGGGAGCATGTGAAACCCGAGGGAGGAGTTCTAGCAGACCAATCAAAGCGCTTGCGTCCGTGTAGAATTGACTCGTTGTTACATTTTTGGAGAGGTGCGCATCAGGCTACTTGGGCCAAATATCACAATTTCAGTTTTACTCTTGTTAAAATGTAAAAATTTCATGGCCATCCAAGCTTTAATGTCTGTGAGGCAGTCCAACAATAATTTTAAAGAGCTGGTATCCTTTCGTTTCAAAGGCAGATAAAGTTGTGTGTCGTCTGCATAACAGTGAAACGAAATGCCATGCTTTCTCAGGATAGACCCTAAAGGAAGGATGTATAAGGAAAACAGCATCGGGCCAAGAATAGACCCCTGGGGGACTCCACAAGTAGAAGGTGCCAGTGGGGACACAAAGTCTCCAAGGCAAACAGAAAACTTCCTATCAGACAGATATGACCTAAACCACTCTAGAGCAATACCTTTGAAACCAACACTGTGGTCCAACCTAGAGATCAGAATATTATGATCAATGGTATCAAATGCAGCGGTAAGGTCTAACCGCACTAGTATAGCAGAATCTCCAGAGTCTGTGACCAATAAGAGGTTGTTAAAAACTTTTAAAAGTGTAGTTTCTGTACTATGAAGGGCTTTGAATCCAGACTGAAACAGCTCAAAAATTCCATTTAAATCCAAAAAAGATTGCAACGGTATACTTACAGCTTTCTCCAATACTTGTACAGTTTTAGAATCAAACAGTGATGATAGCTCCTCGGTATTAAAATAGGAAGGGGACATAAAATAAGTTTCATCCACACTTTGGAAAACAGTAGAAAACTGAGCAGCAATGGAAGAGTTAAACATGCGACATCGGTGAGCTGGTCCACTCGGTTTAGAATAACGGGAGAGAGATCTCAAATAATACAGGCATGTGATCAGAAAAAAACGCTTCAAAAATTTTAGTTGCATAACATCGGTTAATGGAAACGACCGTCATTTCGCAATAGTTTTTTGTCGACATTTAGAAAATAATTGCAAATGTTTTGCGCATATCTTTAATGGAAACGCAGCTACTGTAATGACTGCTAAGAATTCAGCTTTGCCATCACAGAAAAAAAATACATTTAAAAATGTACTCAAATAGAAAACAGTTATTTTAAATTGTAATAAATTTCACAATATTACTGTTTTTGATCAAATAGATTGAGCTTGGTAAGCATAGGAGATTTCTTTCAAAAACAATAAAATCTTTCCAACCTCAAAACTTTGTAACTGGTAGTGTATAAGCCAGGGTGAAATTGCTAATTGTTTTTGCATTATTTCAGCTAGTTGTGCTGTACTGTTTTAAATGTGCCCATAGAGGGAGCTGTATCATCATGGATAACACCCATTATAACTGAAGAAACTTTCTGTTTCTGTTTGCAAACTGATGACTTATTGTCTGGGGTATTTGACAGCATGCTACAGTTAATTTGAAAATAACTATCAAGTTTTACGCTTTTTCTCTTACTAGCTGATCCATGGGAATTTTTTTTTAGAGATTGCACATGCACACTTTGACACACAGTCCAACAGACACATGCCTGCACACCCTAGAACGTTGATCAACTTTCAAAAAAAGTACCAAGGTCATGTAGAATAAAAGTGCTGTTGGCACTGTGAATGTTTACTGACTGTCCAGAAGGGGGCGGAAGTTCGTGAAATATTTTACTGCATTGCTTGCTGACTCACTAGGCTAGGGCTTTGAAATCTAACAGTATGTCTTGTGACTACACTTAAGACATTTCTTATAAAGTATTAATGATCATGTTTGAGACCAAAATCTATCATCTATATATTTGTTATTATATAGGCTTAGATATCATCTATCTGTGTTGTTGGCCTATGTCCTGTATTTTATTTAATATTTTTGTGTGGTTGATTGGATGTGAGCATTTGAGGGAATATTGTCTCTCAGAAGACAAATGAAGAGACCCAGTTTTTATAAAATGTTGGTTACTTTTGCCTTAGTGGGGTCTTTGGCTTTGCCATGTACAGTTTTACATGCAGCTTTCTTTTCCTTGTGGACAGTTATTCGGACTGTACTGTACTATATGCAATTTTACTATTTTTTTATTCTATTTTTGTCCTTTCAAGAACAAAAGAGAACTCAATGCGGTTGGCGCATTGTCTGAAGCAGCTTTCTGTGCGCATGAAACGGATGCTGCGTAAAATATTTTTTTCTCATTAAACTAAATAATAATAATAATTATTATTATTATTAACCGCATACATTAATGCGTTAATTTTGAAACCCCTAATATATATATATATATATATATATATATATATATATATATATATATATATATATATATACATATATATATACATATATATATATATATATACATATATATATATATATATACATATATATATACACATATATATATATATATATATATATATATATATATTTCAGAGGCGTAGGTTTGATTTTGAGATTGGTGGGGACATCCCATGGAGGCTGAGGATTCAGGAAATTAATTGAATAGGATAATGTATTAAGGTTTTTAGTTTACATTGACCATAATATTTTAATTATTGAATTCTGTAATATTGTATAACAAATAATGACAAGGAGGCAGTTTAACAGACTTATTAACTTTAATCCGCTCATAGTGTAATGCAAAAATGAATTCTGTAATGTTACAGGCAACAAATAATGACAAGGAGGTAGTTTGACAGGGACTTAACTTCACTTAACTTTGTGTCTACTGTCTTGTTCCTTACTTTGAAGAAGCCAAACACATGTCTACGTCTGTCATTAACAGAAATTAACTGTTGGGATATTTGTTTGACATCAACCTTTCCAGTACTAGTGTTTCTTCTAGCTTCTGCAAGACATCTAGATCTGGTTGGTTGAAGAACCTGTCCTGAAGCTGAGCTTCAACTCAATCTATCATTTTATAGAACTCTGTTCTATGCTCCTCAGCTGACTTGGGAGTGTGCTGGCTCGCCCCACCAGTGTAACGTTTTGATGGCTGTCTTCGGTGAGGAATCTAAATAGACTCAATCTCTTCCAAGCTAGATAAAACACTCTTATCCACCTTATTCTGCTCTAAACGATGGGCGCCGCCATGACGACGACTCCGGTTGCCTACTTCCGGTTCGTACTATATTAGCAGTGAGAGAATGAGTTCAGGCTCTACATGTGCTGTTGTTGGTTGTTTTAACAATTCAAAGAAGATAAAAAACTTTTTAGAAACTGGGTGCTTTGAGCATAAGATAAAAAGGAGAGAATGCCTATGTCCGGTTCGTATCAGCTACATTCAATACCAGAGAGTAGACGTTTTTGTTTAGCTGCGCTAAAACTGAAGCATCCAACGATAAAGGTGTAATACGTTACCAGTAGGGATGGGCATTTCAAGCAAAAATAATATTCGAAGATCGCTGGGTATTATGCAATTAATATTCGAGAATCACCCCTCCATCACATCACGCACACATGCATGTAAAGGCTATAGGCTACACACCAGAGCACATGAGCAAAGCGGAGCAGTGTGACGCTTAAATATAAGTTAAACAAAAAAAACTAAACATACGTTTTATTTTTAAGTTTCACAATATAATGTTTTTTTTTAAATTATTTCATCTAAGTTGATTATATGAAAAGGGAACCGCATAAGATGAGTCAGATATGATCATAAGATGCCCAATATATCGGAAAACATTTGGAATGGCTCAGACATGATTTTGACCACTTATCAAGTTTTGTTTTGTAGAAAGCCTTTCTGAATTTCGTTTAGTATAAATTGTATCTTCATTTTTATCAATGTTTTATCAACAAATTGCCTGGAATAATAAATAAGAAGCACAAATAGTAGATATACAGGACATGGAGGCGCGGGCGCGTGAACTGGAGCGCGTCTTATTAATCAACGAAACTCAGCGTTGCCTCACATACATGATAATATCTATAGAAAGCTTGAAATGTGTACTTTTAAACAAAATAATTAAAAACGAGCAGAAATGGGCTGCTCTCTGCTTATGTATAGGTTAATTCGTATGAAGTGTGCATTTCTCTCTATAGGCGCGTTCACTACTGCGAAGATGGCGAGTCAGCATCATCAAATTTATCTTTGCAGTCGACACTTACAGATAGGGCTGGAAAATAATTCAATATCAATATATATCGCGATATTTTTTTTCCGATAACGGTGATATGATTTTTAAACACATTTTCGATATTTCAATATACATTGCAGCATTTGTCACTGACTGACGTTAGTCGCGCAGCCGTCAGAAAGAGCAGAACACAATTGGCTACTTTCCTGATGACGTACACCACAGACACGCAGCCACTGCTCAGAGCAGCGGATCTCCAACGCGGCAAGTTTCAGCCACAGAATGAGCGCCCCTGACCGCAATGCAAATGTGACTGAACGAGCTTCCACAAGTGAGGAGAAAGCAGACGAAATAGTTGATAAGAGAGGAAAGACTAATTCAGTGGTATAAATTCTGACACACACATTTATGCCAAAATGTCAGTTTTGTCAATTGTATCCTCACAAGAACAGTCTAAATGAGTTAAAATCTTAAATGAAAGTTAAGAGTAGCCTAAATGAGAATATTAAATGCGTAAGATCCTCTCATCAGCGACAGATCTTAAAGGGACAGCAGCCAATTCTGTCTGTCAGTTAAGTTAACCAAAGAACAGAGGGGAACAGAGCAAATTACTCACTGATCTTGTCTAAAGAACGTTGGTAGCTTTAATAAGGATTAATCTATATTTAATTTATAATTTATGCAGTTCAGACTATTTGATAACCTTATTCAATTTCTGTATATTTCGTTTTATTTACAAACAAAACATTAATGGTGAACATTTTTGACTTTATAAAATGATTATCTCATGTCTTGAAAAAAGTAAGACATATTTTTGTTATACATAGTTTAGTAGCCTACTTTTATTTTTGGCAGAATTTATCATTATAATCAACTTAATTATTTCCTGGATTTTGTAACACCATAGTCCCTAAATTTATGTAAATGCAGGAAATGGGATTTAAATCTGAAAAAATTCCCCCATTTTGTGTACCAAATGTTGCACAAATGTTATGGCAAATGTAAATTTAAAAACAGAAATGCATTGCCATTTCACATATTACATTGTCATTTTGCATATTACATTTCAAACTGAATATTGCTACCCATATGATTTCATAGTCTTGTAGCAGGTATTGAGAAGAGAATATTATTGTTATGATGGGTTATTTCATTGCTTCATGTAGTTTGTTATGGTGCAGTAGCGAAAGACTCCAGCAGATTTCATAGACTTGGCAAATTCATTTTTCAGAAGATTGTAGGAACAGACATCTGTTATGGGCGTTCTTGGCAGTTTTTCTGAGGCTTTTATATTGTTCATATCGATATTGGAATTATATCGTATCGACGGAAATTAAGAAATATATTGTGATATAAAATTTGGCCATATCGTCCTGCCCTACTTACAGAAAACACTAGTTATTAATAAACAATTCACTTGTTTAATGCATAATCATTACTTTTGCGGTTTTTTTTGTGGCAAGCTTATGCGTGCGTTGAGATGCAGAATAGGCAATATATTACGAAAACGCTCATTATGGTTTAGCATTCTCTCCCATATAGTATACATAACTTCCAACCCAACTTCAGTCGTGCACGGGCAGGGCCGTTCTGAGAAAGCGGCGCTTAATCTTCATAAAGCTTTGAACCGGAAAAGGACAACCGGCTTCCGGTTCAAACCCGCTATGAATCATGGGTAAATTCGCTAACCAGGAAAAAGGTGGATACTGAGACAGCACTGCTCTGATAGCTTTTCCTCACACTGTCCACCTGGTTGGGCACAGTGGTCTGAGTGATATCGACTGTCTTTCTGAACCTGCTGCTACTGCTGAAAATAAGACTTTAAATTTCCCAGACTGGTGGCTTAATGTCCATAGCTCATGTACCCACTGCAAGGCATCACGTATCACTGGACTGGCTAGGCAAGCAGACTGTGTAATCAAGTTAAGGCAATGTGACCCACATTAATGCACATGCAAAGCCAATGGCTGTTGTCTTTTAAGTTCTGCTTGTGCTCCTGAATGTCTTCCTGACATATTGGCAGCACCATCATATGTCTGACCCCTTAGACAACTTATAGGAATATTTAGCCTCAACAGGACATCCGCAGCCACCCTGGCAATTTCCACTCCTGTAGTCCCTGGAACTTCATATAAACCAACAAAAACCTCTTGTGATATCAGATATCATGGTCCACATATCTAAAACAGATAGATTTTTGCTCTACTCCTGATACATCTTGAGTGCCATCTATAATTAGGGAGTACTGCAGAACTGGTAGAGGCTGGATAGAGACAGCAATACTTCTGACAATACAGTTTCCTATCAATTGCAAAATCTCATTTTGCACTGGAGGAGAGGTATAGTCATGACAACGGGTTAGCCAACTAGAGAGACTAGCATCATCTTTGGCTTTAAATTTCAAAAGCTGAAATAGATTCCCATCTTGGGTCTCATGGCCCTGCAGTGCCAGACCATGCCTAGCTAGGTACTGTACTGAACTTACAAAATTTTGCAGGCAGTGCCTAGCATTATCTTGTTGCTTTGACCAGGCACTTGAGAGTTGTGAATCTACTGGGTTTGCAGCATGATGGTGCGATTTACTATTCTGGTGGCGTTCAAAGCTAACAAGAGCATTCTTCCAGTTACTAAATCCCTTTGAGGAAAACGCAGGGTCTGCTTTTTTGGACAGTGTATTTTTCTTTATTGTGTATGTTTTCACACAGTAAAAACAGAGAATTCCATTCACAGTGGGGCTATAGTGAAGCCATGGATACAGCTTGTACCAATTATCCTGAAAATGGAGGACCCTATTTGACAGCTTTTGAACTGTAATGTTCTTGGGGTTAGGTTGGTTTGACTTGATGTCAAAGTTCAGAATATCTCCAGTGCTACACTGTTCTTCATTGTTGTCTCTCTGTTCTTTGAGTCGTCACTTTCACAGCTACTCTGTCTATTGCTGTCTACAGATGGATCAGCATCCTTAAAAATACACCACAGTACACAATTAACCACTCTGTATCAACTACCACATTTGAAAAATACATCTACACACTGATAACCACTTTATGCCCATATTATTAAAACCATGTATGATGAGTGATTAATCAACCTCTTATTATACCAGTGCAACCTAAATCAAATATCTACAATTACTCTTATGATTACATTGTAACCAGCCTAGGCTTCACCTGTGACCCTGCTTCTCTTCCTGAGCTACTGTTTCGGTCACCTGATAAAATGAAACAATGCATGCATATGAAAAATGAGACAACAACTTGTGCCTAATCAAAGCTCTCATTTCAAACACACATTGAAGAACTACATATAGCAGATCATCTGCCTAACAATTGTCGCAATAATGAATCTCACTACTAACAAGTCAACATCATGTCATAGCTTGACCTCACCTGTTACTCTGCCTCTCTTCCTGAGCTACTACCTAGCAGGACTGTTTCGGTCACCTCAGCTGGCAAAATAACACATTGAGGGAATTAACAGTGAGGGAAAACATTTATGGCTAGTTATGATTTTTACAATTATTGATGACTCTACACTTTAGCAATTGGGCAAATATTTTAAATGAATTGTGTTTGTTTTAAAGTAGCTCCTAATGTCTACTTTTCTTTTTTTAGCAGCCATCCTGACTTAGCACATCAGAAAAATAGCATAATTGACAAACATATGTTTGTTTAACTATATTTTTAAGCTTAGGACATTGCTTTCGACTTTCACTTTTTTTAATCAAGTTCATGATTCATATTTTATACCTAGACCAAGCCCCACCCCTAAACACAACCCTTACAGAAACTTGTGCAAAACACTGGACTTAAATAGAAACATGATTTATCAGATTTATACACCTTTTTAAATAGCAAGCACATATAAAATAGCCTGTTGTCATGATCTTTCACTGTAAGTGCCCATCACAAAGTGTACACACACACATTTTTTATACTGTACAAACTGTGTAAAAATATTTTACACGAACCCTACCCCATCACAGAAAACTTAGTGCATTTTTACATTCTCAAAAAACATAACTTAGATCATTTATATGCTGTTTCCCTCATGTGGATCAAAACATCCTTGTCCCCATAAAGACAAGGATTACGGATATTGCCATCATTGTGTGGCATTTTGCCCCCATAAGGGTTTACCAGGACGGACACACGGACACACGGACACACGGACACACGGACACACGGACACACGGACACACGGACACACGGACACACGGACACACACACACACACACACACACACACACACACAGAGAGAGTTTAGGTTTGCTACTTATCCCGCGATTGTCATACATTGAAAAAAAAACTGCACTGTCCCAGAATCAATATGTGACCGCGATTTGTACCGTATTTTTGTTTGCGAGGTGGGACTTATAATAGAGAACCGCATACCAGTATTTTTCACAGAACGCTCTTGTAAGAGTGGTTTTATATATACATATCATTTAATTTTTATATAAAATTGATTTATATATAAAATATAAAATTATTGCTAGGGGCAAATCAGTGGTCATTGGATATTGGTAGGGACATGCCCCTAGCGTCTAGGGCTGTCGCAGTGAAGGAATTTCCCTTGCGGTAATTTTGAGTGGCTCAATAGCGCGATATGCGGTTTTACCGCCATTTATTTATTTATATTTATTTGTTGCTATATAAATACTATATAAATATTATGATGTGGTCAGCATACACAAAAACAATGTAACCAATGTAACCGAAACTAAACAGCGTCTCTGCGCATTGAGAGACTGTCACTCAGCGCGCAGTTGTTACGCAACTGTGAGTGAGTCATTAAACCGTTCATTCAACGAAAACGTTCAAAAAAGCTGATTCCTTAAATGATAGATGTAATGAAACAAGGTGTTAATTATTGTTTAACTTTGAGCTCCACTTTTCAAGGCTCAGCTGGCCAGCAATGCTTCACTTTTGGGCAAAGCTGAGCAATGCTTCACTTAATAGAGACGAATGGCATTGATTCAATGCGTGATTCGGTGCTTTCCCCCCACGGCTTCCTCGCGCTGTGTAGCCTAATGCTGACCAGCGCTGACACCATTCATGGTAAATACCCTTACACGTTAAAATGAAAATAGCCTACGACAAATATTTTGCTTTCCTTGGAAACGGCAATCTTTTCACGAATATACATGACTTGACTTCAAAGACAGACGCAGGTAATCGCACGCGCTCAGTCGATCACATTCACTGTCTGTTAGGCTTAAGTCCAAATCCACGAATCCTCTGTACAAATCACCATGAATCTTGTTATCATTAACTTATTTAACATTCAACACACATGGTACGAACCACGAAGGGTGGCCTTATGAAAAAAAAAAACGCGGTTCGCGGTTGCTGCGGTTACTTGCATTCCTCTGCGGTTGGCCTGTCAGTAGCGCGGTAATGCAATATTGCGGTTATCGCGACAGCCCTACTAGCGTCCCTACTAAATTCTACGCCCTATGTAATGTGACCGATTATGCTAGGGCTGTGTATGTGATGTGTCAAATTACAGGTCACTTGTATGGTTAAATGGGACCATAAATACACCGAATATATATATATTTACAGTAGCCTATCTCACAAAAGTGAGTACACCCCTAACATTTCTGCAAAGATTTTAGTATATCTTCTCAAGTGACGATACTACAGAAATTAAGCTTGGATATATTTTAGAGTAGTCAATGTTATTCTTGTATAGCAGAATATATTATTTACTATCCTCTGAAAATAACTCAAAATAAAGCCATTATTGTCAAAATAGCTGGCAACAAAAATGAGTATACCCTAAGTGATAATAGCTGTACGTCGTTTAACCATGCAAAGCCACATGTCCCATTCATCATTTTCATGTTTTTGTCTGCTTGACAGGGCCAAAAAATAAAAATTTGTGTATCTTGTATTAGAGAAGTTAAAATTTGTGCTTTGAGTACAATTGACCACTGGATGTTCAACATGGCACCTCATTGCAAAGAACTCTATTAGAATTAGAATTGTTGCTCTCCACAAAGTTGACCTAGGCTATAGGAAGATTGGTAACACCCTGAAACTGAGTTACAGTACAGGCCAGGGTCATACAGAGGTTTTCCAAGACGGGTTCCACTCTTAACAGGCCCTCGCAAGGGTCAATCAAAGAAGTTGAGTCCTCGTGCTGTGCGTAGGGTGCAGAAGCTGGCTTCAAAAAACAGACGCATGAGTGCTGCCAGCATTGCTTTAGAGGTTGCAGAAGTAAAAGGTCAGCTTGTCAATGCTCTGACCATTCGTCACACGCTGCAACAAGTCAGTTTGCATGGCCGATGTCCCAGAAGGAAGCCTCTTCTGAAGATGGCTGCCCGCAAACAGTTTGCCGAAAGCAACCGGTCCAAGAGCATGAATTACTGGAACGATGTCCTGTGGTCTGATGAGACTAAGATAAACTTGTTTGGCTCAGATGGTGTCCAGCATGTGTGGCGACGCCCTGGTAAGGAGTACAAAGAAAAATGTGTCTTGCCTACAATCGAGCATGGCGGTGGTAGCTTCATGGTCTGGGGCTGCATGAGTGCTGCTGGTACTGGGGAGCTGCGCTTCATTGAGGGAAACATGGATTCCAACATGTACTGCGACATTCTGAAGCAGAACTTGTTGCCCTCCCTTCAGAAACTGGGGCGAATTGTCACGACACGCACACACAGGGAATAGAGATCCAAAAAGCAATTTATTTAAAAGGGTAATCCGTACTCACAACAGTCCAGGCAAAGGTCAAAATCCAGAAAAGGCAATCCAATAACAAGAAGACAAACGGATTGTGGGGACAATAACAAGGACTCCGTGACAAACACTGAAACAGACAGGGTATATATACACAAGTGCAAACAAGGTGACGAGAAACAGCTGTAATGCAATGAACAATCAGTGACAGACAGGATCATGGGAAGTGTAGTGAGAATGCATAGACACCGTGAAAACTGAGGACCTCTAGTGTTTAACCCAGGGAATAACCAGACACTGTGACACGAATGGCATAACAATCCCAAACACACCGCCAAGATGACAACTGCTTTGCTGAGGAAGGTGAAGGTGATGGAGTGACCAAGTATGTCTCCAGACCCTGAACCTTATTGAGCACCTGTGGGGATCCTCAAGCGGAAGGTGGAGAAGCGCCACGTGTCTAACATCCAGCAGCTCCGTGATGTCATTATGGAGGAGTGAAAGAGGGTTCCAGCAACAACCTGTGCAGCTCTGGTGAACTCCATGGCCAGGAGGATTAAAGCCTGTTTTATGCTTCTGCGTCGAATCGACGGCGTACCCCTGCAGACCCCTCTGCGTCAACCTGACGCAGAACCATAAAACGACCACGACGCCGTAGGAGTGACGGCGTAGCTACGCCGTGGAGTTGACGCAGAAGCATAATGAGGCCTTAAGGCAGTGCTAGATAACAATGGTGCTCACACAAAATATTGACACTTTGGACACAGTTTTGACATGTTCGCTTAGGGTGTACTCACTTTTGTTGCCAGCTATTTTGACAATAATGGCTGTATTTTGAGTTATTTTCAGAGGACAGTAAACATATTCTGCTATACAAGCAGCACACTGACTACTCTAAAATCTATACAAGTTTAATTTCTATAGTATTGTCCCTTGAGAAGATATACTAAAATGTTTGCTGAAATGTGAGGGGTATACTCACTTTAGTGAGATACTGTGTGTGTGTGTGTGTGTGTGTGTGTGTGTGTGTGTGTGTGTGTATATATATATACACATATATATCATACATGTATATATCAGTGTATATGTTATATTTCTGTGTATTGTCAGATGACCTATAGGTTGCAAAGCAAAGTCAGATAGGAGTAATCTAAGAACGGCAGTCTATTTAAATCAGATTGCTACTGTTACGGTTTACCCCCCAACATGTCTCTTATCACTTTGTGAGTGTGAGTGCACAGCCTTGGTCTTTTGAATAGCTGCGAGTGTGTGCTTGAATGTCAGCGTGCACGTGCGCATATCTCTAGTCTGATTATAGTAGTACAAGTCACACATGCTGAGAACCCATGACAAGTTGCCGTTTCTCTTTAAAAGTTTCTGAAGTAGGCTATCAGTGGACCTGAGATAGGTTGAGTATGCTGCTGTCAATGGGCTGTATATGTGATGTGTCAGATTATACAGGCCACGTGTCATTCACCCCATTGTGAGTGTGTGAGTGAGCACTTTAAGTGCTGTGTCTAACGTTAAAGGATACACCGAGTTCTGCTAACTGTTGCCGTGGAGCCAGAGTTCCACCTGTCCGCCTCTCGTCTCGCTGACTGACAGATGTTTTGCTCCTCATACGTAAGAGGGGGAACGTTCTCTCTCCCGTTTACCCATGTCTCTCCTTTGCTGAGACAGCCCACCTTTCGTAATCTGTTGCTCGCCTGGACAGCTGATGTCAACAACCGGATCGGCGTTAAAAGAAAGAGAGAGAGAGAGAGAGCTAAACGGGCTGCTAAAACAAAGTTAAGGAGTTTAAAAAAGAAAAAGCAACGGTTATAAGAAGGCTTGCTTGGTGTGAATGTAGTTGCCATGGAGAACTTCTTGCAGGATAAGGACTTCTGGATTGTAGGTAGTGTGTGTTTGGTTGCATCCATCCTATGGAGACGATTTTGGAATTTATTTACATACAAGAGGAAAAGAGACACTTCACCAGAAAGTGCGTCTATTGACATTCAGGTAAAACTCATGAATATATCCAAAACTGCCATTAAAAAATTATGTTATGTGCTAATCCACACTTAGTTAGTTGTATTTAAATGAAAATGCGATTTATATGGGGTTATAAAGCACTTTTTAATCTATTTGAATTATCTTTGAATAATCTATAATATCAATCAATCCTTATGTATGTATGCCATATATATATATATAAAGAGAGAGCTAAAGAATCATGTGACTGAAGACTGGAGTAATGGCTGATGAAAATTCAGCTTTACATCACAGAACTAAATTATATTTGAAAGTATATTAAAATAGAAAACTATTATTTTAAATTGTAATAATATTTCACAATATTAATGTTTTTTTTCCCTCAGTTTTTTGATCAAATAAATGCAGGCTGAATGAGCATTAGAGATTTCTTTTAAAAACATTAAAAATATTAATTTTTTCAAACTTTTAGACTGGTACTGTATATATCAATATACTGTGTGTGTGTGTGTGTGTGTATGTATATATATATATATATATATATAGGCCTTGGTGGTTCCTGACAGTATTGCGATGTCTGTAAAGAAAATATAGAACATAAAATTTTGAACTAAATTGTACATAATTTTCAAACTAATTTTCTGTTAAGCATTATATAATGCAGTGATGCAGTAATAACATTATTATGAATCTAGGCCTAGTTAATTGGGTATTACAGAAAATCAAATTTTTAGACTGCAGGTTAGGATTAGAGATCCTAGGTTATCTGAGAGTCTGGCTGGGGTGTCGTGGTTGAAAACATCTGCCATAAATGGATGAATGATGCACAGAAGAAATAGATCTTTACACTAAATAAAATAATGTGATTTATGTGTCCATTTCAAAGACTCCTCTGGGTTATATAGAAGTAAATGTGTAAATTTTATTTTGATTTGAAATTGATTATCTTTGTACTTTCTCACAGAGCAGCCAGTTTTGCTGATACTGATTATAATGCACAGGACGTGTATAACAAGTGGACAGAACACTAGACTTGTAAAACAAGCATATGTTTTGTGACATAACATGACATGGTATGAACCTAAGAATCCCCAAAAGACATCACACTTAATCTGAGTTTTAAAGTATAGCTAGCTACACTTAATAAATCAATTAATAAACCACTGAGTAAACACAATTATGATAGTAATAGTTTGAAACACAATGAAATGACCAAACTCCACTGTTAATACCTAGAGTGAAAAGTGAAATGTAGAAGAGAGTACATGTAAAAGGAGTAAAGTTGTACTGTGATCCACTGTCTTAGTTTTCTCGTGTTTGTTTTTGACAACGTTGTAATTTCAATTATCTGCCCTGCTACCCAAGAGGCATTTGGAACAACATGTGTCTCAACTACAAACATTAGTGTTGCTTTCATAGTACATGAGGTAATTATAACCATGACTTATTATTGGTAGCCATGCTAGTTGTTTACTTTTTACAATTTGTAGAAAAAATTAGTAAAGAGAGTGAAAATATTAACTTTTTTTTACCCATCATGCTCTTTGAAAATGTAACTATCTATCTCAGGGTTTATCTAAATCCACTTTCCTGCAGAGTTTACTTCCAGCCATGATTAAACTCACCTACCTGCAACTTTCTAGAGCTGTGTTTTTATTAAAGTCCACTTTTTTATGCCCTTCTCTCGCTAACTTCCCTTCATCTCGTTCACTCGGATGTACGTCATTGCTTACGTTGCACGAGTGTCTTCGACTGGCGGAACCCTTGCAATGGGTTTAAATGGAAAACCCTAAGCCCTTGAACCCAAAATAGAGGGGTCAAGGGTCTGTAAATTCTCGTCCACTAGATCAAGTTCAACACACTTCAAAGTGGCGGTGAGGATTCCCCCAAGGAGAAGTACTTAGGGAAGTTTGCAAGTGTGTCTAAGGGTACGTTTACATATCAACGATGTACAAAAAATGGAAAAGTTTTTCCTTTTCTTTTTTCACGTACAGGTCGATAAATTTGTCAAAATGATCCCTGTTCTCACAGTCTAAAAACACTATATTATTAGGCCAGTAGTTTGCAAGGTTACTTTGTAAAGAAACACTATAGACTAAACACATCATTCGCATAGGCTTGGTGTCACAGTTTTTTCACAAATGTGCATTTTTGTAGTTTACACTGAGACTTGCATTTTGAATCTGTTTTCAAAAGTTTGCATTTTTAGCACGTACTTGTACCACATTACCGCTGCAGATTCATTTTGTTCATTGACAGTGCTGCCATATTCCGAGTCCGAGGAACGTGAACAGCTCCGAATAGAACGTCACGTGTTGTCATCTCGAGACTATGGTCATTAAGACATGGTTAGAACGTAGCATAATGCAGCCTGTAATAGTAATCCTGACGACCTTATTTAGCTTGTTCAGGTATGTTTGATTAGGGTTGGAGCTAAACTCTGGAGGAAACTGGACCTCGAGGGCCAGAGTTAAGAACCCCTGAGATAGTTAATTTTAAGTTTTGATATTTTAAGATACACATATGTAATGTCTAATATCTAACAATCTAAAGTAAAAATGGGATTTGTGCCTTTAATGCGTAAAAAATTCATGGGGTACCAAATTTAATTTTAAATATTTTAAATTTAATATTTGTGTAAGTGAATTGCATATAAAATTTCCATCCATTTGGATTACACAGTTTTAACATAAAATAAACAGTGGTGGATAAATGAAACGGGTGGAATATTCCATGATATTTTTTTAAAGCAAATATCTTACCTGTTTCTTGGCTGTTTTATTGAATGACAAATATTCATCAGATTACGTTTATTACTTTATGTTTAAACTGTGTAATACAAATGGATGGTAATTTTATATGTAATTCAAAATACATAAATCTTAAATTTGCTCATACAGTTCTGCACACATTTATTATTTTTGTACATTTTTTTATTATTATCTTATTGAGACAAGAAAAGAATAAAGATTATCATTATGTTGAAAACTTACACTTGAAAACTTGACTAATAAAAAATAAGATTTGTTGTAAAATTTAAATTTTAGCACTGTGCAGTATGGTCTTGAAGTATATGAATTGAGGTTTTGAGCACTTTTATAATGTTATTGCATTCATAACATAAAACTTTAAACAAAGTTTTACTTTAAAATGACAAAAAATGCTCCTGTTACTAACATAACCTTGGTTCCCTGAGATAACGGGATTGAGCATTGCATGGATGTTTTGGCACATAGGGGGATTTTTCTCCGAATTTTGAAGTCTGATTGGTGCACCGACAAATGGCTTTTTATCACAGCAAAACGGGTGGGGCCAACTGCCTATTTAAGTCATGCTCAAAGCCATATTGAGACAGAATTTTGAGACTGTAGTCTACTCATGCATATGCTCAGTAGCACAGCAAGCTACGCAATGCTCATTCCCGTTACCTCAGGGAACCGAGGTGACATTATGTAACCAGAGCATTCCCTTTTGAAACGGTTCACTTGCATTGCGTCAATGTTTTGACACATATGGGGAACGGATTGCAAAAAGCTGTGCTACTAGTACAAAACGGAAGCTGTCCTGCCAGGCTGCAGCCGGGGGCGCTTGATGACAAGGGCCCTGGCAGACTTCTAGAATCAAGGTCCTAGAATGTCTCCAATACGACAGGCTCGGGTTTGGTACTGAAGCCTGTGGGTATGATGCCTCCTAAAGAAACCCCTGAAGGTTGTGGCCGATTAGGCAGAAAAGACCTGTGCCTGAAGGGCAGGGACCTCAAGGTTATAGAACCTGACAAAGGTGGACTGCGTGGACCAGCCGGCTGCTGCACAGATATCTGCTATAGAGATTCCACTAGACCAAGCCCCAGTAGAGCCCATTCCCCTGGTGGAATGGGCCCTAATAGGGCACTGCAAGTCCAATGACTGGTAAGCTAGTGCTATTGCGTCCACTATCCAGTTGTACAGTCTCTGCTTCATGACTGGCAGCCCTTTAGACCGCCCTCCGAAGCATACGAACAGCTGCTCTGTTTTTCAGAATTGCCTAGAGCGCTCAATGTACACATCGGAGGGGAGAGCAGAGAGTGAAATTACTTGTGCCTTAAAGCCTTGTCTGGGTTTGAGGACAACTTTGTTGTCGTTGGACACTCGAAGCAGGAAGCATCCACTGAAAGAGCAAGCAGGTCACCAATTCGCTTGACCGATGCCAGAGCCAGAAGGAGGGTGGTCTTTAGCGAGACAGGCAAAAGGTCGGCTGTCGCGATTGGCTCCAACGAAGGGCCCCGTAGCGCCCTCAGGACAATGGACAGGTCCCAGGAAGGGACCTTGTTGGGGCAAGGCGGATTCAGCCTCCTGGCCCATCTGAGAAATCCGACCACCAGGTCCTGTCCTTCCTTAGCAGGTCATTCCTTAGCGGGATTGGCCATGGTGCTGCTGACAGCACCTGAACTATACCCGGGAACCATGGCTGGTTCTGCCAGAGTGGTGCCATGAGTAAAACTGAGCTTCTGTCATCCCTGATTCGGCTGATGACCTGAGGGAACATTGCTACCATAGGGAATGCACAAAGGCGCAGAGAGGACATTCTGTGGGCTAATGCGTCCTTTTCCCTATCGGGGAGTGGGCTTTTTTTTTTTTTCGATGCAAAGAGGTCCACTTCTGCCTGGCCGAAAAGGCTCCAAATAATCCAGTTGTCAGTGCTGTTCTCAACTGCAGTGCTGTCAGTGCTGTTCTTGTTCTCCAGTGCGAGGTCCTGGTCTCAGTGAGTGCAGCCACGCCATGGGCACGTCCCAGGCAAATGAGGCGCTCTGTGAGCTCAAACATTTAGCATCAAACATCACTGCTCTTTTAGAAAGAAAATTTGCTCTTTTGTCCTTTCGCCGGGGGTTCAAGCTGTGTGCCGCCATTGGTCTGCTGCAGGGGCTTGCTTCGACGGCAAGTAGAGAGGCTTCTGTGTTGTCGTCTTTGGAGTCAGTGAGGAGATGATATTCACGCTGAAGGAGAAAAAATCAGACTCAAAATTACTTTGAGTGCAACTTAAATAGGCAGTGGGTCCCGTCCGTTTTGACGGGCTGATAAGCCATTTGTCTGTGCAGGTGCACAGATGTGAACCAATCAGGCTTCAGTATTCTGAGAAAAACGGAGTTTTCCCCATCTGCGTCAAAACATAAACGCAATGTGAGTGAACTGTATCGAAAGGGAATCAATTGTTATTTTTAGTTATTAGCTGTCCATCTGCTATTAATACTGGCCGTTGTTTAGTTGCTTAAAAGAATGTTATATTAATCAATGTTTTTTTTATTGTATGTAATATATCGTCATTCCATTTCTTGAATTAAGTTTTCTTAGCCCATTTGCATTTTTTTTAAGAATTAAGGCTCATTCACACCAAGGACGATAATTATAAAGATAACGATAAAGTATCTAAAATATAGTTCTAAAAATCATTCTAAATATAAATAAGTATATATATATATATATATATATATATATATATAAAATATATAAATATAAAAGTCCACATAATTATACCGATAATGGCACAGAGATACAATATCGTTGATATCACATTCAGAACGATTTTATCCTGCTGATGAGTCATAAAACATTGATAGCTAATCAGAATCCATTCTGCTTTAAGAGCTTGAGCATTTAAAGCGGCAGATCACAAAACTGCAGCACGCGCTTTAATCATCACTCAAAGTGTGAACGTGCCTTAAACCTCAGTAAATTAATCTATTGCCAACTGACAAATAAGTGAATATATGATCACTAAAACATAATAAAACTTAATATGCAAGCAGTTTTGCTTCTAAAAATAAAAATCGTAGGCCTATCTATAAGGATATTTAGATGCACTGCATTCTCAATATTATAATCCTATTTTGTGACTGGATTGAAGAAAATTAGTCATGAAATGGAGTCAGGAGGGGGTGTTGGATGCTCTGTTAAAGGGATAGTTCACCCAAAAATGAAATTTCTGTCATCATTTACTCACATTTCATTTTTGGGTGACCTATCCCTTTAATACATGTGGGCAAGCTGTTGTCTCACCTGAAGTGAGTTCATCAGTGTTTCCCTGGGACTCCCTCACGTCAACATGCACACACTCAGGCAGTGCCAACCACATATATTGAGAGAACACGGGGAGGGGGAACTACTCAGTGCCCTTCCTGGGATGGCAAGTTTGAAGGGAAAGGGAGGGAGGAGAGAGAGGATGGAATCCACCAGGGGATGGGGGGCATTTTGTTACCTCCCTCCCTGAAATAGCCTCCTGTGCATGCTCTTTCTATATATATGCATACATTGACAGTGAGACCCAGTAACACACTCTTGTGGATACATACATGTGCACATATACTGTAGGTGCAAACACTACTCAGTTTTAAACCTCTCTGCTTACAGTTTCTAGAAAGGAGTGCAGTGTTGGTGTACTGTTACTGGTGCACCTGTACATTTGTACTTTCTCACACTTGCATGCACATTCTCTGGCCAGTGCACACATTTCCACATGCTTTTGCCAACATGACACATCTAACACATTTATAAGGGGATTAGTTTTGAGGCATTAAAGAGGTGATTGACACTCAGTCTCTTCAGGTAGTTAAAGAGGTATTCAGCAGCAGTCTGACTTTATGGGCTGTCATCACCTTCAGACGTTTTTCTTTCTAGGACAGGCTTGTCTCACAAAGACAGAAAATCACTGTGCTTATATTAAGTAAAAAAAAGAAAAGAAAAGTAAAACCAATTATTGACATTTAATATGCATCCTTCCTTGATGTTTCTATTAGGTTCCCACAAAGTAGATTTCTGGCATACTGTATAGTCTCTGCCCCCTTGTGGTGGATCAGCTCAACTGTCAAGAATTTTGAATTTTAAATTTAAAATCAATAAGAAATGTAACTGAATCAAATACATTTTTTATTACAAAATTTTTTTTTTATTACAATTTACAGACAAAATGAACATACAATAAACGTTTTGCAAATAATCTTATCATTAAACCTAAAGGAGAAAAAATATAATTTAATATATATTTAACAGTTTTCAAGCTTTTCCTTAATCTCAAAAGTTTGATTACAGATTTGTCAAGGTGCGAAAAATCCACTTCTCACATTAAAGGAAAATGTGTTTTTAAAGATCTGATTGTGTTTCTCTGATGTCTTAACGCCATTTTTTTCAGCACTGAAGTTATGTGACATCTGCTGTGACTGTCAGAGAGTTTACAATCAGTCTGCAGCTGCTGAAGTACAAATTATGTGTCTGTGTGTGTCCTCTGTTTGTCATTCTATACATATTCTTGTGATCATCTCTTCAGGGCCATCATATCATATTCCTCCATTATGTAACACATGCAATGCTATTACATTCTATTTCATCTTGTTATATTTCTATGTTTATTTATCAACCTATTTCCAAGACATTAATGAAACGAGTGCTATGTACACTACTGGTCAAAAGTTTGGAATAACTACTAATAATTAATAATATTTTTTTTTTAAATGGCCTCAATTTGGTGAAGAAGCATGCAAAGTTTCATGGAGATCGGACCATAGGTGGTGCTATAACTGTCAAAAAAGTCTCATTCTTATTAGGGGTTCAAGCACTTTAGTGCTGAAACCCTATTGTAATTGTTAGGATTTGTAAAACGCATCGTGCAGACCAAAGCATATGTGCTATGTGAAACCTGGGCAGATGGTAGGCCTCAATTTGGGGACGACAAATTCTACAGCAACCAAAAGTACTTAATTGCTCAAGCTTAATCTTTGGTCAAGTGAAAAAAATAATGGTGACTGGCCAGTAGGTGGCGCTATAACATGAAAAAACATAAAAAGGGCTATGACCACCTGATTGTTATTCCAATTGACTTGAAAATTGGTATGCAGTGTCTTGGTCCAAGGTGCCATGTATGTATATGAGGACAATGGTGTATCTCAAAAAACATGGCCGCCATCGGCCAATGAAGTTTGAGCACCTATAAGACAAGGTTAACGAAGGCCGATCGGAACGAAACTCGATGGGCATGTTCGACTCATGGCCCGCCTAGAGGTCTGTAAGAATTTTGAAAGAAATCGGCCACTAGTTGACGCTAACGAGTTTTAAGGTTCTGTAATGCATATCATTATATAGACTTAATATCTCTAATGCTTCTGTGCTTAAAGGCCTTAAAGGCTTGAACCCCGATAAATGCTGCTTGCAGCTTTAATATTGTATAATATAATTAGAATTTTCAAGAACTGTATTTTAATACATTTGAAAATAAAAAAAAATCCTGTGATGGGAAAGCTGAATTTTCAGCATCATTACTCCAGTCTTCAGTGTCACATGATCCTTCAGAAATAATTCTGATATGTTGATTTGGTGCTCAAGAATTAATTATTATTATTATCAATGTTAAACACATGTTTCCACAAAAATATTGAGTAGAAAACACTGATACATTACCATTCAAAAGTTTGGGGTAAGCAAGATTTAAATTAAATGACTAAATAAAATAAAAATAAATAATACTTTTATTCAGCAAGGATGCATGTAATTGATCAAAAGTGACAGAAAGACATAATGTTAAGAAAGATTTATTTTTCAAATAAATGCTGTTCTTTTTCATTTTCTATTCATCAAATAATCCTGAAAGAACTTTGCAAAAGGATCATGTGACACTGAAGACTGGAGTAATGATGCTGAAAATTCAGCTTTGCCATTACAGGAATAAATTACATTTTAAATGTATTCAAATGAAAAACAGTTATTTTAAATTGTATCAACATTTCACAATATTAAAGTTTTTATTGTATTTTTAATCAAAGAAATGCAGCCTCATTAAACATACTTCTTTCAAAGACAAAAAAAAATCTTAATCATTTTAAACCTTTGACTTTGATATTTATGGAAAAGCTTTCGTTCTTTTAGAGAGCCATAAAGGTCTTGAGTAACTGACCGTCTCTCTGTCCTCACTGACTGAACCCATGTGTTTTATGCAATGAAATGCATCTCTATAGCAAAACAGAATCCGATATAAACATTCATAAATGACACATCGAGTCTAGATAGTTTTGTAATCTGTAATGAAATCACAAATACATACAGTCAGGCATGTAGCCTACATACACAAAAACACCCCAACACACAAAGGAATGTGAGCACTTAGTCTCTTTTTATAAGCTCTTGTTGTCAGAATGGTAGAGCTCACTTCACATTATCAAGTTCCCATTCCAAAGGTGCCACCAATCCTCCCGAGATTACTGAATGTTCAGCGGCTATTAATACATCAACCAATCAGAAAACAAACCATTACTGCTCCAAGCAATCAACTGCTTGCTTGTAATGAGGTGGACTATCACATACAGTGTGACGCATACCGATCCAGGCTAAAATAAGATTATTGTATTAAATGTTATCGGTCCCTCCGCTTGGCTGTTTTTTTAATACAAGCTATCGGGTTTCAGTGTTGCGTGTGAAAAGGCCATTTAGCAGGACTATATCTATCTGTGTATGGTAAAAGTATAATGTAGCACCTGTTTGTGTGTGTTTGAGGATTGTCTCCGTTTACTGTCATTCTCTTTACTTGAGTGAATCTGGGAATTTAGCTGATTCTTTATTAAATTAGAAAATTGACCTCTGAGCCATTTCAGTGTCTCAGCAGCTATTCTGTCCCAGTTTTTCATTTGACTCAGCCCTGCACATCTGCTCTTGTTCAATCAAACACTTGTTTGGCTCATTGTGTTGTCTAGCCTGGAACGAATGAATCAGGGTTACGCAAGTAACATATGGACACAGACTTTTATCTGAAGTGTTGATTGTCAATCAATCAGGGTAAATCTACTGGTTTAACAGTCTCTTCATTTAAAAGTTCTGTCTGTGGTGTTGATACGTCACTCTTTGAGTCCATCAAGCTCTATTCTCGCACCCACTCTGGTTTCAGTGTCTTCACACCTGGCTCTAGGATTCACACTCTAATCGTACACAGCAGCCCCTTCTCCAGATGATAACACTGACCGTTAGCACAACAGCCAATAGGCAGAAGCATGTTGATCTGTATAAAAAGCATTGGTTTTAGAAGCTAGAGACACCAGACAGACGGATAACAAGAGAGAATGAGAAGGGGGACCAATGATCTGTAAGTTGGAAAGCATTGTCAAGAAGATGTGAAGAGAACAAGTTAAACTTCTATTTGCTTTAAACCTGTTGTGTTAACGCGTTTCATTATGAGTTCTAATCTTGTGAAGTCTCTTGCTCGGGTTTATGACCCCAAACCACTTCATGCTCAGAAACGATGCGGAAGATCCACAACGAGAAGAGCTTCGCTTTCTACCTCAAACAAACGTCTATCTTCACCACTTTCTGATCAGCCTTCATCAAAATCCTCCTCATCTTCTGCTCTTGTACATATTGAAGGACAAGTCAATGATCTGAGTGGTAAGATGGACAAACTCCTCGCATTGCAGGAAGCGTCTTTGAGACGACTGGATGCCATCGGTCAAGATCAAGGAACAGCTACTGGTGGACGGAGCATTGAGCAGTTGTTCTGTGACATGAGTGCTGTCATAGAAACTGTTCGAGAGAAGGAGGAACAACAGGATCAGCGACTTAATGCTTTGGAGCGACTGGTTAGCGGCATTCAACAGGTTGTCAGTTTCATTGCTGAAGTGTTGAAACACTCGAGATTGGCTGATCTCTTGAAAAACACATACTCAAAATCCAGCAGCAGGGTGAGTTTAAATGTTTTATGCACCAATTTAGTGTTTAAAATGTTTAAAAGCACTCATTTAGGTATATATTCCTGAAGTACTGAGGAAAACACTCTACAGTGTTAATAATTCATAAACTAATAAATAAACTACAGTGAAATAATTCATATTTCATACACAAGTAACCTTAAAATTATTTGGCAATACTCTAATTGTCATGCCAAGTTGAACTACATTGAAAAGTAAAATTGAATCAGCCAAACAAACTAACAAAAACACAAATTTTCAATATACAAACACGCATTAGTAAAAGTCTTTGAAGCAGCTGACCAAAAAAGAGGGTCTTACATAAAAGTGGACTTTTGTACACTAAAAATTATATATTATAACATTTACATTGATTTAACTCATCAAAATAAGTTTAGCAGTTTTCTCTGTATATTTAACTTGAGTATTTTACACATTTACTTTTCATGTTGTGTGAAGTTTGTCATCTTTTATGTGCTGCAAATGTTTGATGCATATACATTAAATGTTCTGTATTTATTTTCCAAATGAGTTTGGTTTAGCTGCATTTCCAACAGGGGATTTTCTAGCATGAGTTTTCAGTTTTATTGTCCTTGTCATTGGTTTGAGCCATTTATAATAGAGATTGACTGATGACATGATGAGTGATTCGCAGTACCAGCTCAAGGACACTCACAGCAGATGATTGTGTGTGATCAGAAATATCTGGTGAATTGCACGTGAACTCGGCGAAATGAAAATACATGTCACTGAATAGCTTGAAAGCAGGTGCTTTTATTTAAAGGTGTGTTAATAAATGATAATCTTGTGACCATAGACTATTCTTTCTTTCTCTCCTGTTGTTTCTTTCTCTCTCTAGTTTAGAGAAAAGGATGGAAAGGAGAAATCTAAAGTATTCCCAAAGGGGTTAAAAACCCAGAAGAGAAAGAAACCACTGGAAGCATCAGGTGAGAGAAAAACATACAGTGGGTTTCAAAAGCACGAATCACATTGAAAATAGGATTCAAAATCTAATTTGAACTTGGAAATAAACTGAAAGTTTTAGCATTTTGTCAGATTTAAAAAAAAGAATGTTTGACAAAAATGAAGAAATGTTTAAGATTCTGTGCTGTTTTGGGTCACTAGTTTCTTCCATTATTTTCATTTTTGTATGTTGGCTACTAATCCTTTTTTCTTTTCTTTTTTTATTTAAAAATAATAAAAAATTCCAGACTTAGTTCATGCTGGTTTTGAAGAATTGCAAAAGCTCAATCAACAGAACAATCAGCTTTCTCAATGCACAACAGAGACGGCAGCTGCCACAGTTGCACACCTGGAGCAAAAAGAAGACTGCTATAAGGATAGAAAGGATGAAGCTGCAGTGGAAGACGAGGCAAGAGAGGAAGAAATCGTTCCTGAATTATTGCCGATAAAAGAAGAGGATAAAAAGGAGGAAGAGGAGAATTCAAAGAAAGAGGAGGCATTATGGTTATCAGAGGAGAGGCAACTAGCTGCTTCAAGTTCATCTGGCCAGACTGATGAAAGCACACTAGACAGGTACATCCTCAATATTTTGTTCAGTAAATGACTTTCAAATAAAGATCAGCAGTATTAAACCCTGCAAAATTTCATTTTAATATTACAAAACAAATAATGTGCTTAGAAGAAAAAATAAAATTACATTGATTCATTGTAATTAAATAGACCCATTCAAAAGCTTAGGGTTAAGATTTGTTTCATTTTTTTTTAGAAAAAGTCACTTATGCTTGGCAAGGCTGCATTTATTTGATCAAAAATACTATTCCCCAAACTTTTGAAGCATAGTGTCAGTAAAAAAAAGAAAAAATCAGATATTCCAAAATAAACATATTCCATTTAAAATTTTAAAACTTGAATACAATTAATTTATGTAAAGAGAAGTTTTTTGATATACTAAAATAAGATGTATTTTATATTTGATACCTCTCTTTTAATTGATATTATCTTTTAATTGATATATATTACACTTGTGTAGCTGTGAGGAGAATCTGGAAATAACTTTCAGCACTAAGAGGCATGTTGCTGACGAGACTCTGACAGATGACCTTAAAAAAAGCAAAGTGGAGGAGGTGTCAGAGGAAGAGGATAAGGAATTAAAGGAGGAAGAGAAGGCAGGACTTGAAGCTGCAGAGTCGGAACCAGAGAGACTGGAGGCAGGGACAGTAGAGGAGAGGAAAGATGCAGAGTCAGAAATTGACGAATATGTCATTGGTAAGAAAATTGGTGTGGATCTGAGAATAATGTAGATATATTTCCCTTTTCTAGTTACATATAATCTTTTCCACAGATTCTTTCCCTCCCCCACCTGCACCATTTGAGCACCGTCTTGTGACACCCAAAACCCACCAGATTACCGGTTACTACACTATCAATAAAGAGGAAGTTCTTGGGGGGTGAGTTACAGAAGATATTAATCTTGCATCATATTACGATAGGCTGGTTAGCATCAGAGGAATTTTTAAAGCAGGATGCCTGTGATATTAAACCCATGGCTTAAGATTCCTAAGCATTCTAAGAGCTTACAGGACACAGGATACACAAGGGGATGAAAATGACAGACGTGTGTGTGTGTGTGTGTGTGTGTGTGTGTGTGTGTGTGTGTGTGTGTGTGTGTGTGTGTGTGTGTGTGTGTGTGTGTGTGTGTTGGAAGGAAAAACTTTAAGAGAGAGAGACGTTGTGAGGCCTGCCCAATTGATCCAACAACAGTTTCCGATAAGCGAGGGAAGGTTTCTGCGCATTACTGTCTTTTCAGCGTGGCAAAGTAATTTAGTTCCAATTAAACTTTTATCTGACTCCCATTTTATCACAACCTCGAATTTAGGTTGGAATGCCAATTGGTTATTGGTCATTTATATAATAGTTTAGCTACACATTAGATTATTCTATTTAACTCTTTACTTTGTATTTTACCCGTTCATAGGAATCTATATTGCTTTGAGGTCTTCGCGCCCGGCCGTTTAATGAAAGATAAAAAGACATGTGAAAGTTTATGACATTCAGCATTACAGGCTGATCTCATTACAAATTGCGCTGAAAAATCTCTTTAAATAATCAGCCCAAGACAGAAACCTCTTTCACATGGAAATGCGCTAACAATGGGAATTTGCTTTAATCACGGTCTCCAGAGTTTACACCTTTTGAGGACAGGATGGCATTTGTATGAAAGACCCACCCTTGTAAGCACGATATCTCTAAACTCGCAAACTCTTAAAACCTTTATTAGCTTTTTGGTTTACTTTTGTGGGGATGAGACCATTTTTACCAGTCGCACTGAGACATTTCAAATGATACCAAACATGAATAGTGTTGTATGATAATTTTTCACATTAAAGAATATAGATTTGTGGGTGAATTTTAGGTTATCCCAGCATGAGGAGAGAAGAGATGGGTGATGAGGAGATTGTAAGGGTGTTGTGAGTCTCGGATGGCATTGTTACTTATGCAAGAGAGTGTTCAAATTTTAATTCTCAGGAGAGTCTTTTGTTTCCTCGAGGAGTAGTCTCTTAGTCTAAACTTTCATCTGCCTAACAGTTTTTCCAGTCTTACAACATGCAACATATTTTTAGACCTGGGTGAAAGTGAATAGCTAGAGAAAGGAGATTTCGGGAATTTTCTCTGCGGCCTTTCAAATAATGTGGGAATTGAGACTTTAAATGGGGAGTTTTTGTGAATTAAATATGTGTGTTTTTAATTTTTCATTTTATTGTCTTATTTTGATTGTAATAGAGGACGCTTTGGGATGGTTCACAAATGTGAAGAAAAATCTTCTGGTCTCATATTAGCAGCCAAGATCATCAAAGCCAGGAGTCAGAAAGAGAAGGTAAATGCCCACATCCATTTTAAAACATCAGTACTATGACTTTGAGGAGGTGGTTCTGACTTTGCAGTTAAGTTTTAGTTTTAATCAGCCAATCAGCTTATGGACCACTTGGTGATATAATGACACTGTGTGCGGGTGGAGTCAGTCATTTACTTTTATAGTATTTGTTTTGTGCTTTAATATATATATTTTTTACTTTATATGTTGCTTTATTTTAGTTAGTTGCTAAGGCAAGATTTCTAATTTAATGTTTCCCAAATTTGAATTTTTCATCTAATATAGATTTAGTTAACAACAGTTAACAACACTGGTCCATGAACAAGAGTGAGAACCGCTGCTTATAATTGTGTAGCAATGAATCACAGATTTTACATGTTTGTGTTGTCAGGAGGTAGTAAAGTGTGAGATTGAAGTGATGAACCAGTTGAATCACGCCAATCTGATCCAGCTCTACGCCGCCTTCGAATCTCGACATGAAATCATTCTAGTGATGGAGTAGTAAGTTACATTCACAAACACACATACATCTCTGTCTCACATACAGACAACCTCTCTCACTAACTAAATCTCATTCATGCTTTCTTTCTCCTAGCATATTTAAGAATCACTTGAATGTGGATCACAGGATGAATTTTAACTTGAATCACAGAATGTGATGCTAACATGTATTGTGTACCTTGTGTACCGCCTAGTGTTGATGGTGGAGAGCTGTTCGACCGGATCATTGATGAGAACTATAAGCTGACCGAGTTGGACACAGTGCTGTTCATCAGGCAAATTAGTGAAGGGCTTCAGTATATGCACAAGATGTATATATTACACCTTGACCTAAAGGTACCAAACACATTATTTTAAATAATGTGTAATTAAAACAGCTGCATAAGAACAACAAGAAGTCTGAATACATTTTACTGTTTCAATAGCCTGAAAACATTCTCTGTGTCAGTCGAGAAACAAACAAGGTCAAGATAATCGATTTTGGGCTTGCAAGGAGGTAAGTATTTGTATCTGTGTCTGTGTGTCTTCATTTGTATCTTTATGAATCTACTGTTTTTCTCACACCGATTTGTTCTTCGTCTTCCTTTCAGATATAAACCCAGGGAAAAGTTGAGGGTGAACTTTGGTACTCCTGAGTTCCTGGCTCCTGAAGTCATCAACTATGAATTTGTCTCGTTCCCAACCGATATGTGGAGCTTAGGTGTCATCACTTACATGCTGTGAGTCTGTACCATATAGACATCAATGAACAATCATTATTATACAAAAGGAGGAAGTTTTGTGAAAAAGTACTTATGTTTGTGATTTTAGGCTCAGTGGCTTGTCTCCGTTCCTGGGTGAAGATGATAATGAGACACTAAATAATATCCTGGCATGTCAGTGGAGTTTTGAAGAGGCAGAGTTTGCCGACATCTCTGAGGAGGCCAAAGACTTTATCACACGCCTGCTTGTGAAGAGCAAAAGGTATGTGTGTCCCCAGAAATTGTCTTAAAGGAAAATTCTGGCCAAAAATGAACCTAGGGCTAAAAACACATGGGTACCGAGTCGACCGTTCTCTGGGATGCGTTTTCAGGATAATCGAATGTACCCAGTTTTAACGTTATTTTTAGTTTAACCACAGATTAGCTTATAACGCTAGTGTATGGGGCATCGAATAAGTAAAAATAAAAATAAAGTCGAACCACGAACGCCGTGCTACGTGAGCTGAACTGTGACTATCGACCAGCACGTAGCACAGCGTTCGAGACTGTTTTCCAAAGATGGATCCTGCTTGTATACGCGAAGTGTACTGTCTTTATAAAGTATCTTCTCATTAAATTGTCTGTACACATGCTTCGGTTTGCAGGTAGAGACCCTAATTATGCTACCGTGTTAGTGTGGGGCTATTTTGAGCCTTGTTAGTGGTATTAACTAGCGATTTTTATTTTTACTTATTCGATGCCCCATACACTAGCGTTATAAGCTAAGCTGTGGTTAAACTAAAAAACGGGGTACATTCGATTATCATTAAAACGCATCCCAGAGAACGATTGACTCAGTACCCATGTGTTATTTAGCCCTAGGTTCATTTTTGGCCGGAATTGTCCTTTACTCTGACAAAAATTTGACTTTTATACCAGTTACCAGTATGTTTGTGTTTTGATGCATATTTCTTTTTTCATGCAGTTGGAGAATGAGTGCATCCCAGTCCCTGAAACACCCATGGCTTTCAGACAGAGCGCTTCACTTCCGTCTTCACCATAAGGTTAATTAACAGCCTTGAGTTTTTGGCTACATTAGTGCATTAGTGAATTAATGCAAATTAAGATAATTAATGAATGTGTTTCTCTCACAGAAAAACAAGTGTCACTCTTCACATGCCCCTCCTCCAGAGGGCTAAACAGGTAAGAGATGCACACAAACCATTAAGTCGACGTGAAATAAAAAATTCACTCCATCTGTTTTCTAAACGCATTACATAGATCTTATTGAGAACAGTTCATCCGTGCAATCATTTAGTAAAAAAAGTTAAAAATTATTTGACCTTGTAATGTTTAATGAAAAAGTAATTACTGGACCTTCTGGTAAAAACAACTTTTGGGGACGAATGCAGGAATTTTACAATCATTTTGTCTCCTTAAACTCACCTTTGCAAACCCACATTTATCTGCATCAACTTTTGAGCACAACGCATCTTAAAATCCAATCAACAACCGATGGATGTAACCAAGTCCTAAATTTTGGTCGATAATCCATTACACATTGATGCATGTCACAATATGGAAAAAAAATATCTGTTTCTACTGCCATTTCATTGTGACTTGAACAATTAGCCAATAACAATAAATGATAAAACTCAGTTGATTGCACATTGTATGTCATTGATTGTCTCATATGACTTTACTTGGGGATAACATTAATTTTCATGTTTTCTGCAGAAGTGATCATTGGCTCTCCTTGAGCCGTGGTGACAAACTGGACCAATACTGTTGTACCTGAACAACTACACAACATCTGTTTAATATTACAATCACATACTGTACTGTACATGTATGTTACTTGCTTACCTCAACCTCAAACTAAAACAGCTTTCAACACATTAAAAATACTGCTGTCCTTTTGTGTTACAAAAATATTTCATAATTTATAAAATGGTAATCATTTATGGCTGCATGACAAACTGGCCCTGTGCTCCAGTCTCGGTTTAAGTGGGTTTTAACTGTCTTTTAGCTGTTATTAAAAAATTACTACAGATAGTTAATACTACAGTGATTTGGTCTCACATGTGCACTTTATGATAGGACAGGACTGGAAGAAGGATGTTTATGGCTAAAAATGCAAAAGAGAAAACTTCATCCATACTCTATATGCACAAATGTACTGAGTCTTATTATGGTAATATTCTGTATGTCACAGGTTTATATAACATTTCAATCACTTGATATTTGTCAGGGCATTGGAATTTAGTTTAGACTGAAATTCGCGCAGGAACTACCGTACTGTATTTTACACTTGAAAGTCTAGATACCTTAATGCAATCCCATAAATGAAACGTTGTCTTTTCTGCTTTTCTGCCTTTCAGGAGGTCTAAGTGACAGAGTTTGGAGTTTTTCTGTGTGTTCCTACTGTTATCTGATACAAATAGCCATGCCCCAAATGCACCTCTCATTTACCACATTTTATTCAATAATATCATTTAGAGGGTTTCCTCTAGGGCAAATGTGTTGTACAAAACGAATTGTTCAGAATCCCATGAGCTTTGAATGCTTAGCTAATGCCTCAAGCTGCTGATCCAAGACTTTATTTTATTGTGGGTTTTTTTGTGACTTTTTCTTTTAAGCTTGAAATTTGAGACTGGGACACTGGATCCAAGACTGGCTCACTCCCTCTCTTTGTAGTGAACATCTCACCTTCCATGAAGGCAAATGAAAAAACAGAGCACTACCTACCGATGTATTGTGTGTGCTTCTACATATGAAGATAATGTTTAGTTATGATCACCCTGTCTGATGTTTACTTGAAAAGTTTTCATAATATAGTGAATGGGATATACTTTACTATACGTGTACATCAGCTAACAAAGTAATGTTTTTAGATAACACTAGCATTATGAGTGAAAGCTGAAAACCCCAAGTATCACTTTGTGATGTTTTTGAGAAAGTCTAATTTTGAATCATAAATGAGAAAATATTTATTTATTTCTATTTCTTGATTTCGCTTTCTGTACTATATTAATAATATTTAGTATATTAGTTATTGTATATTGTTGTAAGTACCTTATGTGGTGTATGTGCCTTAGAACTTTAAATATGATCTAAATTAAACTAAATATATTTTACAAAAACATTTGATTGTGTTCACTCATTCCTTCCTCTTCTTTTATATGTATGCATGGGGTCCGACGTGCATACAGGAAACGGTGTCCTTGAGCAAGGCGGCTAACCCCCACTGCTCCGTGTGTGTGTGTGTGTGTGTGTGTGTGTGTGTGTGTGTGTGTGTGTGTGTGTGTGTGTGTGTGTGTGTGTGTGTGTGTGTGTGTGTGTGTGTGTGTGTGTGTGTGTGTGTGTTCACTACTCACTGCTCCTGATGTGTGTGTATGCACTAATTTGGATGAGTTAAATGCAGAGGACAAATTCTGAGTATGGGTTGCCATACTTGGCCTTCAAGTCAGTTCACTTCACATTGTGCTGTATCCAAAATTATATGAATTAATATCCAAAATTTAAAAACCTAGATCTATGGCTATGGTGCAATCAGTACCGATGTGAATCTAAAACCCTTTTAGTTTTTAAAACCAGCCAACAGACCAGCTAGACCTGGAAGACCAGCAAAGCTGCTTAGGCTATTTTTTTCAGCAGTGATTTAGGCCTTGGGAAAAATCTATTTATTATTTATTTTTATTGATATTGTTTATAATAATAATAATAATATATATATATATATATAATATTTATTATCTTGTTGTTCTTATTATTATAATTATAATGAAGAGATAAAGTAAAAAGTTGTTTATTTAATTCCTCCTGAACATCGAGTCCTTTAGAGGACGCTGTGATACATGTACGCCCTAAGCAAACAGGATTTGTCTCCTCTTTATTCTGTGGTGCGTACGTCACTGGCGCTCTGGTCTGTGATTGGCTGCTGAGTGCAGGTTTCTGATGTGTCTCTCAAGGAGTGCTGGAGTTTCGGATGTGTTTGCAGATTTGCGGCAGTACGTTATAAACGATCGCGCAAAGTGGAACCAAACCCCATAGACTCAGTCCGAACCGAAATCAGCTCCTGACAATGGCTCAGTGTCCAGCAGCGTCGGCCAGTGGTGATGTGAACGGAGGCAGCAAGACGAAGAGGAAAGTGGCCATCATTACAGGCATAACCGGTCAGGTAATTTGAAGTATCGTCTCTAAATATGCGACGCGATGGTATATACGGATAGTTCACCTAAAAATTAAAATATGTCATATTTACTCAACCTTATGCTGTTCCAAACGCTTATGACGTTAATTGTTCGGTGGAAAACAAAATGAGATGATATGTCAGGCTGAATGACATCCCCAGTCATCATTCAGTTTCATCAGAGGGGAAAAAAGAGAGAGATGAGAATAGTAACAAGCGCTATCAGTCTCGTAACATCCTGCAGTTTTATCCTAAACACATTTAAACATACGTACTGCAAGGCTAGATCTCCTTACTTATGTTTTTTTGTTAACCATGGTAACCATAATTGCTATAAATATAGT
Organism: Siphateles boraxobius; assembly: GCF_051911475.1. NCBI lineage: Eukaryota > Metazoa > Chordata > Actinopteri > Cypriniformes > Leuciscidae > Siphateles > Siphateles boraxobius. The sequence goes on from NW_027509208.1 coordinate 8,921,455, forward strand.
TATCTTTGTAATACTTTAATATGGACTCTCCGTTAGGCTGTAGCTTCCTGGATCTTTCTGTGATTTGTATTATTATTATTAATATTATTTGTGTTATTATTGTGTATTATTATATATAACACATTCATTAATGTATTATCATTATTAATAGTAATAACATTGTATTATTATTATAATTCATATAGTTTCATGATCACACGTGGTCATTTCCTGACTCACTGAATGAAGACATAAACTGACAACTAAGCTTACAGTACTGCCAGCCTCTTGCACAACATTCTTATTGTAGGCTATAACTGATGATTAATATTTGATGTTATGTGTCATTACTATGAACATGACCATCACTTTCACTAAAAAGCTATTACTTTACATGTGTAAAAGCTCTGCCCTTTTCACTGTTACCTGAATGTACTTGCCACTCCCAAACATTAGAAAAATAGTATCTACTATGTGTACTCTCCCAGTTATTGTTTCTTTTTGTATTCATTTATTATTACAGTAGGTGTGTCAATTTTTTTGTGTACTTATGCACTATTCTATGGCATTTTTTTGTAGTATAAATAGTGCAAGTAGTGTATTCGCACTGAAAATTCCTAAAAGAAAAAAGTGCACTTCAAATGCATTTAAAAAAACAACAACTTAGGAACGTTTGAAAATAAGCTTATAAAATTCATACACTAGTTAGTAGAGTGCATACATAATGTATAGTGCGTAATTTGGGCACAACTAGGTTGTATCGCCTAAAGAGAATGCGTGTCTGTACAAAATGTGCCCTGTTCTGTCTGTAATGCTGGTGACGTTTTATTCCACTTGTATGTGGCTGGAATGAAAATGTTTGTTTTGTTTTGACAATTTGCATACGGTAAGCAACCTTTACAGCTGTCGTGTACAAAAAGGAGAGTCTTATGTGAGGCCCATAATTGCCGGCTGTTGCTTATCTATCCCCACCCTTGCACTTTTCATTATGAATCGCAATGAACTATGTAACGGGAGAACTCTGTAACACATATTTGATACCTAAAGGTTCACTGAAGTTAAAAGCAGAAAGCAAGCTGTTGTTTTCCAGATTGCTGATTAAAGACAGTTGAAACTCTTCAGAATAGGAAGCAGACAAAAGTGCATAACTATAATTTCGGTTGATAGTATATTTGTATATTTAGTATGTAATAGTATATTTGTAAATGTTTGGGATATTTAACAGTATATTTCCAAAACTGAGAAGAAATACAACACATACAATTTCTGTGACTGTAGAAACCATATGAATATTTAACAAGGCAAGTGCCATTCATTCATTTTGGTAAATATTTATTTTTAGTAAAAGGCTACACCCATGATTACAAACACACTCTAGTCAAATTAAAATTATGCTCCGCTCAGGATACAGAAAGATGAGGAAATGTAGCTTGTGTAAATATTAAATGAGTGTAAAATGACTGTTTCAGATGACGTGTGCAGAGCCTCTCCCATAAGACTTCATTAGAAGTCTCACATTGTTATTGTGCAAACTCAAAGGATTTCTATATTCTACTGAGGAAACTTAATTCTCTCACCTTCATTTGTCAGTTGTTGTGATGGAGACAGACTGTTGTGATTGGGGGCAGTCATGGCCTAATGCTAACAGAGCTGGACTGGTGACCCAAAGGTTGCTGGTTCGATTCCAGTACGGGCAGGAATATGATTGAGGTGTCCATGAGCAGGGCACCTAACCCCCAATCGCTCCCCGGCGCCACTCAAGGCTGCCCGCTGCTCCGGGGGTGTGTATCCACATTTGCAGTGTGTGTGTTCACTACTCACTACTCTGCTCCTAATGTGTGTGCACTTACTTGGATGGGTTAAATGCAGATGTCAAATTCACTTTCACTTTTTCACTTTCACTTTCAGACTACATGGAGGTAGGTTGGCATTGTCTGAGGAGCATTTTTAGCTGCTGCTATTGGTGAGCTACTTCACTGTGAAAAGTCATTTAATGCTTTGGTGTGTAGGAGAATATTGCAGAATAACTTTCTTAAGAGGAATTATGTTTTTTTTTGTTTTTTTTTTTTGGACAAGACAGTGCTCCTCAAATTGCAAAGACAACCAAAAAGTGGCTTGAGAACTATTCCATCAGGCTCATGTTTTGGCCTGGTCAGAGTCCAGATTGAAACCTTTTAGTGAATATTTGGTCTCACATTAAGCTCAAATGAACAGTGGGACATTTTTTTCAATCTCTCATGAATTAACTGTTTGAAGCCATTAACACTGAGTGGAACAACACTGACTCTTCTTTCTGTAAAAATGTGTCTGGCTAGACTATTCCATGCTATACTTTATCAACATTATTTGTGAAATTCTTGCTAATTTACTCCCAATCAGTGATTTGTGATATATATATATATATATATATATATATATATATATATATATATATATATATATATGAATGAATGCATGACTTTGTTGCAATTTCAGCCAGATGTGTTGTTAGTGAGGTCCATAAACTCTATTTATTTATTATTTATTTATTTATAAGATTTCTAAGAAGAGATTTTTAAAAAATACATTAATTTAATTCACATTTTGAGGTGCTGCCTAGAGAAAACTGACGTGGTTTAATTGTGTGACACTGTGCCGTCTGCTTGCCATACATGACGTTAATTTTAAGTGAACTCTTTTGATTAACAGGAAAGACCAGCTTTTAACGTTCGCTTGTGTGCATGTTGTCAGGAAAATCTCGCATAACTTGAATGTTTGAAGTATGTGGTATTTAGCATTAACGGACTGAAGCAGGAAGTTCCTGGTTGGTCTCATCAACTTGGGGAGGGCGCAGGAAGCAAACGGGCAGAATGCATTGTTCTTGATGAACAGCAGAGGGCGGTCGAATGACAAAAATCATTCAGACTGAAGCGTATTTGCATGTTCTTTGCTGATGCATTCTGTCCGATGCAGTTTAGAGAAAATACTATTGATTTTGTTTAGTTCTCACATTTCTTGAATCTGTTTTTATAAACAAAAATGAGACTGCATTACATAGTACATTGTAAATCTGGCCCAGTTAGTATATATATATATATATATTTTTTTTTATATGAATGTAACATTTAGCATAACATCTTTGGAAATGTTTTTGCCAGTTTACACGTTGTATAGGCCTACACTAGAAAACGGACCAATCAGCTAAAAGCTTGATGACTTAAGCAAGGGTACTACAGCACCGACTATTTATTTTATAGGCTGATGTTGTTGGTTATTATTATTTTTATTATTATTATTGATGTGCTTAGAAACAAAAGATGAGTTGAGCAACTGAGGCGAGCTGCAGTTTATACATTTTCAATTATGATTTGGTGTCAGCAGACAACCCTCACTGGACGCACTTTACCTCCTGTGTCAAACTGTTTCCATAACCGAAATGAATAGTGAAAACTTCAATTTTGTGTCTTTTTGATGTACGCACTTAATTATGTTAAAATTGTTGTGCCCACTTGTGGTTCACAAGGGAACATGGAGCCATTTGTTTGGAATTGTGCTTTGATGCGGTAAAGAGAGAAAGACTGTTTTACTGCGGTCACGGGCAAATGTACGGGACCTTTTTTCACACAAGCAAATCAACACGCAGTACGTGCACAATCACAGATAATACGTCACAGAGAGAGAGAGACTGACACATGGACTGGTTTGGTTGGGCAAGTTAAGTGGGCTTATTTGATTAGCTGTCATTCTTTCCTTTGCCATTTTGGTTTTCTCAGCATAAATGCATCCACAGTTTGCCATGAACAATTAGCCTGTGTGTAATGCAGAGGTCTAAAGGGCTATAGATTTATCTTTATGTTGTGTATAAAGGTGATTGCAATGGAAAGTTTTTCCAAATTAGCCAGCATTTCTGAAGATGGTTCGCACGCATGGTTTGACTCAAAACAAGAGATGGATAAGCATTAAAAAATGATTTATGTTTATAATTCAGACATAAAGTGATTAACCTGAGATGGTGGGTTACAAGGTAGGCCTGTGTGTGCCAATGCACAGACTGGTTGGAATGTCGTGTCCGTCTAGGCTTCCTGTCTATGAACGTAATCTGCGGGAAACAGGCAACATTTCCCAACAGTCTCCGTGTGACGATAAGCTGCTTTTTATCAGGGTTATGAGTCCGCGCTGCAGTTGGCAGTGCTTTTGTCACACACACATATGCACAGAGAGCCTCAGGTGGTCAGACATTGAATGTTATGTAAATGCCCACTGAACGGTGTGAAAAGGAAAAGGAAATGCATCTTTAAGCACATCTTTTTCTCTGTGGACATGTATACTTACATTACAGGCACACACATGGCTGTTAGAGCTTCTCATTTTTTCCCCAAAGAACTCTGCCTATATCACCCCAGCAGGAAGTAGGGGGCGGAATGCCATGGCCGGGGCGGAATGTTCCAAAGTTCTAGAATGTGCGGTCGGGAAGTATGAGAGGGGAAAAAGGGAGAACGAGAAGGAGACGAGAATAAGAATGAAAGAGACTCAGCAGGCCTCGAAAGTTGTTTATGTTTTAGGTTAAAACATGTCTTTAGGGTACGGCCGTGTCACTTTTTGACAGTCAGGTGGATTCAGCGGCTTAGTCTGAACTGTCAGACTTGTACTGACTGACATGATGGCCTTGTTTGCTAGATTAATACTCTGTGTGTGTGTGTGTGTGTGTGTGTGTGTGTGTGTGTGTGTGTGTGTGTGTGTGTGTGTGTGTGTGTGTGTGTGTGTGTGTGTGTGTGTGTGTGTGTGTGTGTGTGAGATGCACACTGATGATTCAGTAAGCTTACACTGGCTTACAGTGTGTGTGATGTAGCTCGTATAGGCACTCCTTACTTATTTGTTAGCCGTCTTGCCAACTGTTTTTCTTGCATTCTTTGCAGACTATGTATGGAGCTCGAGTTTTTTGCCGTTGAATGGATAGTTCATCCAATAATGACAGCTCTGTCATCATTTACACACCCCCATGTTAATCCAGACCTTTATGATTTTCTTCTTTGGAACACAAAAGAAGATATTTTGAAAAATGTCTATTGGTCTATAATGTCCAGTGGGGCAGGAACAGTTGTTTCAGACAGAAAGTCATACAGCTTTGGAACGACATATGGCTGAGTCTCGAAAAAAGCATGTACGTGTGCGAAAATGCGTATTTGTATAATGTAGGCGTGTATTCGCTGTGGTCTGGCTCATGAAATTCAGAAAGAAATGGTCATTGTGTTGCTTACTCTCTTGGGTAATGCTTGCCGTAAATGTGTGTGTGTGTTTGTGTGTGTGTGTGTGTGTGTTTCTCAAAACCCCAAAATAATTCTCCCTCTATGTGGTTTCAGGATGGATCCTACCTGGCTGAGTTTCTGCTGGCTAAAGGTTATGAGGTGGGTAAGCCAATGTAACCCTTAAAGACATCTTACGAACTCGTCAGAAATCATTCCCACATTGATCTGATGCAAATCTGTCTCTCTGCCTGTTAATAATCAAAAATAAGATTTAAATAGGCTGCATCTCATTTAAAGTTAAAGCAGCACTATGCAGTTTTTTTTTAGCTTAACTGAACAGCTTCAGAGTTATTGGAATGGTTATATGACTCTTTTCGGGTTGAATGGTGGTCGTCTCGCCCCCCTCTGGTGACTGTGAGTTGAAAAAACGCACTTGCAACTTTGGGCCGGCGGACCGCCTCAGTGTCAGGAAGTATCGCGTGATTTCAGCTCTCGCGATGTAACAAATTGCTTTACGGCACTGCACACATTACACGCATACACGCCCCCATCCAGATCCGGCTAGCTATAGGAACAACTATCGTCATGGCTAAACTGTCATATAAGAAGCAGAAAGCTAGGAAATCATTGTCGGAGGAACAGAGAAAGAGGAAACGGCAGACTGACCGAGCAAGGAGTAAGACACGAGTAAATATCGGACCTGCGTTTTCAGAATAGAGAAAAAAACGAAGAAAGCGCGGTCAGAAGAGTCTAGAAAAAGGTAACGAGAATCTGACAGCGCGAGGAACCGGACAAGAGTCCTACTCGCTCAGGCTTTCACTGTTAAAGTTGATTCCTGTGATTATAATGGGAACAGATGTCAATATCTCACATAATTAACAGGACATAAATAAGCCTACACGTTGTAAATAGTGTAAATGAGCGCAATTTGCAAACTATTATGATAAATTGCAATAATCATGTCTAACAACATTATAATAACGGACATTGTTATTAAATAATGCAACGTACATGATGTAACTTTATTGATGTCATCTGGCATTTAGGCTCAGGTTAGCCTAACGCGGTAGGCTACTTTATTATTATAAAGTGGAGAGGCCGTGAGTGCAGATCATAGACTGTCACGCTCTGCGTGAGTTGTATTTACGACAGTAACGTTAAATGCAAGTACTCTACAGCGACTCTAGGGGTCGCTGTTTGGGAAAAACGGAATTCCTGCATAGTGCTGCTTTAAACTGTTCATTTTCATAAATTTTTTGCTCATTAAACAGTTTTTTTTACAAATAAAGATATACACTACTGTGTATTTGTGAAATTTTACTACGGTAACATTTAAAAAAAAAGTTTTTGGAAGAAGTAATTTTTTCAGAATACTTTGATTAATAAAAAGGTCACAAGAACAGCATTTATTTGAAATGGCAATCTTTTATAACATTAGCAATCTTTTGTAACTATCACTTTTGATTAATTTAATATGTCCTTGCTGAGTAAAAGTATTTATTTCTTTTTTTAATGACCTCAAACTTTTGAACGGTGGTGTCTATACTGTTTATTCAAAATCATGTACACTTAGATGAGATTAACTTTTTGGTGTTCTGGACAGGTTCATGGTATCCTCCGCAGGTCCAGCTCTTTTAACACGGGTCGGATTGAACACCTCTATCATAACCCTCAAACTCACACAGAAGGAAGTGAGTTTCACTTCCTGGCTATAATAATAATCATGTTTATTTTGTTTTTAAATGTATAAATGTCTTCTAACCTGTGTAAAATATTACTAGGTATTGGATCCTCTAAGTGTCGTAAGTTGTTCATTCAGTATTTGTTATTTTATTTTGTATGTATTTTCCTTCATGGTTTCGGTCTAAATTTGTTCTTAAGAACTATTTGGATGGTAATTATTTATTTTGGGTTGGTCTTACACAATGCAGCTAAATATGGTTGTCCCTGTTCTTTTAAGTGCTTAATCCCATTCTTGTTATCCCACAAGAGTGGGAGTGACAACAGTTTTCTACGACACAATTCACTCACCGAAATTATGGCGTTTTACAAAAAAAGTTCACTGACTAGTCCCTATGTAAAATAATTGCCATCCAAATAGATCTATTGTCTGTATCTGGTTTTGAAAGGTAAAAAGAGATCAGAATGAAATTTAAAAGTCTTGCACAAAAATCCAGAGACAGACTCCGTTTTCTCTTTCCAGTAGGTCCGGTGATGGGCAGCTCTATATATTTTTCAGCAAATAATTGTTACAAATAATTAAACATTTCAGACATGGTAATGATCTCTATGTGTTGGGTCTGGTAGCTTTCGTTAAGGTGACAATCTTTTAATTTGAGCAGATTTGGAGGATAAAACTCTTTCTAAGACTTTCCCGAGCGGTAAAGCTATATCAGATTGCTTTATGTGAAATTCAAAATGATTTTATTCCGTCCATCATAGACATGAAGTTGCACTATGGGGACTTGACTGACAGCACATGCTTGGTGAAGATTATCAATGAAGTCAAACCCACAGAAATATACAACTTGGGAGCGCAGAGTCACGTCAAGGTAAAACACCTTCATTCTCTCTGTATTTCTCAATAACACAGATCCTCTTTGTCTTCTGACTCTCAAACTCTCCTTCTGAACGGACGGACACACACGCACGCAAACTGTTTCATAATGACTTGGGTTTCTTTCTTGGTGTCTGTGAGGTGAACAAATGACCCCATCCAAGTAATTCTTTGGAAAGGAAAAAGGCTTAACCAAATACAGAAGACTTTCTTTCACTCTCTGTTCCTTTACCCACACCCCTAATGTCTAGTCATCTGGGATGAGGTCAGGGGGATGTTAGTCAGAGAGTTGGCCATCATATGGTGTGTGTGTGAACTTCTGTGTGGGTGCTACACAGTGTAATTTATGGGAAACAAGCAGAACCGGCAGTTAAAGTGAGGGAGAGGAGGGAAGAGAGGAAGATGACTGAATAAGAAGATCAAAAGCAGAATGAGACGAAAAAATGTGGAGGGGTATGAATGAGATGTTAATATTGACATTGTTTCCTTCAGATGCTCATGCTTCTCTGATGTTCAGTCACAGGAAAAAACAATTAAAAGTGTTAATCTGGTATTAGAGAGAAATAAGTGCCATGTTTTTGCTGTAGCCTAATACGTTTCAACCAGACTTCCGAAGACCCCACTCATGCGGCATGCGTTACATCAGCAAAACTGAGAAAGTTATTATAAGTTGATGAGAGATATTGGTATCCACAATAAGACCAGAGACATTTATTAAGAAAGTTGAATAAGGGTCAATTTTGATTTCATGATGTCAAGCTCAACCATGAACGAACTACACAGAATGCGTTTTTGCATTCCACTGCTCGGCTTTTCCATTACTTTTATTTGTAAACATGCCCTAGACTGACATGTTTGACTGTTGTACTTTTTTTGCAGCGTCTTTCGCCTCACGCAGCATTAAAAGAATATGTTGCTAAAGTTCAATAAGTTCAAAAACACTCCACTTCCCTGCGTTGTCATGGAACGTGCAAGGTAAAAAAGGTGTGAGGACTCAAATGCAGAGAATGGTAATTTATTACAAAAATAAACAAACACAAAAACCCACGAGGGGGAAAAACACAATAAATGAAACAACTGAACCTTAACATGAAGCGGGGAACGGGGAATCACGGGGAACAGGAGACATTAGACAAACGATCCGACAAAGACTGCAAACAAGAGGAGGCTTAAGAAGGGAACAAATCAAGAGGGGACAGGTGGAAGAACTCAAACAATAATCAGGTAACGAGGGGGAGGGATCAGACAACGACCAGAGCACATGGCCCAAAATAACAAAACACCCATGTGCAACACAAGACAGGACAGGCATGTGACATGCGTCTCATGCTTTTAAAAAATGTTCTGCATGAACCACTCCTAGAAAGCAAGTTTTTCCTGCTAAAGCTTTCACATTATTTAACCCTTGTATTTGATAAATGGTGGCATCAAAAGTATTTGGATACTTTTGGACACTCAAATCACTTAAAAATGTCTGAATGTCAATGTATTTGGTACAACATTTAAAACCAACCCACAATGGTGAACAAACGGTGCCACTTTTTTATGTAATTTTTGGTGGATACAAGTCAGTTCCCCTTAAATTCACACAGGTGTACTAGCAATGTAGCGTTTGCTAAATGTTTTGCTTAAGTGTTTGTGCTATATTTTTTTTTTAAATAAATGCTATTAGGTTTGATATTTTGTTTATATAATCCAAAGACATTCATACATTTTTAAATATGGCTTAACTGTTTAAATACTTTTTAGAGCCACTGTTTGTCTAAAATGATTCATGAGCCTTAATGGTTGGTTTGTAAGGATGGAAAGATCCAGACAGCACCTGCAGGCTCACACTGAACACGTACAGTTAAATACAGCAACTGCCGTAATATAAAACTAAATAATTCAGATGGAAACTGACTGAGAAACATTGGCCAACAGACAGGCATCCATTCTAATAATTGGGAGGTGTTCTGGGTGTCCCATCAGGAGGATCATCTGCTGTGATGACAGATAACAGCAGGATGATCACTGTCACAATGGAGCTTTAGTACAGCTGTGGCTCTTCAACAAAGAGAATAAAAAGTACTTTAAGCACAGACATAAGACTGAGGGAGAGTAGTTCATATTTGAAGATTGCTGTCATACTGTGACAACCGCAATCAGGATTGCTATGTGGAATAATAAACAAGCTTGATTTAATTATACCTTAAGTTTAGGCTAGTTAACTTGTAAATGTGTGTGTTAGCCGGGTATGTTCATTAAAGATAGGCGTTTCAATCAGTGCCCGCTGTAATGAAGTGGTAGATCACTGCTACTCTCTGATTGTAGTTTACATTTTATACTCACCGCACTTTGTTTGGATTTGGCTAAAAGAGTGGCAGAGAAAACACATACACACACATGCTCGGTTTCCAGTTATTACACACAGGGGTCAGCAAAGTGCTATTTTGTTTGAGTACCGCTTGGTGGTTTTTGTTTGTTTATTCTTACAGAAATGTTTCAGGAAGAAAGTGAGTTGCTTTTTCCCTCCTTCCACATTCTGTCTTTGTCTGTGAGCATCCATAGTCCTGTTTGAGTTAGTCACATAAATCTGAAGGATATATGACAGAAAGACAACAAGTGTAAAGACTGTAATGAGCTGTGATTGAATTAAAATAGTTATGGGGTGTTCAGGTCTAATGTTGCCCAACAAAATGTTAGCTCTCTGTTATACGACTAATGTTGAAATGATTGTTGATTTATAATGGAGTTCGATAAACTATTCCTTTTGCCCTGTTCCTGTTTATTACAGAAACATTTTTAAATTTGATGTTTTAATAATTATGTAGAAAAAACAATATATGAAAAATGTTAAAAAATCTTTTACATTTATCAAAGTATTTTTTATATATACAGTACAGTACAAACATATACAGTGTGTGTGCGTGCATGTATGTATGTATGCATGCATGCATGTGTGTGTGTATATATATATATATATATAATTGTGTTAAGTAAAAGTTGTTTTATTTTTAGCATTGCTACTTTACATTGTATTTAATTTACGTGCTATATTCAAGGGACAAATATACACTACCATTCAAAAGTGTGGAATCAGTAAAATTTTTCATACTTTAATTTAGAAAGGACACATTAAATTGATCAAAAGTAACCTTGAAATATATATGTATATATTTATAATTCTATTTAAAAAGAATTTCTATTTTTTTATCAATGCTTTTGAACTTTCTATTTATCAAATAAGCCAGAAAAATATGTTTTCAACTGTTTTCAACATTGATAATACTAAGGAAAGTTACTTGAGTATCAAATCAGCATATTAGAATGATTTCTGAAGGATCATGTGACACTGAAGACTGGAGTAATGATGCTGAAAATTCAGCTTTGCCATCACATGAATAAATAACTTTTTAACATATATTAAATATTACTGAATTTTTGATCAAATAAACGGAGACTTGGTAAGCACAAGTGACTTATTTCAGAATCATAAAAGACCTTACTGTGACAAACTTTAGAACAGTATCTCTTTAAATGGAGTAGTACTATTCTGTTTAATATAATATAAACAATTATTTTTTAATAAAAATCTATCAAATCTAATAATTAATTTATCACATTAAAATGGAAAATCTATAGCACCTGTTAGACATGCTTAACACAAATTATGAGGTGATAACAATAAAACAACACTGCATTATTCAGGTGGGATATACCAGCTTCAGGAGGTCTGTGTGTGCAAACACAATGGAGAGATAATGGCGTTATTTACATGTGAATGCAACCGGTTCTGACTGGCATTTCAGCATGTTGTTTGGCAACAGATAAAGAAAAGCTGTGAACCATAATGTCGACTTTACCACCAAAAAAAGCACAGTGTGCTTTACATTTTGATGTTGTTTGTACAAGTTTAAACCTTGCGGTTATTATCAAATAACCACAAATGGAGCTGCCTTGTGGGATAGCAAACTACAATTAGTCACGTATGACCACATCAAACTTAGATAACATGATACTGAGTTCAAGTGGCACTTTTTTTGGCTGAGATTGTGAGGGAAGTAACACACAAAGGGCTGCAGAATAAAAAGAAATCATAAATGAATGTACCCTGTTTGATTAGAGGAACTTGACGCTTAATTCAATTCTTCCGAATCACTTTTTGACTCTTTAAAAAAAATATATATATATATTTTAAAGTAATTAAACTGAGAACACAAAAGAACATCTGTGGTATTTGGGCTGTGTTGTTCTGAGTTGACCTCTCTGTCAACTCCAAACGGTTAGTATGTTTCTATTCGACTCTGAAAGTCTCAGAATAAGATATCTCTCTTATAGTTGCAGCAGAATCTGTTTGCTCACCGTGTTAGGTAGGGTGTGATTGGCATGAGCTTTGTGTTTGTGTTTGGATTAGTGCAGAGCTGTAGCTAATATACAAGTGTTGGACTAGAATGTGTTTTGTGTTCGCTTATGAATCTGTTTGATGTAAAATGTAAGCTTTGTCTAGGTAAGACTTTTGACATTGTATACATGCTTGTAGAGAGATGTGACAGCAAATGCCGAAGAGAATGCCGGAGTGACCCACTGAAAAATTCTTTCAGCTCAAGCATTTCCGCTAATGATGACAGCATTTTTTATTAAAGTTGTGGTTGCAATGTAGGAGACTTTGTGTTATACTGAGCCTTAGTTTCCTTGTTTCCTAATTGGGTATCTAGAGGACGCAAGCAGTCACACACAGTTAATTGCTTGTGTAAATCATTCCACTCTTGTCACCTGCAACCACTGACGTCACCGCCAACAAACAGGCCTTTATTCAGTGGTGTTACATCATGTTAAAAACATGATTTTGATTTATCTAAATGACAGCACCTATTAAACTAGTGATTAATTATGAGAGATAAAAATGTTTGCACTCCCATTTCAGTCGCTCTTTTAAGGGAAATTTTAAACACATTTGTTTGTGTGGTAGACATGTTGTATAACATGCTTATTCAGACACTGGGAGCGGTAGAAAAGACACATGATATGTAATCTTTTTTTCTGTATTTGCTACTCGGTAGACTAATCATTCTAATCATTATGTATATTTTATAGATATATTATATGAATTATATTATATGAATTATAATCAGTGGGTCATTTTTATTTGTTTATTTATGTAAGTTAAAAGAATGTCCAACTAAGAATTTGTGTGCATATTTTGTTGGCCAGTTATAGACACATCACTTAGTTTGTGGATGCACGTTTTGTTTTTTTTGCAGCATTTAAAAAATATTTTTTTTTTTTTAAAGATGACCCAATAAACTTTTCATCTTTGGAAAGTGGCAACATAAAGCACATCAAGCAGTGTTGTCAAAAAACAAAAACAGTTTTGACATCTCTAGTCTAGCTTTGACTGTTTCACATTAGGCAAAGGAACGAGTGTAAGGTCCGTCATATAGTACACATTGTCGTTTTTTGCAATATTCAGTCTAAGATAATGGGTTAAGTTTGCTTGACTTAACAACATCAGCTCATGTAAAATTTTGGTAATAGTCTGATTGACACTCTATGGTACATCTGAAAAATATGCCATTTTTTGTGAATTCACTGGCACAAGCACTCAACGCTTGGTTGAGAAGTGGAAAATAGCCGTTTACAGAATAAAAGCAGGTAGTGCAATGAACAATTCATCCTTTGTGTGGTATAAACTGACACATTCCTGTCTCATGCCCTGCCCTAAAGGTGTCAACATTTGTCAAGAGAAGCCTTTATTATATACTCATGTTGATTATGGATATTCTTATTTATTAGTATTATTAGTATTATTGCCATTACATCAGGTAAAGATGTTGAACAGAAGTAAGGAATGAAAGAATAAAAATAAAGAATGATAGTTTGGATCATAGCATTACCAGAGATGTTGGCTCAAGTGACTGGAAGACTAGGATCAGGAAATATTCAACTGCAGATTAGTATAGTGTGTGAATCCAAAGTAAACTCTAAAAATGATTAATGACATTTAAGATTATGATGAATGTAAAGTAGGACGCAAGAGAAGAGCTTAAATACCAAAACATAAGCCACCAGTTATCACGTTATATTCAGAGAAATGTTATCAATGTTTGTACTTTACTCAACGTTTCTATTTTACGTCCTTTATTTCATGCAGATTGGTGGAAAAATCTCAAAGCGCCACGTTGTGCTTTTTCATCTATCGCAGAAACCTCTCTGCTTCCTTTTTAAGCTGTGCAAATTATTGGACTCTGGTGCCATTTGTCTGCGTGACCTTTAGATCTGTACTCTGTAAGTTCAAGATATGCAAGCAGGGCTCAACAATAAGGATACAATATTTTTTTGCCCCCAGTCAGGCCAGCAGCTTAAATTTGTACTGCCCTGACAATATTTTTACAAGCCTTAACACACAAAAGCTATTCACTTTATTTTTTAGAAACATATACTATATGTGTTTGATAACTTTGAAGGGATAGTCCACCCAAAAATGAAAATTCTGTCATTAATTCCTCACCTTCATGTCGTTCCAAACCCATAAGTCTTTCGTTCATCTTCTGAACACAAATGACGATGTTTTAATGAAATCTGAGAGCTTTCTGTCCCTCCATTGACACCTACGCTGCTACCACTTTGTCGCTTCAAAAAGTTCATAAATAGATCATTTGAATTTTAAGAAGAGATACGATCGCTTTGTATGATGGTGAACCAACCCTTTAAATTGACAATATATTTTTATTTATGTATTTTTATATATGTTTTAGTTTGGCTTGTTATTGTATTGTATTGTCATGTAATCACATTACCTCTGTGGTGTATGTAAATCAGAATTTGCAGGGGCAGTCTTCAATATAATGCAGAGAACAAAATGTTTGCATTTGCAAGTCATAAAAACAAGCGGGTATGAAGGGTAATCGATTGGACAAGAGACAGTCAGTCTGACATTGTGAGTTGGATTATTTCAGACAGGTTAGTGGATGGCATGTAATGACAACACACATTTGAGAGTAAAAATTATATGGTAATGAATTTGGTCTGCAGAAAGACCTACTAGACACCAGAGTCTATAATTACAGCTATTTATAGCTTGGAAGCATTCATCATCTACTCTCAAAATAAGTTGGCCAAGCACTCGTATTTGATATTGTGGTGTTTTTTGTGTTAATCTGGAGCGCATTCTGCACTGCTCAGCTCTTTTAATGCAACAAAACTGAGGCGGATGCTCAGCGTTGCAGATTTTGGCATATCAGTTTGTGCATTGTCAGTTTCAACATTGTTTAGTATAGGCTGCTTGACATACAGATAAGCACACACAATTGCTCACCTCATTCTTTTGAGCTCCTAAATGACAGCACCTGTCAACTGTGATGACACATGTGCTGTGTGTGTGTCAGAAAGTTGGTTCAGTCAGAGACCACTCACATGTGGTAGTTGTTGGTTGCTGGCAGCGCAAGGTTAACTGTCAACTGTCAGGAGCTGAACAGAACCTTGTGTCTGTCTGTGCTGTTCTCAAGCAAATGAAATAGCACGATGAAAAACGTGTGGTCGGATTATGTGGACTGCACTATACTCGTCACTTTAGAAGTGTTTGCACAAAGCCCAGACCTAAACACCTTCGGGATGAATTTGAATGCTGACTGTGAGCCAGAACCCATCACCCAACGTCAGTGTCTGACCTAACTGATGCTCTTCTGACTGAATGGGTACAAATCCCGCAGCCTTGTTTTAACATCTAATGGAAGGCCTTCCCAGAATAAGTTCATGTCATTTTTTTTAGCCATGTGTTTGAAATTAAATGTTCATCAAGGTCAGCCACTTGTTGTTTTATTTAGTTTTTTGTTAGTTTTAGTTAATTTATTTACTTATTATAATATATATAATATTTATTTATTTTCTATTTATTAAATTAATATTTTTTATCATATTTTCTTATTAAATAAATTTTTTTAAATGTTTCTTATTATTTATTTATTTTATTTGATCTTGTTTTGTTTTAATTTTAAAAAATTTAATGTGATGTTTTTAATTTATTTCCGTTTTATTTTTTAAACAAATTAGAAAATAAAATGATGCATCTCTAATTTAAAAATAATTAATAATTCTTTTTTATTTTTATTGAACTCAAATGACAAAATAAAAATCTCTAGTTTTGGATGGAGCTATGGGGCTATACGAGACAAAAATGGTCGAGAAACGCTGTCTTCTGGAAACATAAGATGTGGTAAAAATAGAGCTTTGTTTTTACAAGGATGGAGACAGTTTAAGGTCATCTGTAACAGGCTAAATGATTCCCTAATTATTCGCAGTCATGGTTTCTCCCCTCCCTCCCTCAGCTCTCACACACTCAAGCTTGTATTAGCTCTGCGATTGCTACAGACAACTTGCGCCTGGGGCAACCCCAACCGCAGCCCATAATGATCCAGGCTGTTGCCATGTTTACATGTGTGTTTATGTTTGAGGGAACGAGTGAATGATGAGGTGAGCGTGTCTGGTTGAGCAGGCAGAAGAGCGAGGGAAGTTGGTGTCATCTCAAGCATAGATTTAATTAGCTGATGAATTCCAATCCTGACGTGCCGAAGCTGTGAGTAGTGCAGGAGTAGTATCGATTGGGGGGAAGGGGGTAGGTAGAGCCAAAAGAGAAAAGGGTTTTCGGTTGTGCACGAGTCGCCTTGGGCATGGGGACTTTCCCAATGTCAGACATTAATTCTGCCCCCCTGACAGTTCCAAGTTGCTGTGTAAATACAAAGAAATTGCTTTCGCAGCACAATTTTCTACAAGTCTCCTACTCACTTCAGATAACGTGTAAAATGCGGCCGCACTTACATAACATCCCTGTAATTTCCATGTCTTTTCTTAGCCTACAAATGTAAATGGAGCAATTTGGAGTTCATAGCACGTTCTCTTGCATCAACGCAATGGCTACTGCTACTAGAAACAGCTGGAACGAGCAAATTACGGTATCGGTGTTCCTCTAATAGCACTATTTTGGCATATTTGTGACATTTGAAATCAGTGTCCTGGCTGTTTGTTTGGAGAAAACAATGCCCAAGAAATGAAAATTGCTTGTGGCGTGGCAAGATGCCGTGAAAGCGCTCCGCAAGGCACAATCTAAAAACATAAATCTACTTGTACCTGACAGAAACATGTCTCTCTTAGTTCTAACTGGTATGATTGAATGTTTTGGCTCACATTTAAGAGCATGTTTGCACAGTCCTAAAAACTTAAGTCTAATTATCCCAGCAACGGTAATGATAGCTATTGGACGACCGCCAAGCAACACATCGAAAGTCAATCCATTGCAGCATTATAAGGATTATTTTGAAAGTGATGTGAATTTGCGTTGCGAAGACACTTAAGTATCGTTTAAGTCTCACGATAATCAGCTGTCAGTCGCTTTTTGTTTTCATGCTGAGGTGTGGTTACAGATGCGCACTTGGGTATTTCAGAACTTATTCAGATCATGCCTGTTGCAGAGGGTTTGTCTCATTGGAAAATCGTGTAGGTGCGATTCTGAGAAGTTAAATTTGAGGAACAGGTTAGATTAGTTAGTCTCTCCCTCTCTTTCTCTTGCTCAGTCCTTGTCTGTCTTTCTCACCGTATCTTCACCATCTCAGTTTCAGTCAGGGATTCCCCGGCTCACTTGTGTTTGGGAATTAAGTATGTCTGAACTCGTTAAATTAGAGCAGAGACCTTCTCTCTCAAAAACACATCATGTAATAATTCAGTCGCATGATGTAGCACCCCAAACCATTTGCAATATTAAAGTAGTTCACCCAAAAATGTACATTTATTAGCTAACTCATACCCTTGTTACATATCTCATGACTTTCGTTCTTTGTGGAACACATGGTTGTTGTAAATGGTTGTTTTCTTCCATGCAAATACAATTACTAGGGTTTCCAGTTATCAAAATGCGAAAATACAAAACTGGTATTTGTGCACTATTTTAATGTTACAGAGTTTTGTGAGGAACAGGCCTAAATTAAAATCTAAATTTACAGATAATCTTGGCATCTGCTTGTTCTCTTTCCCGCTTTCATGAGAGAAGAAGGGACGACTGATTCGTGAATCGATCATCTGTTACTCTTTACTAGTTAATAGTACATGTAAATAAACACGGATGATCAATAGGTAATTTGAAAGATACAGTTCAACTTACCGAAATGTAATAAAATCGATCAATACGTGTTTTTCACCCGCGGAAAGAGGTCCATAAAACAGCTGGAGAACAATGTCACGTAACGTTACATTTACCTCAGGAAAGCCATGATCATAGCATGTTAGTTGGACTTAAAAAAATTGCTACAGAGAGAAGTTAAATTGAAAATCTGATTTTTTTAGGCCATTTCGGCCAGCCCTAGCTAGAAGACAAACCCTTTGATGCTCTGTGTGTTTTCCACTAACAGCAGAGCATGCAACTCTATGCAAACAAAGACACTTGATATCAACCATCAAGGACAAGAATGTTTCTCTCAGCTTTGTGGGTTTTGTGCCGAGTTTTATTACTAGACACTTACTTGTTTTCATATTTCTTTAAACATATTTCAATCATGTTTGTTGACTTTTTGGCTTATTTTATTGGGTTATGTCATAGCACTGAATTTCATTTATCCATTTACTTGTATATTTTTGCATTAAGTCTTATGCATGCACGATTTGTGTTTGCCAGATCTCCTTTGACCTGGCTGAGTACACCGCAGATGTTGACGGGGTGGGTACACTTCGGCTGCTGGATGCTGTGAAGACCTGCGGTTTAACTGACACAGTCCGCTTCTACCAGGCCTCCACCAGTGAGCTTTATGGGAAAGTACAGGAAATTCCCCAGAAAGAGACCACGCCATTTTACCCACGATCCCCTTATGGTCAGCACACACACATGCAGTACCTTATACTTTAAATGTTTTGCATATTTATAAAATATGTACACTACCGTTCAAAAGTTTGGAGTCAGTAAGATTTTTTGAAAGAGATTAATAGTTTTATTGAGTAATGCAAATTTAAATTGCCATTAAGTCAAGACATCTCGCCTTTATATATTCAGCGCTTTATACAATACAGATTGTTTCAAAGCAACTTGACATTGATTACAGGAAAATGATTCAGTGATGCAAACAGTTAATTTCGGCTCTAAAGCAGCTCTAAAAGAAAAGTTTCATTATTCAGCTGAACTCCGTTTAGTGTTGATTCACAATATAAACATTTTTACTGTATTTTTCATGAAAGAAAATGCATCCTTGTTGAGCACAAGAGTCTTATTTCAAAAACTTTTTTCAAAAAATCCTATTGACCCCAAACTTTAGAACTGCAGAGTATATATATATATATATATATATAGGTATTTTATATTTTGAAAATCATCATATGTCTGAATTATTGATAACATTTCTTTAAAATTATTATTGCAGTAACCTTCTGTCTCTCCCTTAGTTTTATCTCTCTGTTGTTTATACCCTGCTTGTTTTTCCACAGGTGCTGCTAAGCTCTATGCATACTGGATAGTGGTCAACTTCAGGGAAGCCTATAACCTCTTTGCTGTGAATGGGATCTTGTTCAATCATGAGAGTCCTAGAAGAGGTCAGAGTTTAAGACGCACCACTCATAAAATCTTCCTACATACTGCATATAGCTTTAAAAAAATAATTGAATGTTTGGTTGTTCTAGTGCAGAGAAAATGAAAGTACTTTGCTTTGGGGCAACTTTACGTCAAAAGTAGGCCTGGTGCTGTTTATTTTCATTTGGTTTTGAAAAATGTGCAGTAACCAACTGCTATGTGATAGACCTCATAACTTTATCACCTCATTCAACAAAGCATATGACGCATATATCATTTTGTTGTTGGTCAGTGTTTGGTCAGTCTTAACAACTCAACACCCTTTTTATAACAAATTAACAGTGAGAGTTTAAAAATGTAATTCTTGCACACAAATACATTTAGATTAGAATTCATAAATGCTTCCAGAAGGTTCACTCAAAAAATGAATGTTTTTTTCATAATTTACACACCCTCATGTCGAATGTACACAAAAAAAGACACTTTGAAGAATGTTTTTTTGGTGAACTTAACTTTAACTTAATTTATCTACCCTACAGTTTAAAAGTTTGGTGTCAATATGATTTTTTGTTGTTGTTGTTGTTGAAAGAAGTCTCTTATGCTCACCAAGGCTGCATTACAGTAAAAACAGTGATATTGTGAAATACTTTTACAGTTAAAAATAAGTTTTCTATGTCAGTCTATTTTAAAATGAATTTGCTGAATTTTCAGCAGCCATTACTTCAGTCTTCAGTGTCACATGATCCTTCAGAAATGCTGATTTGATTCTCAAGAAACATTTATTATTTTTGGTTGAAATAAACATGTAACATTTATTTGCATGAAAGAACTGCAAAAAGTGGATTGTGGAAACCATTATACAGTGTTTTTTTTTTTAGGATTCTTTTAATAAATGTATCTAATGCTGCAGCAACCTGTATTTGCAATATAAATATTTTATAGGAATATAAATGTCTACTGTCATTTTAAAAGTATTTATTTTGGAAAAAAAATCTCGTTGACTGCAAATTTTTGGATAGTACTGTATGCTCTCTGCACATGCAAATATATTTTATATTCAAGAAAATAAATTCACTTTAATGTATTTTAAGAACCAAAAGATGGATTACAATGAGGCAAATTTATCAGACCATTTTGTGTTAAATTGTGTATTTTAGGTGTCAAGCTTTCAAAGTTTGCTGAGTAACTAAAATTTGCTTCTAGACGAAACCTCTGGAGTGTTTTTTACCCTGTAAAGGCGCTGTCAGTGTTGTGATGGCAGTCACAGTGCAACGGAACGGTTTACATTGCAAGTGTGTAGCGTGACGCAGCAACTAGATGGCTTCCATTATAAGTGCTTGCAGTGGCGACATTTTCAGTGATTGTAATCGGAGTGACAGTTTTGTTCTATCACATGTATAAAAAGTGTGTAATTTCTAATTCTGACAGAATTGTACTTATCTAGCCAGCAAATCAAGACATCAAGATGGCTCACTAGGTTTTAAAACATACAATTGCTGTGGCCGAAACCGCTCACTCGTTCACTAATCCCTATGTAGTGTATGGCATTTAAGTGCACTATATCTGCAAAGAGTGAACGAAATGAAGTGAGTGAATTTGGACGCTATACACTGTGCTATACAACAGCTTTGTCACACGTAGTGGTAAAACTCCTTTTATCTTACATGTTTTATTAACTTTATAAAATAATATTAACAACATAACAATCATAATGACTTTATTTTGTAATAATATATACCTCCGTGCCAGCTTTGTAGTTTCATCGATTGAAATTGTTAGAAACTCTCATGCTCACAGATGACGTGGTCATTGAGCACCTCAGCCGACTGTTATGATTACATTCAAATGAATACGCTACCTACAGATGATTAACGAATATTTTTATATCATCCACCAAATTATAATCTCGTCTTTACAGTTTAACAAGTTAACAACAATGCCACAAATTATTAAAACACCTGGCTGTTAGTAAAACACATTAAATTGAATTAATGCCTAAATAATATATTTT
The DNA here is from genome assembly GCF_051911475.1 of Siphateles boraxobius. Taxonomy (NCBI): domain Eukaryota; kingdom Metazoa; phylum Chordata; class Actinopteri; order Cypriniformes; family Leuciscidae; genus Siphateles; species Siphateles boraxobius. Next base: position 8,942,751 of record NW_027509208.1, read on the forward strand.
AATAAAAACATAATATGAAACCTATAAATACAATACAAAATAAATATAATACAAAAACCTATAAAATGTAGCTTATTAATATAATTTCATTTAATTTTAAAATTCATCTATATAATATTGTTTTAATATTTTAATGTTTTATTCAAGTAATGATTTAAAAAGAAAACTAGCATGAAATAAATGTTAAAGGAGAAATTAGAAAGTTGTAAAGTAATTTCTGGTTTAAACTCGCTCGCTCCTGCACTTTCACAGGAGCTCCGTCCTCTCCGCAGTGAATTGTGGGAAATAGTGCTTCAGCAAGTGTACATCGAATGTACACTCGAATTCTGAGAGAGTCGTGGGTAAAAGTAGTGAACAAATGTAGGGAATGATGTCGTTCACTCAGAATTCGGACACCATTATAAAATGTCTGACACCCGATATAGTGCACTATATAGTGGATAGGGAGCGGTTTCGGACACAGATAATAACAGGGCTGCGGACTACAGTGAAGGAAGTGATGTAAGGAGTCCAGGGAGAATGTTGTGTGTGTGGCCAGCTTCATTGCGATTGGTTTACGGGGGAGTATCATGACACAACATTCGGTAAAGGGTGCAGCCATGAAATCTTCTCAACAACAAGAGTGTTGTTCTGTGCCCCCACCCACAACCTCAGAGCAAAGGAAGAGCAGTGATATCATCCACTAGCGTTAGTTTTTTTTACGCCGGTGAGACAAACATTGCAGACTAGACTTTTAACCGATTGTGTGTGTGTATTGAAGGAAGACGAGGAAAAGGGGAGTACAGGGGTGGAGGAGGGTTAGAGATAGCTAGACAGGGGGAGAGATGGATGGGATAGTGTGAAAAAAGCCAACTTCATTTCCTGTCCGATCGCCGTGGTAGCCTCCCGTCATTGGGCGGGCCGGCAATGATGAGTTAATCTGGTTTGGAATTCACTTCGGAATTTTAGCCGGTGTCCACTTACACCAATAAACAAACCAGCTTCGAAAGAGTTTACGAAAGATGAGAAGAGTAAAATAATCTGTTACAAATCCACCACAGAGACGTCTGGGGTGTGTGCGCATGTGAAAGTAGTTGCACTTTGACACCTATTCAGATTCGTACGTCTAATAGTGTGTAGTTCTAGATGAGAGAAATGGTCATGCCAGTCAATCAGACAACATCTAAAGGGCTCCTCCATTACACACTCATCTCTCGTCGTTTTGTTTGCTCACATTCTCTCTTTCCTGTTGAAAGACGAGCGTTTTAAGAAGTTAAACCTCCAGGTGAGAGGGGCTGCACCTGTATGAAGGTGTCGATGGACCTCTCACCTATCGCAGACACACACGCGCACACGTAGACACTGCTGGATGAGCTGTGAGATGTTTTGCTCTTTCACTTCTTGACTACCCACCTCACACACCTGTGTTTGTGTTGTCGTGCAGTCATGGCAACAAAGAAGGGAAGTGAACGAGATGCTCCTTTAATGTCTCAAATTAAACATCACTCCTCACCTTGTATCTCTCTCACACTCTCTTTCCTACACACTCCCACATGCACTCCAAAGCTGGCATAGTTTGTTACTTTGAACTCAACAAAAAGTTTTTTCTGCTTGCCCGCTTGGGCCAGTAGTTCACATTCTCTTCTTGCCCCGCAATGTTTTCACTGGCCCCAATACAATTATTTGTATTATTATTATTATTATTTCATCCACATATTATAAAGAGACAAAAACTCCTACTTGCCAAACAAGGTCAAAAATATATTTGCAATCTTTGTCACTTGACCTATATTTTGATTGATTGATTGAATACTAATTTGAAATTATTTTTCTTGTTTTCTGTAAAAAAAAAGTCTAATGTAACTACCTATGATTTTCAAGTATGTGAGGTTCATTGATTTATTTTTATATAAAAAAAATATTTATGATACAATTATATAAAATATTTTTTATGGATAGAATTTTACATTCATCATTTTACATTTATACATTTCATTTTTATGAAAAGGATTTTTATAATACATTTTTACATATGAATGTATGTTTTTTTTTAATCAAATTTGCAATAATAACTGGAAGTTATACAGTCCATATTTACATTTTTCACAACCAAATGTTTCTAAAGCATAATGATGCATCTACTGTATATCATTTAAAAAAAGAGAGTAAAACACAGTACTTACCCAGTAGGGCAACTGACCATTCAGGACCATTCAGGCCCAAAACTCTCACACCGACTCCCAGGTCTGCAGGCCATCTGCATTATTGAGCCCTGTTACTGTTCTTCTGTTTTGACACCGCAACTTTGCCGGTTCTGAAAGAGTTCAGGGTGCTGGTGTGTGTTTTTGTCTTTCGTTTAAACGAACGTGGCAATCCGATGGTAGTGCGTTCTTGTGTGTACATCTGCATGAATGTGTGTTCAGACATGTGTCAAGAAACAGGAACAGGGCCTTGTACTGACAGTCGTTTTTTTTTCACATGCTGGAAATATCTTAGTGTCAGTGACTGATAGACCAGACATCTTGACTACACTTTATTTCCACCTGGTTTGGCAGGGCGTCTTTCCATCCATTAGAAATTTCATCTAGATACTCGACATTAACCTTGCTCATTACTCTTAAAATGTGCATTGACAGAGCCCGGGCACATTCCCACTGCCAACACGCACACCTGCAGGTCTGCCGCCTGTTTTGAGGCTTTGCCGTGCTCTTGTCCGCATAATCACGGTCTAAACCAGCCCTAAACTGGGTTGTTTTAGAGTTGATGAGAGCTCCCTGCGGTCGACCCGCTGCGACTCTGCTCCTCGTCACAGCTTCCCACCGTGTGCTTAGAGACGGCCTAATTACACTCCGACTGGAAACAGGAGCCGGTGCGCGGAAATGGCCTGTCTTGGACTTTTAAACACACTTGCACACAGACGCATAGCCGACCCATTATTGCTGACCAGGGTTTGGTCAATCGGCTACGATTCGCTTTTTTCCCCCCTCTTTTTTTTAAATGAGTGAACCGAAATCAGATCCTTGAGTCCCCCCTGTGGCGTGTCTGTGACGACAGATTGACCCTGCTGTTTACAGTGTGGTATTTTAAACTGTTCTTCTCGTGCCAAGCTCACGCACCTGGTCGTGAGCTGCGTTTAGCACGGATTAGAAAGAGCCCTTTGTGATAGCAGCAAGCCCGCGCACGGGGGGCCCATGACGGACATCCTGCCGTGGAAAGAGTCCGTTCACTTGTGAATTTTTTTAATTTTCATTTGAGCTTACTTTACGGATCAGGGCTTAGCAATAAAGATGACCCACTGACTCAGAGCCACTGTGGAAAAGTTTCAGGTCTGTGCCATTTCGGGTCATTTTTTCATCACTATAATTATTTTAGTACCTTGCTAATGTAAATGTTACTAGCGCCATGATCTACTGTTTGAGCTATAGGAAAGCTTAAACATTATTTTAAATAATTTTCAAATAAATGTATATTTATGCATTTGGCAGAGCTTTTATTCAAAACAATTCATACTGCATAAGGCATTTTATTCATTTTTAATGCATTTCCTGGGAATCTAACCCATGATCGTGGCGTTGCTAGCACCATGCTCTACTGTTTGAGCTACAGGGATGCTTATAAATGCTTATAAAGGAAGTTCTAATAAATTTACATTTACACATTTGGGAGACTCTTTTATTCAAAGCAATTCTCACTGCATTTAAAGCAGACATTTTATCAGTCATTTTACCATATGAAAACTTGCAGGAAGTAAATATGAACAATAGCTGAAACAGTTACATATTTATTTGCAAGTATAAATTCTGAATTTAATTTCATAAAAAATTAGCCTAACCGGGCTATCAGAAAAAAAAATCCTTATTCTTGAGTCCGATGTAACACCAGTGCCCAACAAAAAAAAGCATTAAACTTAGTGGAAAAAAAGCTTAATATATTTGTGGTGTAGATTTTGAGAATATCAGTAACTCAATTTAACAATGTTTTTTGCGTGGGTATGTTTTAGACCGCCCACCTTTATTGGTGACTTTTGTTTTGCAATAATAGGGCATGATCTTCCCGGCATTGCTGATTTTCTACAGAAAACTTTTATGGCCAAAAACACACACACACACATGCAGGCTTTAGCCCAAGTCAAGAGCGTAATAGTCGTCATTCACTTATACACTTAAAGTAAGTGTGTTCCTGCTCTGACTTGGGCCTGGTATTATAGGCGGTGGAGGTTCTCGTCTAGAACTCCCACCTCTGTCTGATTCAAGCTATAGCACAACTCAGCAGGACATGAGACCGTCCAAGGTTTCCCACAGATGAAGCATGTGTGTGTATGTCTGGCAGCTCAGTAGGACTTTGGACTGGCTTACAGATTCTCCAGGGTGGTCCACTGACTAGACAAGAGTCTGATTTTATCCCTGTGTGTGAATGTTAGTGCGTTTTTCTGCCTGTGTGTATGAGAGGGACACATTAACTGTTTGTTCTGGCCGAAACACACAAATTTGCACTGACATTATGTATGGAGTGGGGTTGGGTGGGGTATGGGGGTGGTGGGGGGTTCAAAATGAATGCAATTGACAGGTACAAGAAAAAATTAAAGAATGAAAAAAGAAAAATGAGGGAGAGAGCTTGACAAGGCCGAATGAATGCTTCATTCTAATATTTTCCCTATCTGTGTGTACATGTTTTTTCAGGTTCGAATTTTGTAACTAGGAAGATCAGTCGCTCTGTGGCGAAGATCCATCTCGGGCAGTTGCAGTGCTTCAGCCTGGGCAATTTGGACTCTAAGCGTGACTGGGGCCATGCCAAAGATTATGTGGAGGTACTCGCACACACTCACAAATCCAGTGTTCAGTTGTTTTGAGGACTTTTTACATGTGATTGTGTGTAGGACTGAATGACTACAAATAGCAATTCATGTACGTCTACGTCTCCAGTAGACATCAAGTTCTTCCATGCTACGTTACGCACCAAACCATTGCCACGTTGTCTGTATAAGTGTGTGTGCTCCATTGAGATTTCAGCCTTGTATTTTGGACTCAAGCATCTAACACAAAATCTCATTTAGACTCATTTTAATTTAATCCGATGATCAACACACTGATTTAGCATTAGTTTGAGATGAGGGCATCTTTAAAAAAAAAATATATATATATACACACACACATTTTTATATATATATTTATTTTAATCATTATATACATTTACAGATCTTTAATATTAATTAATTATATGAAATCTGATAAATCATGAAAATATGTTGAAAGACAGGTACTCATTCTCTATATTATATAAAAATGGTGCACATGCTTTTGTATCAGTTGCATGCAACACATTGATGATTCAAAATATGAGGTATGACTTGCCCTACTTTAAAAAATCAAAAGTTTGGACAAGGGTTGTGTGAGAAATCATTGCATTAGGTCAGCTGGATTGCATAATTGGTTTCTTGTTCTCATCATTTAGCTTGTTGTTTCTGTTGATGCAATGTGCATTCCTGTTTAATAGCTGTCTGCATTCTTAGTTTTTACTGTTTTTGCAAGTATTACTCTTTGTTTTAATGACTGATACAACGTGTACATCAGTTCAGTTGTCTTCTGTTGCTATTTTTTTAAGGAAAGGAATCCAGTGGTCACATGTTATTTCTTCACAATTATTTCAACATGTATCAGACAGCTTTTTATGATTGAGATCACAAAGTTCCTGATAAACTGGAATCCAGAATGAGAGCAACAGTGCATGAAATCATCTGCAACCTATTGACAAATGATTATTTCTCTCTTCTGGAGTAGTAATTTGCAACTGCTCTTCCATTTCTGGTGTCTGTTTATCCGTTGTCATCCAAATTCGGTCTGCCCATTGAATCGAGTCCACCAAGGGACCCAAAAGCAACTTCATTGGCTGCATTTCTCATTATTTTTGACAAGTTCACCGCTCAACAAGCTATAAATAAAATAAATTATATTTATTTTAAAGGGAATGAGTTACATTTTAAAATACAGTACAAATAGAAAACTGTTTATTAATATGTTTATATATTAATAAATATATAAATATGTTTATTAATATTTCAAAATATAAAAATATTTGACCGTTTTACTGTAGCTTTGATCAAATAAATACACATTTTTTAAACATTAGAAGCATTAATTTTTAAGCATTAAAAATTCTCAACTTAAAAACTTCTGAGTGTGTGTGTGTGTATAGCCTATAAAATATATAGTGGAAAAAAGTAATGTTATATTCATATAGTCTAATATAAGTAATACAACTATATATTCAGATTTGGAACTATACATTCATTTTGGTCTGCCATATGTAATATGTATTTTGACCTTGCACTTTCTTTTTCGATTTGCTTGTAATTACCCTCTGAGTGCACAGCCATGCTGTCGTGTTTATCCTGGATTAGAGAGACCTTTAGTTCCTTTAGGTTTTTGCCAGAGCGGGAGCTTTTGGTTTGTGTGTATGCACATACATGTGTGAGCTGCTCCAGGTTTCCTGTGGGAACGCTGGTATTCCAGGCGGCTGAATAATGCAGCCAGGTTTATGTGGCTCAGGACTGGGGCAGATTTCGGGAAATCAGACCAAAGCTGCGTGTGTGCGTGCATGCGTGCGTGCGTGTGTGTGTGTGTGTGTGTGTGTGTGTGTGTGTGTGGAGTAGATCAGATCAGTGCGGTTTGCTACAGAAACAGTCCATGTATTTTACCTCCAGGCAAAGTGCAAAAATGTAAAAATCTTTTGTCAGATCCTTAGGTTTACATTTTTCAAAACAGACAGTGTCAATCATCTTCTGTTGGCACTGTAGATTCACGATTCATCCACATGCTATTCGAGTCTGTGCAAAACCTTTAATGAGAGACATAAGACCTGTTTGAAAGTGAGTTTGTTGTGATACACACTGGAGACGCGTCTTTGAACATGTCAAGCACCATCAGTCACCATTACTGTTTATACTGTCATAAATGTGAGTACACAACAGTTTAAAAATTTTCGGTCGGTAGGATTTATTTGACAAATAAATTAGCTGCTGAAAATTCAGCTTTGCCATCACAAGAATATAAAAAACTAAATGTTATTTTAAATTGTAATATTTCACAATTTTACTATTTTTAATGTATTAATTAAATTCAGCCTTGGTAGCAATAACAGACTTCTTTCAGAAACATTAATAAATCATAGTGACCCAAAACCTTTTAACTGTACTGTGTGAGATCAAAACCTTTTCTATTCAGGTCTGAGCGCCCAAGTGTGTATTTTGAGTATAAGCGTACAGATATGACTCTATGTAGTTGAGGCAGTGGGAGATGAACACTGTATGTTTGTGTAAACTCTTGAACCACGGACAGTTTTAATTGGTTAACTGTTTGTATGACTTAATAAGCTGTTTGAAACGTGAAGCTTAATAGTTTTATGGAATTCAGACTTTCAGGCCTCCACCAAAAACAGACATAAAATCAGGGCGCAAATGAAGTGAAGTTCAAAGATTCCTGTGAAAACACACACAGGCTGAGCTGATAGCATAAAACTCTCAACGGGGTCTTAGAGGTTGCTGATGTTTTTGTTATTTTTAAGATCATTTCACCTCAGACCACTTTGTTTCTCCAGCAACAAAATGATTTTGTCCTCGTTCTCACCTCTCGCATCTATCCGCACCACCGACCAATCACGTACTAAAGAGAGCTCGGAGATGAATCATGCTGGTCTTTATGAGAACACGACGGCCAATCAAATCACTCATTAGCTCGGCGACCAACTGTACTTGCAATGACCCGTCACTCAGAGAGACTCTTCTTTCATAGTCGTAATGCTTTGTAAGAACACTGCATTGGATTTTTACAGTAAGATGAGGAGATTGTTTTCAGAGGAGACTGGGAAACCAGCTGGAACTTTTTCAGCCAATAGGATATTTTGTAGTGCAAATTTTGGTGTGTGTGTGTGTGTGTGTGTGTGTGTGTGTGTGTGTGTGTGTGTGTGTGTGTGTGTGTGTGTGTGTGTGTGTGTGTGTGTGTGTGTGTGTGTGTGTGTGTGTGTGTGTGTGTGTGTTGGATGCATCCATAAAATCTGTGTAAAATACAAACATGCATATAATAGAATCAATGTCGTACTCAAAATAGTCTGATAACATATCAGCCACAGTTTTGTTGTAATAATGAATGAAATTGTTTTGAAAACATGTATGTATTATTAATATTGTTTTTATTTGTTATTATATTTATAATAAGTGTAATATACATATACTACATACATACAGTATATACACTAAGGTTCAAGATATTGGGACCAGTAAGGTTTTTTTACAAGAAGTTAAATTCATACATTTATTCAGCAGGAATGCATTTAATTTCTGTTCAATAATGCTGTTCCCTTGAACTGTCTATACATCAAAGAACCCTAAAAAATGTAACAGCTTTGCATCAGTCATACACACACAGATATATGTATATGTCATAATGTCCGACTTGTGATGTTCAATTATTAAAAGTAGTAACATTTAAATCCCATAACAAACACTATAATGTCAGAGTATAAGTGAGTTGGGTATGTTTTGTGATAGGCGGCGGGTGGCTGTATAGGGGTTGGTAGGATTTGATGCTCTGATGGGTATTTTGGTATGAAGTGGGTGGTTTTGTGTGAGTGTTTTTTTTTATTTTGGGGTGGGGGTAGGAGGTGGGGGCCTTAAACTCCAGTGGCCAGCATCCAGCAGAATAAATAAACACAGCTGCAAGCTGAGACCACCTTTGTGTGTGTGTGTGTGTGTGTGTGTGTGTGTGTGTGTGTGTGTGTGTGTGTGTGTGTGTGTGTGTGTGTGTGTGTGTGTGTGTGTGTGTGTGTGTGTGTGTGTGTGTGTGTGTGTGTGCGCGCATTCATTCCCTCATTTCATGTCAGAGAACTTGGAGTACAAGCTTTAAAAGCCGCTAACTTACAGATACACACAAGTACTCACACACACACCCACAATATGTAAGGTGATCTAGGGAAAGGGCTGATTTTAAGGTTGATTTAGCAGAGCATTTAACACAGGGCATTCCTGAGCTTGTGTAAAGCTCTCTATGCTGAGAGGAGGTGTTTGTGAGCGACTGTTAGACTCCCCGGTTTGTATGCTTCTCCTCTCATATGAAGAATGTGGGTTTATTCCACTGTGTGTGTGTGTGGCAGCTGGCTGTCTGTGTGATTGACATGGCTGAGCTCTTCCCCACTGTGATGAGGATGAAAGCAGATGCTCTCGTTTCGTTTTCTCCCTCTCTTCACATGCCCTCTGTAACCAGAATCCTCAACTTTCAGCCTCTCGCCGAGCTGAAGATATGAGGGAGAGAGGGAGTGGGAGAGGGGAGATAGGAAAGGAAGGAAAAGAATTATTGAGTGGAGGAGAGTCTTAGAAAGTGGATGAAAGAAATGAATTTTATCACATTGTTCTGTTATCATGCCTGTGCTCTGGCAGTGCAGCACAGAAAATGAACATTGCAATACAGCCTCAGTGAGTTGAGAAGCTCTTCACTCTTTGGCTTTCTGTTGCTTATATGCATTCAGTCTATAAAGGTTTTTTTATTTATTTTTTATTTTTTTGGCTTTGTTCCAAAATCTAGTGAGCATATTAATGCATCTTAGGCGCGTTCCTGACTCGAAGGCTGTTCCAAAAGGTCAGCACCTTAATCATGATGGCTCCAAGATACTTTATTCTGGAACTGATATTATATCAATATGTAATATATAAAATATTTGTAGTACAGTGTAGTGTATAAAAAAAACTGATATATTACTATGATTTTTTTTCCTCCTCCTTTCTTCTGTATTGGACTTTATCGGTTGTGCTTTTTCCCCAGTGGAAATAAATAAATACATAAATAATACAAAGGTGATCTCAGAATGCCTTGCGACAAGCCCAGTTAAAAAGAAATCCCAGATGCTACAGAAGGCAGAGAAATGTCAATTATAAATATATTTAAATATAATTCAAATTTATATTAAATATTTTATTTAAAATAATATATTTTTTTTACTAATTGTTATATTATTATAATTAATAAAATAGTGCGCAATTAAATATTTAAATAAACACTATCGTTCAGAAGTTTGGGGTTGGTAAGAGTTTTTTCAAGACTGCATTTATATTAATACATCGACAAAAAATAATTAATAAATTAATTATTACATTAAAATTTTCTATTTTAATGTTTTCAAATGGCAAAGCAGTCATTACTCCAGTCTTCAGTGTCACATGATCCTTCAGAAATCATTTTAAAATGCTGATTTGGTGCTTATTATCAATGTTAAAAACTGTTGTGCTGCTTAATTATGTGTTATGTATTATAATGCGTATTTATTTCCCCATTAGCTTATCAACATGCTAACATCAAGCTCTGTTTAGTATAAGCCTAGTTTCCTGTGAGGAGTGCTATTTTTGTACTGCACTGCTGCCTATGTAGAGCGTTCCAAATCGGTCACTTCTGAGGTTCCATTACAGTTAGAATGCTGCCTACGTAGACGGCGGGCAGAGAGACGGCTTACTAGGTTTTGGAGCAAAACTTGTTTGTCTCTTTCTTCTCTTGCACACACGCACGGTTTCTTTTTGAATTAATGACTCTAGGGACGTATCCAGTCTAATGGTCTGCGGTCTGTTCATTCTCTGGAATAGATACGAAGACTCACCACCGTTTCTAATGCCGCTGTAATATCAGGCTCCCTCAGCTAACGTCTGTTTTCTCTTAGTGTGGAGTCACACCCATACGCTCTCGATCCCAGACCTGGCTGACCTCTCCGTCACCTCTCACCTTGTCCTTTCTCACTGAGTTACAGACCTCCTATGTCGCTTCATTTTCTGTCCATTTCATTTTTCTCTTGCGTACTCAGCAGCCAAAGTCTGTCATTACAGTGGAGACACTCACACACACACACACACACACACACACACACACACACACACACACACACACACACACACACACACACACACACACACACACACATATTTATTCACACTCCATCATTCAGTGAAGTCACATATTTTCTCTGACAGCTTCTATATTAAGCTTCAGAGTTTTTGTCTTTTGCAACATAGAGACCAAATAAGTAAATCTAACCCTCTGTTGACTCACCACAGAAAGTAACGGTGTGTGTGTGTGTGTGTGTGTGTGTGTGTGTGTGTGTGTGTGTGTGTGTTGTGCCATTCATGACTGTGTACCATGGTTTGCAACAGCCCACATTTTCCCACTTTCCTCCATGTTAGCACACCAGTTTTCCACCAGCCGAGTCTAACCGTGACACAATGTTACCGCAACGTTAATCCTCACTAAAAAGCTGTGTCAAAGTTTCTGTTTGCTTTTTGTCCATCTTTAAACAAAGTCACACAGTTTTTGCCATGAAGACATATTTTAATAATAGTACAACGTGACTGCAATTAAAGGGATAGTTAAGACAAAAACTTAAACTCTGTCATCATTTGCTCACCCTCATGTCGTTCCAAACCTTGACTTTCTTTCTTCCATGGAACTCAAAAGAAGATATTTTGAAAAATGTTTTTGTTCATACTAGTTGAAAGTCAGTGGAGTCCAGTGTTGTTGGATCCCTTTGACTTGCATTGTATGATAATAAACAGTGAACACTGTTGAAAGAAATTCATACTGGTTTGGAATGACATAAGGGTGAGTAAATTATGACAGAATTTTTCTTTTTTGGTGGACTGTCCCTTTAAGCATGTACCTCAGATTTAAAATAAATTTTAATTTCTTGATTCTTATCGATTAATTCTTGGATTTTGAATTAGTGTCAATGACATGTTCATACTATGTTGTTGTATCATTGTCAAGGGAATTAAACATTATAGTAACAAAAAAGGTGTATTGAAATGGTGTAAAAGTTAATAGATTCGAGTCTCACAGCTGTGTGTGTGTGTGTGTGTGTGTGTGTGTGTGTGTGTGTGTGTGTGTGTGTGTGTGTGTGTGTGTGTGTGTGTGTGTGTGTGTGTGTGTGTGTGTGTGTGTGTGTGTGTCTCTGTGTGTGTGTGTGTGTGTGTGTGTGTGTGTGTGTGTGTGTGTGTGTGTGTGTGTGTGTGTGTGTGTGTGTGTGTGTGTGTCTCAAGACTGAAGACAGACCTACGTTGTTTGTCCATTAGAGCGTGAGAGGAAGTCCAGACCACACCGTTTGAAGTGATGCAAAGTTCTGGTGTGTAAATGTGTGTGTTTGTGAGTTGCATTTACTTACTGGAAATGAAAATATCCCACATCTGTCAGGTTATTCCACTCATAAATAATTCATATTTGCTTTCTGTCTATCTGACTCTCTCTCTCTTTTTTCTTCTTCTGTCTTTAGTTTTTGTTCTGTAAAGCTGACAGATGTTCCTGTATCTGTCACTCCTGTTTCATCATTTATTTATCCAGAGTCACTCGTGCGCACAATTTTTTTAAATATCTGTCATGAATTATTAATAAGCAGGAAAGACCATTAATGCCGTACATTATTGGATGGAAAAATATAAGTACACACAGGCACTTTTCTTTTGTAATGTTGGGGTTTGCCAGTAAAAATAACAGTTGTTAGGGCAACATATGTCACATGGACACACATTCACACAAAGTCACTCTCACTGAGTTTTGAGACTGGAGGAACAAGTGACACAGAAGAGAGATTTGTGTGTATGTGTGTGTGTGGTCAAGAGAAAGAGACGGTTTGCCAAATGGCATATGTATGCAGAGAACACAGAATTCTGGAAACACTGAAGGAACATAGTGTGTGTGCTCTTGATCTTTTTTTTACAGTAAATTGGTCAAAAAATGACAGGCTTTTATAATGTTACAAAAAAGTATTATATTTGAAATAAATGCTGTTCTTTTGAAATTTATTTTTGAAAAAATAATTGATAATAAACAAGGAATGTTTCTTGAGCACCAAATCATGATTTCTGAAGGATCATGTGACACTGAAGAGTGGAGTAATGATGCTGAAAATTCAGCTTTGCCATCACAGGAATAAATTACATTTTAAAATAAATTTAAATAGAAAACAGTTATTTTAAATTATAATATTTCACAATATTAGTTTTTACTGTATTTTTGTACAAATAAATGCAGCCTTGGTGGTATATTTATTATTCCTATTTATATTATATTCATTAATTTCTTTATTCATTCGTTTATTATATTACATTACATTATTGTTGTACAATTTTTCTTTACCCAACTCTTGTACAGTAACAAAAGAAATACTAAAACCACAATTTTTGTGTGTGTGTGTATTAACCAAAGCTGAGTGTGTGTGTGATTTCTATAATCTGGTGAACAAATGTAGAATGTAATAAATCCTGTAGAAGCTTCTGCCGATCAACCCACACTCACTGAAACAGGAGAGCTCAACTTTCTCCTTTGAGAGTGTGTGTGTGTGCTGTCCACATTCACAGTCTGCTGTTGGGTCATCAGTCAGCTGTGGTAATCTTTGTGATGACAGGCACTGGCTTTAGCGATGAATGGAGTTTCCATAGCAATACGTGACCACGTTACCTATTTATCTAAAAATCTGATGTTGTGACGGACACAGGCAGCCATCAAACTATAGTGTCATGTAGGAGGAGGGAGATGTGGAGCCTCGGCATTATGTGTGTGTATTTGCGTTTGTGTGTGTAAACGTGTTTGTGTGCGGCAGTGTGTTTAGATATGTGGGTAATATCATGCCCTGCTATATGTCTGTCAGTGTGCCCGCCTCGAGGATTCAAAAGCATCCCTTCGGTGACTACAGGCTAATGTACCTGGCCATCCTTTGACGGCCCGTGTGTATACGTAAAGAGGTGATAAGTGACTTAATGAGTTTTCTTACCTTTTAACCCAGTGCATCTAATGGAGCATCTCACACACTTAACTGACATGTTTTAAATGATGCTTTCAGGACTCCATCAGCTTTCATCACGTGTGTGTATGTGCACTTATAGATTGTTAGCAAATTTGTTGCATGTCTGGGTTCAATAGCTTTGAGTTGTTTGGGAAGTGAACACAATAGCCTTTCCTATATGTGCATACATACAAACATGCATTCACACACATACATCCTTATCTAACCCGATCTGACCTGGCCGATCCAGTCACCTCCTCATCTGGTTCTGCTTTGCCCCTCCCTTAGGGCCAGGAAATAGTTGAAGAGCCATGTGTTTCCCTGGGGCCACAATTCACAGGTGCACCACTGTTTTTCTCTTGCCTTTTACATTTGTCTTAAATAATAGAAATAACAAATACATCTCTACACAGAGAAACAGGACCCACTCTGAGCTCCAAACAGTCCTGAATATCCACGTTCAGTCATGCATACACACACACTTCTGCACGTCTGTCTGTCTTTCTCGATCCCTCTGTCTATTTATCTATCTGTCGTTCTGTTTATATGCATTTATCGTTCTATCGATCAGTCTGTTTGTCTGTGTTCTATTCTATCTATCTCTGTTGTTCTATCTATTGTTGTTGTATGTCTGTCTGTCAGTCAGTCTGTCTGTCATATCTATCTATCTATCTATCTATCTGTCTGTCAAATCTATCTGTATTTCTGTCAGTCTGTCTGTCATATCTATTTATCTGTCTTTCTGTCTGTCTTATCTGTATATCTTTCTGTCTGTCATTATCTATCTGTCTTTCTGTCTGTCTGTCATATCTATCTGTCTGTCTGTCTTTCGTTCTGTCTGTCTTCTCTTTGTATAGTTTCATACATTCTTTTTTTTTTTCATTCACCAGTGCACATGTGCATGCATGCACACTCTGGCCATGCTATACGGTAGTTTGAAGGGTCTGGTTAAGCCAGTGAAACTAGAGCACTTTTTCACGTCACATTTAAACATCTTAATGACACTGCAGTCTGCCATGCACCCCCAGCATTAATCATCTCTGCACTCTTACGTTACACACTCACACACACACTCATGCAGTATCCAGATGTGCGCGCTGATGCGTTTGATTGGATAATAGGCTTGGAGGGACTATTTAATGGTCAAAGTTTCTGCTTTAGGGTTTAGGGGTGAAAGGTCAAACACTGCTCTGCCCATTAAACCTGACCGGTGGGTGTGGGGGCGTGTGTGTGTGCGCGCGTTTCGGTGGGTGGGGGCTCTTCGATTACTTGTAAATTCACACACAGAGAGGGTTAAAGAACCCATATTTTATTGCACAATAAAACATTTTCATACTGTTTTGTATAGGTTTACAGTCAACCACACTCTATTTCTCTCTTATTATCTCTGCTGTACTGATTTAACATCATATCATATTATATTTGAACTGGCAAAGAATAGTTTCATGCGATATGAATACTCATACACATACGCAGTCTGGACATTATCAGATATGATGTGAGGGAAATAGCATGCTGTTTTTCTGTGAGTTTGTTGGGATGTTGACTAATATGTCCCTTAGTTATTGAATCACTATAGTTATTGAATCACTGTTTGAGTGTTGTCATGCCAATACACTTCATTATTGTGTGAATGTGTGTGCGTGTATGTGATAGAGGGAGTGAGAGAACGCTAATATTTGCGTAAAGGGCCTGAATGGTTCCTCTGTTTAAATCTCAGGAAATCAGTAGAGACTGGCTGCTTAACTGAGTGAGTGCTTCCTGTCTCTACAGGAAGTGCAGGCTTTTAGGAGGAGGAGGGGTAATTTAGAACAAGAGTGTGAGTGTTTGTGTGAATGTATTATCTAGATACCTTGTCTGCCTTCAACTAAAATTTGAGGAAAGCTTATAACATAGGGCCATTGAAATATAATTTATTTCAGTCACACAACTTGTTAGGGGTAAGCAGTGTCATGTCATGGGGTAAATATGAAAATAAAACTGATTAAAAAAAAGCATGTTTATATGATTCATATCTTAATAAAACAACCAGGCAAAAAAAATTATATTGAGCATATTTCAATATAGTGGGAAAAAATTCAATATTTTGTAATAACATTTTGTGATTAATAGTATTTACTGCATTAGGAGTCACAGCTCAATATAAATATTAATTGAGTCACTGACATCTGATCCCACAGCTACTATTTAAAAAAAAATGTATGGCTAATATTTAGTGAAAAAATTTAAGTTCTTCTTTTCTTTTCTTTTTTACATTTTTAATTCCCCAACATGTGTGATAAACATTTTTAGACCTGAATACATTTTAATTGACTAATAATTTTTACTTGGCATGTAGAATATTTACTTTGCAAAAATCAGTTTTCAGTCACAAACAGCTGTATATGATTGCCACTTTTTAAATGTGTGATCACATGACACAAAATACAGTTTGTTATATAAAAAGCCATTGGCATATCTTACCCCACTCTCACCTACCTACCTGTTTTGTCTTGTGATCTTTTTTTCAGAGAGTTTATATAATTGTCATCATTGTTTGCAAATATACGATTTGGGGTTTTTTATTGCTCAAAATCTATGTTTTGTGGATTTATTGCGTCTCAACTTCATGTTTGTTATTATTATCATCCTAAGTTTCTCCATAACGACTTTTTTCTTTGCAATGTTTAATCAAAAAGTCATTTGCCTCATTTCAGGCTCTCTCAGTCAAACACAATCAAAACCTGATCACACAAACCATGTGGGGTGTGCAGGAAGCCTGAACATGCTACACACACGCACGCACATTCACACACAGCTGGATCTTGTTATAATCTTTACAGTAGCTGACTCGCTCTCTGCTATTAGAATTGTTTTGTACTGCTGCCGTAGCTCAGAATTTATGCAGTACAGGTGTTGAAGAATCACACACACCATCACGCTTGTGATCTATAGCCTCTATGTGTACAGTCTGGCATTTCGCCTCCTACCCTACACACACACTCTCACACACACACACACACACATACACACACTGTCTGACTCCTGACTCACACCTACCTCCCTACAGGTTGAACATATCATGGTCTGTCTCGCTGAAATTGCAACATATGATTCCGATTTCAGGGCCTTCAAATCCAATATGAAAAAAATGTATTTCATTATAACTTCATATATTTCTGAAGGCTGAGTGTTTGTGCAAACATGCATGTCACTGTATGTTCATGAGGTTGGATGTTTCATTGAATGTGTTTGTTTACATCTCACTAGGTGAATATAGAGTGGTGGATATGTGTGTGTTTGTGTATGTGTTGTTAGACATGGCATTTCCTCTCTGTGTGTTCAGATTGTTGGAATGGAGGTTTGCCAAGGCAGGAATGTGAGTTTAAACGGCTCTGCAATCTCAGAATATTTCGGCAAAACAGAGTTTGAGTGCTGTGACCAAACTTCCTCTCTTTAAGAATTGTAATGGTTAAACAACTACTTTTAAATCATTTATTATAAATCAAACTACAAGTTTCTTGCAAAAGTAGTTTGTTCTTTTTTGGCAGCATTTTTAAACCAACACGCGTCTTGTGGCGTTACCTGTTGACTTTAGAAATGTTTTCATTGAAAACGAAGATAAAATCATATCTTGTACATTGCTATCTGAAAAAGAAAAAAAATATATTGAATTTTATTAGGTATACATGAGCTTCTGAGATACACATCCACATTACGCACACACAGGGAATATAGAATAACTGAATCCCAGCTTTCCATGACCAACAGCGATATAAAAGTGGAGTCTCAAATTTTACCCAGCATTCCTAACACAAAACCTCATAGTTCAACACATTCAGATTCACACGAACGGTTATTCATTAAGGAAGCACAATGTAATCATACAATATCAATACAGCAATTAACCGTTGTTATTGTTGTTATTTTTAATTACTGTATTGATTCTGGAAGCGGATAATACTCTATTTTTCCCCCAAACAAAACAGATCCATATTTTCTAATTAACAATATAAGGTTTTTGATACCTAGTTTTATTTCACAGTGTAAATGGCAAAATGGTCATAATTATTTTGTCATTTTCGGCCATAATATAAAAACAAATCAGTGATTGTATCTGCCATAATTTCACTGGTTTTCATATATTTTTTTCAGTTTATTCTCATCACACTCAAATAAGTAAGTGTAAATGAGTAATAATAACCATGGTGCTTTGTGAAACTGTGTGTTTGACACTGATGATTATCTGTGGTAATAGTTAACAGCTGATTCTCTTTGATGTCCTTTTTGTTTAAATGCTTAGATGCATTGAACACATACACACACACCACGTTTCATCAATGTCTGTCATCATTTTTGAAAATGCTTTTTTTGAAATGTGGAATCTGACTAAATTGTGAATTCGAGTGAAATATGTTCCTTATAATCCACAAACACATATACACTAAGCCGCTACGTTCACATAAACACACAACATATTTCCCTGATGTCTCACTTTCACCCTTAAATGCATTTTAATGCAGATCTCAGAGGTGGTCTGGTTGACCCTGGGAATTGTCAGCATATTTTACGAAAACACCTCCAGAGAAGAGCTCCTTATGGTTTGTTTAGTTTCTTTTTAGTTCTCCGATTTCATTGGAGTCTGCAGGAGTCCAGAGAAGCAGCCATACGTGTGTGCACAACTTATTTTACTTGTCCTGTTTTTTTCCCCAGGCTAATAAGATTTTAATTGGGTTTTAAGCTGTGTATTTGAAATAGACTGACAAGAGGTTAAACCATCCCAGATCAGGTGTCTTAACTCCACCCAATCTCCACGAATAAAATCAGATCGATTAAAGAACCGCTGCAGATATTAAAGCCGAATTAAACAAACAGGTATCCGAGGTTCAGGCCGGTGCTGATCTTTAACAGTTATCAAAACAGCACATTCTGTACATGCCTCCACCGCTGCCAGCACCTCGGGCAACGAGCAAAACACTGACAAGGCTTTTGTCCTCTCTTATTCTTCAGACAAAACCGTAGGTGAAGAATTTGACAGTTTATTGGTTGGTGACTTTGAGTCAGTTTCAAACGGCTTCTTTTGTGTTGTGAATATCACTGCTATTCTGTAGATTATAGGTTTGTTCTTATGGATGTGTGCCGATGTTTGTTTTAGCCTGGTTGTTGGTAAAGTGAGAGGATTATATAGTCTGTTGCATTAATTTTTAGATGAACAGGTTTATTGCACCTTTTAGAAAGATTAGAGTTTAATAGCCACACACTTGCTGCTGTGCATTCATTTCAACTGATATAGACGCGTGCCAGCTTGCAAATCCACTGATTCATTATACAAACTAAGCACCCGCACAGTTATAAGGATAATCTTTAGTTAAAATTTCATTTTCTGGAGTGTCATCAGATTGGTTGGACTGGATCTAGATTGACTGATAGTACTAGATAGGAGGTGGTTTCAACATTTAAGGCAAAAATGGCCAAAAGTTTAGCAAAATGTGCACATAGAAGATGTATTACAATCTTTCCTCACTGTATTGTTGTAAAGTTGTGTCTATGATAGATTTACATTTTTCTTCCATAGCTTCCAATCAGCTTAACCATTTTAGCATATCAAAATTCACACTTTCTATGAAGTATAACGTATCATGATAATATAATATATATGTGTTATGATGCATTCGTAATAACTGTGGTTGTACATAATTGTAACTGTCGTTCTAATGTATTATAGTACTTATCAATTCCTGGTTATCAACCAAATTTGATCTTTAGTCACATGTTATAATGCACTACTTTAGCCTATGAAAGTGTGTGAATGAGTAAGTAAATACATTGAGGAAAACGATTGTAATGCATCATACATATAGGAATCTTATAAAAAGTTATAGAGCATTCTGACTAGATATGTGCAAAAAAATTTAATCTGTCAGTAATTGTCCTACAATTTTATGTTGCTATGATAAAGTTGTGTTTCAGTGGCTAGTTTGAATTAAAATTTGAATGTAGCGAAGCAACTGTTTTCAAGAGTTGTTTTATGTAGCTCAATAAAGTGCAACACTGTTTCAGCTCGCAATTTTTTCTTCTGAGAAGACGTGTCTAAATTCCTATTTAAAGCAGCAAATATTTAAAACAAAAACAAAAATTAAAGAAATCTATTCTTCATCATTAATTGTCCTGTTGGTGGGTGGATGACTAGTGAACCCTCCAGCCCTAACCCAAATTCTGACTTCATATTTTCTGTTCTTTCTCTGTTTTGATATATTTTCATGGTTCATATCAATCTTATATCAGATATTTTGCTCGGCACTTTTCTATTCAGCATTTGCCAAGACCTCTCTGCTACAGGACTGATATTTTTGCTCCTCTGACCAAGAGAACGCAGATCCTTCTTTCTGTCTGTCTGTCAGTCTGTCTTTCTGTCTTTGTGACAGTGCTAAGACAGGCAGGAAAATGACAGACTCACATACACACACCTCTCTTTGTTCATTGTACCCCAGGCAGTAAAAACTCACCTGGGGAAAGCATCAGCAGTAAGATTCGCCAGCACAGCATGCCTCCACAAATACAACTGTCATCGCTCTGTCTCACACACATTCTCACACACGCATTGTTCATTGGGCAGAGGTCTTGGCCACATAAATGTTCATTCAATCTGTCTCACATTCACAAATACAATTAAAAGCGTCTTAATGTGTGAGAAAATTCCCGACAGCGTTACAGCTTGACCTTTCACTTTTATATGACCACACAAAATGAAGCCACCTGTGAAATAGACAGCAGAAGAACAGAGAGAGGACGTGTGTGTGTGTGTGTGTGTGTGTGTGTGTGTGTGTGTGTGTGTGTGTGTGTGTGTGTGTGTGTGTGTGTGTGTGTGTGTGTGTGTGTGTGTGTGTGTGTGTGTGTGTGTGTGTGTGTGTGTGTGTGTGTGTGTGTGTGTGTGTGTGTGTGTGTGTGTGTGTGTTTGCGTGCCGTCTCATCTGTGTTTGTTGCGAACATTTATAGAACTCTTCTGTTTTCCCGCTTGCAGAATTTCTGCGGTCACAGAAGTTGTGTGCACTGCTAATGGATGTGTATGGGAGTGTGTGTCCCTGCTCACACACCTGTTCCTCATTTTCCAATTTGTAACCAATCTGCTCTCAACAAGGGGCTAAACGGCCCTGATAACCATCTTGACTGTGCTCTCTTTCTCACACACACACTCACACACACATACACACACACATACACACACACACTTCACTGTCTGAATGCATATGTGTTCCAGTCAATAAACTGCATCTGTAACCGTTTTTTATCTTCCATCAGATTAAATTATTGTTTTTTCCTGTCTCTACTGGTCAGCCATTTTCATGATCGATATGTCGCTCTACAATCTGGCTCTTCAGCCACGGTGGTTGTGAGAAAGGTACCACTCAAACTTTTAGGACAGTGATTTCCAAAGTGCATCTCAGGATGTTCTTTAGCTGGTATTTGAAAAGATGTTAAACATAAAATATAATTTAGAATTTAAAAATCGAATAAGAAAATGCTACCACTAAAATCTGTAGGACAGGTATTTGGAAGCATGTCAAATACAAAGTATAATTTATAAAAATGTAAAAAACTAAATAAAAATGCTAATATAATAATAAAATCAAATTGCATTAATTCATTAAAAAGTAAGCAGGTATTTGAAAGGATGTCAAATATAAAATGAAATTGATAAAAATGTTTAATATAAAAATAATTATTAACCAAAATGTTTTTTAGTGTTGTTAAAATGCACTTAAGCCTTGTTAGCCAGCTTATATTCGTGTATTATCATCGACATTTTGGTACATTGCATAAAACATCCTAAATGAAAATATGTCATGTGACTTTGCTTCAATCTGTCATGTGGCTTTTCCAATGGCGACAGCCCCCCCCCCCCCCCCCCCCCCCCCCCACATGTTGTGGAAATTTTGTTCTCTAGAACAAAGGAATGGAAACTGCTTTATTCTCCAATTTTTTTCTTGATATTACAATTTTATATTATTTAAATTAATGAAAATTGGGTTGAAGGAGGAGCGTATATGGACCATTAAACAGATCCACGAATGCATCAGCTCAGATGATCTGACTGGAACTTTGCCATGTTTGACGTGTGTAATGTTGTATCAGTTTTGTGCATTTTGTATTGCCCAGCACAAGTAATGTGAGCTGCGTTTTAAAATCCATTTAAAATAACTTTGAAGTAACCAGGTGATCCGCAGTCAAAAACTCGCATCGTCTCTCTCACTCAGTCATTTAGTGGTCAGTGCTAACTTTCTCTCTTTGTCTACTCTTTCACACTCTCTCTCTTTCTCGTTCAGTGTATGTGTGTGTGAGCAAGTGTCACCATATGACAGCCTGTCTCAGCCTAATTCAAACCACCTGCATAAAACAGAGTACTTCTGTGCTCCATACAAAAAAAGACTGTCTATGTGTGTGTTGTGGTGGGTAGAGGGGAGTATTTAAACTTTCAGCAGCTCCAAAAATAAAAATAGGCTTTTAAAAACAGGCACCCTTTTAAACCAATGACTCCTGGAGCTATAGAGTCAGTTCCAGTGTGTGTGTGTGTGTGTGTGTGTGTGTGTGTCCTTCCCAGTGGATAGTTATGAATAGTTGTATTATTATGTGCAAGATCTACCTGAAAGAGAAATTCTTTACATGCCATAAAGTGAGCTGAAGTGTGTGGGCCCTTTTTTCTTTTTCTTCTTTCTTTCTTTCTTTCTTTTTATTACATTTCACTTTTTACTTTACTTTTGTTTCAACTTTTTATTTACCTTTTTACTTTTCACTTCTTACTTTTTATTTGTTGTAATTTTTGTACAATTATTGAATATATTAAGAGTGTGTAAATTTTACATACCAATCAAAATTTGGACATACTTCCCTACAGTTTTGGACTACATTTGTTTCTCATTATCTTAATTATTTGATCTAAAGGCTTGGTTCTAATATAAATTATGCCTATGAATTTCTTTACAAAACAACACATTTATGCATGACATTTAAAGTGTACTGGAATCCAATCTAGACAGCGGATGGTTACTTTGAAGGAGATTAACATTATGATTTATTTTACCGCTACATAATTCCCATATTTTGATTTGTTCTATATCATAGTTTCAATAACTTTACTTCTAAAATGTGGAATAAGAGTTATATTAAATGAGTAGGCGTGTCCAGACTTTTGAGTGGTAGTGTACATGGATATATGTTGATCACATTTCCCCATAAAAATTAGCTGCCCAGTTAATGTAAATTTGTTTGAAAAATATGATTGGACGCATGCGGTCACATGACCACCGATTGCATAATCTGTCATAATTTACCATTCCAGACCTTAAGATGATTTGAATATTTCAAGATAGTTCATTCTAAATTGCCTGCAGGGGAATTTAGTCGCACACGCCCAGATGCATAAAAACAAAAGAGGCATTGAAGCCGAGAAGAGGATGTCATCACAGTTAATCCTTTGTTTTCTCTTTCACCTTTTTTCTCTTTCACCAAACTCGCCACCCTCTCTTCCAAGTTTATGCTTGCATGGATGGATGGCAGAAGGAACACTGAAACTGATTCAAAACAAACTGCCGTACATGTCATTTTTGGAAAGCTCAGAGTTGTCCTGATCCACTGGAGAAGGAAACTGCCCTTGAACCACACATACTGCTCTACCTCTGTGACCCTTTAAAGTAATCAGTTAAACAGATGTACAGTATGTGTGTGTTTACGGATCTATGCACAGGTCCTGGATCAGATGGCAATTTTTAGGCCGATATTAAAGGAAGTGATTTAACCTAGCTGTTCAAACCTGTATGACCTTCTTCCTTGCGGGGAACACACACAAAAAAAATTTTTTTGATTAAAAGTCTGTTATTTTTTTCTCCGTACAATAAAAGTCAGTTTTTTTTCTTTTAGCATATGGGCAGAAACGGTTTAACGATTCTTCAAAGTATCTTTTATTGTCTTCCACAAAAAAAAAAATACAGGTTTGGAACGACATAAGGGAAGTAAATAGTAAATAATGAATAGTAAATAATTTTTATTTTGGGTTGAACCATTTGTTTAGGTAGACTTTTTGGTGTTTTTGTGTGATTTATTTATAAATTTGTTTATTTTATTTTTTATTTTTTTATGACTTTTTCTAGCCAGGTCAAATCACATTTATTTATAAAGCAATTTATTTATATTCGCCAAATACATTATTGAGATCAAGCTAATCAATCAAATCAGGTTTTTGTTTCATTAATACAATGAGTAAATACTAACAATATTTTAATTGTTGGGTAAACTGTTCCTTTAAAATTATATTTAAAGCATCAGTAGTTGGATAGAATCTAACATGCGTGGGCCACGACAGAGAAGGCAAGATCATTTTGGAACCAACAAAAACAAGTTATTTGAAGACCTTAGAGACCTTGAAATATGATATTATGAGACAAAAGTAGTGCTAAAAAGTGCTAAACCCTGTAGACAAATAATGAAATCATCCTTTTCTTTTTTGTAAATAATGTTTGCAAATTTGCTGCTGAAATACCCAGAGAGCCTCAGTGTGTCCAGACTCCTCCCAAAGCTCCAGGAGAGAGTGTGTGTGAACAGGAAGGAAGGGGAAGGGAGTTGTGCTGCTGGCCTCTCAGCTGTCTCTCACAGCGCTAATGATCCTTGGAGAGAGGTGTGAGGGAGGAATGGAGAGATGAGGACAGAAAGCAAGGGATGTTAAGACAGATACAGCACGAGCCGGGTTTCAGTTCAGAATATTTTTCCTGTTGGATACATTTACAGTGTTGCTAAACCATCTCACATTTCCCGAAAGTCTTTGCTGACAAATCCAAAAAGTTGCCAAATAATAATGGCTGTAAAAGCAAACCTAACACGTGAAGAAGATCACTACAATGAATCTGTTACAGTGCTTCACTTAGCTGTCAGTGTGTATGTTTGTGATAAAAGAAAAAAAAAGAGAGAATGCTGTTTATGACTAAAATAAGATCAGAGAATTGTGCGGGCCATTTCCTCCTTTCGCTTGACCTCTCTGTTTCATGCTGTTTGTGTCTCTGGTTTTCTCTCACACACATGCACACACACGTTCATATATATATATATATATATAATATATATATATATATAATACTGCAAACTTCAATAACTTGCACAGATTCCAATATTTTTAAAACCGCAACATTAAGCGTGTTGAAATGTGTCTTATGCATTTGCCTGTAACCATTCAGGTGTGTGATGGGTCTTTATGTATTGCTTTTAATGAAATAAAAAAAAAACTAAAATCAGTTTAATGGTCGGTAAAATTATGGCTGGTAAATGTTCTCAATTGTGGCAAATTTTGGATTCTCTGAATGTGCTTGTTGAGGGAATTTCTACATTTCAGACTTGACCGAATCAAACAGCAGCTCTGAACACAGTGGGTGTTTAGTGGTGTGTGATGTAGAACAGTCATTTTTATTGAGCCTACAGACATTCAAAATGCAGTTTGATTGCTTGGACTTTGTGTCGTTATAAAGTCCAAAGCCGTATCAGGTCCCTTAGTGTGTCGCTTTTTATGGTTTTCTCTTTCTGTCTGTCTGTCTATCTCATTTGAGAGTTTTTTTTAAGTGAGTGCTGCAGGAGTGAAATATGAATGAGTTGGGCGGCCAAGTGCTGTGCTCCCACTGCAACGTATAAAACGTGCTGATGGGGTCTTTATCCCTCCATCAAGCTGAGGGGAAGAAAAGAGCGCAGTCCTGTCAAGGGAACTGTGCGATTCTCTGGCCAACTGGCTAAATGCTGAAGCCCTGCAGTCAGAAAATGTGTATAAGAGTTGGAGAGGGAGCTAAAGCCAGAGAAAGAAGACAGAAGAGTATCACCCATTGACCTCTTGGCAAGCGTTCTTGTTTCAAGTATCTCGCCATTTATTTCTCCAAAAGCACTACCTCTTTCATCTAGATCACCATTTAGATTTAGTCTGTGCATTTGTGTAGAGGTTGTATGGACTTGGGAACTCTGTGCTTTATTCCCACAATTGACATCCCATGAGGCCTAGTGTTGACGTCAGGATGGGGGTGGCCTTGTGTGTTGGTGTGTGTAAGATCGTAACCACATAAAAGCACATCCTACTGGGAGCAGATGTGTCTGCGTTGAGTGTGTGTCGTGTGTATCTGAGGGAGTCTTGACACTTGATCCCAAATATGAACCTGAGAAAATAAAGCTGTTTTGATACTGTTAGTCATATGAAGTCATTATATAATTTGGATTTCTTGATATGATGTCTTCAATCACTTTTTATTCCACGTTTTGCACATTTACAACATCAGACAGGGAACATACCAACTTCGTAAGGTACACTTATTGACATACAAAACAATTTAAATGGAATGGATTTAATGGACTTTAACCAAGATGCAAATCAGGCCAGTATTAAAACAGTAAATCATTTCACAGAGGGCCATAAGCTATCCATCTTTAAAACTTTTAAAAGTGTTCACAAAATCATGAAAAAATTAAGTAAAGCTTACATTTCTTCCATTTACATTTGTGAATATATTTACCCACCAAAATTACCATGTTTACAAGGTCAGCATTGTGACATGGATCATGTCAAATGGAAAATACTTTATAATAATGATATTGATCTCTGTGATTGTTTGTCTTCTAGGCGATGTGGCTGATGCTGCAGCAGGAGGAGCCTATCGATTTAGTCATAGCAACAGGGGAAGTGCACAGCGTACGGGAGTTTGTGGAGAAGGCCTTCAAACACGTGGGCAAAACTATTGTGTAAGAGCACGCATATGCACACATTAATCTAAGATTAAGCCCATCTGGTTAATCTGGCACATCTGGTGTTGATTCGTGGACGGGCTGTTCAAGACCACTAAACAACACGCAAACACAAAATACATATTGTAAATATGTAACACATATGCTAACAGCTGAATTGGGAAACAAATAAGAGGAATGAATGTGTTCAAAGCTCTTGTTCACGCACTCAGGTGGGAGGGGAAGGAGGAGAATGAAGTGGGCCGCTGTCAGGAGACAGGAGCCATTCATGTGAATATTGATTCGAAATACTACCGGCCAACTGAAGTGGTGAGTTGCTTCAAGACTGTTTCTTCATGCGTAGACAAAGGCTGGAATACACTACACTACTTTCGCTAAAATTTATGCCCCGAATTACAATCTGATTGTACAGTCTAGTTGCTGAAAATCAAAGCCAGTCTCCAGATGTAAGTTGACATTTTACAGAAAATCACGTAGTGTATGATATGCACAGGCTCCACTTTTTTAGCTTCACACTATGATTCCTTTCAGTTAGAGCATGCTTGAGTTTGTTGAGTTTGGAATCACCTTAAAGTCTGGTAGTGTGTGACTCTCAAGTCATTTAATGTATGATGCCTAGTGATTTAAAATCTGTTGTGTAGTTGTATTGTATTCCAGCCTTAAGAGCATTCAATGTGCTTTTAGAAGAGATTTATTATGTGTTTGATATTTTATAATATACAACAGGTGTTGACTTCTAGATGTGTAGTGAGAATATATGTTTCCAATGTAACACACTGATATTCTGACCGCAAAGGAGGCTGTACTCTGGCATGAGCTTGAGTACCTGGAAGTAACAGTAATGATTGATCATGAAAATAATTGTGAAACTATTTCAACTTCAAAACATTTCATACTGATTGACGTATATTAACTACACAATAATGTATCAAAAGGGATCTTATTGCTAATTGTGTGGCATCAGTAGACAGCAGTTTGTCAGTATTGTTCATGGTGACTTGCACTCGATTTAATCAGCAGTTCTCAGATCTCTGAAGAGGATTTGAGGGCGTTCAAGCAGGATACGTTCTTTATTTCAAAATCAACTAGACTCAGCTAACTCAATGGAAGGGGTCTTAAGGCTTTGTGGAAGAACTTTTTAACTTGACACAACATCTTAAAAATGTGTACTTAACATACAAATCCTTGAATAAGCAGCGAGACCCAATGTATTGGCCAAATATGCCAAAAGTTTTATATACAATACCATACAAATTTTGGGGTCTGTATAATTGTTTTTAAAGAAATGTATATACTTTTATTCAGCAAGGGTACATTAAATCTTGAAAAATAATAAGCAGCACAACTGTTTTCAACATTGATGATAATAAGGAATGTTGCGTGAGTATCAAAGCTGCATATTAGAATGATTTCTGAAGGAACATGTGACTGAAGACTGGAGTACTGACTGCTAAAATTTCAGCTTTGCCATCACAGGAATAAATACATTTTAAAATATATTCAAATAGAAAGCTGTTCTTTTCGACTGTAGTAATATTTCACTATATTACTGTTTTAAATGAATTTAATCTGTTTTTGATCAAATAAATGTAACATTGTTGACCATAAAAGACTTCTTTCAAAAACCTGAAACATTTTACTAACCCCATTCTTACAGTTGTAATCAAAATTATTCAACCCCCATTGCAAACCAGTTTTTTTTGTGAAATATAAATATTGGCAAAAAAGTAATTAAAATAGCTCAACACAACAAATGTTTCAACTGCTTCCCCGAATTCAACAAAGTGCAACTTTTAATGACTTCTGCAGTCTCAAAATTATTCAGCCCCTTCATGGCAAGCATCTTCAGTGCCTAGTAGAACACCCTTTTGCTGTCATGACCTCCTGCAAATGAGATGTATAACCAGACACCAGCTTATGGCAGCATTTCTGATTAATCTTTGCCCATTCTTTATGAGCAATGGCCTGCAGTTCCGTAATATTCTTTGGTTTGCGTGGTGCAACAGCCTGCAAAGCAGCCCCAGAGCATCACTGAGCACCACCATGCTTAACTGTAGACAGTGTTCCTTTCAGGATATGCTTCATTATTGTTTCTTGATCCATAGGGCCGAAAAGTTCCAGTTTTGTTTTATCGATCCACAGAACTGAATCCAAAAATTCCTGTGACTTATTTATATGATTTTGAGCAAATTGGACCTGACTTTTCTTGTGCTTTTGGGTCAGTGGTGGTGTTTGTTTTGGAGTTCTTGCATGGAAACCGCATGCGTTTAGTATGCGCCTTACTGTGCAGCTGAAACCTCAGTGCCTGTTGCCACCAAGTCTTGCTGCAGATCTTTTGCAGTCACTCGAGGGTTTTTCTGGACCTGCCTTCTCAAAAATCTGGTTGAAGCCGTTGATAGCTTCCTTCCTCCGTCCAGGTAGTGTAACCACTGTTCCTTTAACTTTTAACTTGCGAACTATGCTTTCCAACAGTGTCTCATGGAACATTTAGTGCCTTCGCTATCTTTTTGTATCCTGTTCCTTTTTTGTGAAGGGCGATGCTATCTTCTCTTAACTTTTTGGACCATTGTTTTGACTGAGCCATATTTCAAACATGCAGTCAAACATGACTCAACAAACCTAGCCAGTTCAGATATTTCATGGGTTCTAGCTCAAGCACACCTTGTGCAACTAATGAAGCCCTTGATAAGTTGCATCAGGTGTGCTTGAGACAACACCTGTTTTGCAGATTTGTGCTGCTGTGGGGGATTCTGTTCTGGGGGTTGAATTATTTTGAGACTGCAGAAGTCATTTAAAAGTTGCATTTTCAGTTGAATTTGGGGAAACCACTTGAAACATTTGTTGTGTTAAGCTATTTCAGTTACTTTTGTTTGATTTGTTCATTGCAAACACCTGAAAGTCTGTACATTTGGCCAATAAACCTGATTTCGAATGGGGGTTCAATAACTGACAATGAAAATGTAAGTTTCTTTCAAGTATTCAAGTAGACAAAATGATCAATGTCCATCCTTACTCTGACATGCATAACACATGTAGATGTCAGTTTGTGAATGTGTGTGGTGGGTGGTCATTTAGGAATTAGAAAGGGCACCAAATCTTTAAAGAAAACATACATACTAAATGATTGTTGACAGATCAGACAGTTTTCTCTAAGACACATGCTTGCTTTGTATGGGTCAGCGGGGTGTTTCCAAAAAGCTCTTTCAATCAGAAGAAAAAATCATGTGAAGTTGAGACCAAAAGATGTGTGAGTGAGTGTATGCAGTCTGAAGATGAGTGACATCAGAGGATTAGGAGGAGCTGGTGCCGAAAGAAGGAAATCTGTTTCAAGTACAATCATTGGACAGTGTTATATAATATCAGTACAAGATACTTAGACACAAGCTGAACAGGTCATCCATCAACACTGGGGTGAAATGGGAATGTGACCTTTAACCTCTGTGATAGGAAGTAAATCACTGCATTTCCTCTGGAGGCAGAAGTGTCAGTGCTGGGCGCAGGTCACTTCTGAGGATGAATGAGAGTGTGTGTGTGTTTGCGATACATTTACAAATACGTTGTCCACAGGCTACATGTGTACATGTTTCCAAACTGTTGAATTAAGTGCCATAATTAATCAAATAACTTAATCTGTCTGAAACCGAATAGAAAAAGGAACGTTAACTGTTTTAACTGTAATTTTTACTTGGTCTTCTTTGCCAGCACACTTGCTTCCCATGAAGGGAGTAACTGAATGAAATACACACATATTAATAGGAAAGCAGTGGGATGAATACACTACATGTTTTTCCAATGAGACCCTCTTCAATCGTCACTCAGACTTCTGTTTTTGAGCCATCCTAATCTGTTTTCATTTATACTACACCTGCATGATTTATGAAAACATAATTACTGACAGATAAAAATCTTCTGGCTGAAAGATCCCACGTTAGAGCTAAAAATAACTGTCACACCCAAAACTGCTGTTAGATGAATGGCTCTATGCATTATTATCATTCCCAAGATCAACATATGAAGCCTCTGAGTGATGGCTATCATGTCAGACGTAACTTGTGGTTGGAAGTGCGTAAATTGCGAGCGAATGATGAAACCCAAATCGACCATCTTTATTTGCATAACCTTTAGAGATCTCATAACGAGCGTATCTGCATGGAAGCGTGTGCGTAGGGCAGGAATTCATCCGTGGCTTTGCTGCAAATGCAACCTGTATCTCGCTTTTACTGGATGTTCTTTCAGTCCACACACACTTGCTCACATTCCTTAAGGAGGTATGCGTAGTTTTAGCTTCACAATGAGAAAAGCAGGTAATGTGCTTGGCCTTGTCTGTCCATCACACGCCATCTACTCGCTAGAACAAAGAAACTGTGTGTGTGCGCGTTGAAATAATATGCTAACTTGCTTTAAGGCCTGAAATACCCCGATTTAAATGAAGCTTGAAATATTAAAGCGAATTTCGGTAACTTTTTACGATTTACAGCAGCAGAGCAGTGTAAAGTAAATGTGGCCATTCTTTTATTTCTCTCTCGCTCTCTTTTATTGTCTCTCTTGCACATACACAAGGACGAGGCAGATTGGGTGCAATAACGAACACTTCAAAACCAAGCGCCCTGTCTTTTAGCTGATCGAGGGGGTTTAATAGTGAAAGCTTGAACTGATGAATGTGTCCCCCAGACGGCCGCTGAAGACCGCTGCGTGAACCCTGCGGTCCCAGCTCTGCCTTTCAGTGAATATGATTTTGCACATCCATTTCATTCTTTCGGATGCTGATTTAAACAATTTTTATGAGGCACTTTGGGGAAGGAGGACCAAAGTTAGCCAAAGGCTTTTTTTTCCTTCTTTTTTTTTCACTTTTTCTTTTCCAGACAGTCCCCAGGACACCCTCATGGTTTTTTTCTTTTCGTTTTTCATTTTGAAAGAGAGAGAGAAAGGAGCGCGAGAGAGGGCATAATTAAAAAGCAAAAAGCTTTGATTTATGCAACACATTCCACAGACAGCGAGGTGCTTCGTTTAGTAACTCACTGACTCTTTTATGAATACCCTGCTGAACTTGTGTGCACATCTCAAAATGACACAAGATTCTTTTTTGGAGGGGGGAAGGGGGGATTGTGAACCGTGCTGTGGTCGCATCGTTATATGATGTAATTTCAGCTGAAAATTGGTTTTCAGAAAATTGAAACTTTTTACAAGATTTGAGTGTCTCAATGAACATGGGGTTATGGGGTGGCATATACTACGAGGATTATTGGAAATAAGTTTTAAATTGTGTGTGAACGCATATGAATGCTTTTAGGATGTGTC
The DNA here is from genome assembly GCF_051911475.1 of Siphateles boraxobius. Taxonomy (NCBI): domain Eukaryota; kingdom Metazoa; phylum Chordata; class Actinopteri; order Cypriniformes; family Leuciscidae; genus Siphateles; species Siphateles boraxobius. The sequence continues at coordinate 8,974,572 of NW_027509208.1, forward strand.
TGCCAAGAATGTAAATGTAATGAACAGTAAATAAGTGTAAGTGTGAGCATGCATGCTGATGATAGACAAAACACAAGCTGCACAGGCTGCAGTTCACCAGCAGTGTGTATTTCATCAAATCAACTTACAGACTTGACGACCCTGAGGAATTGCCACAACATAACGATGGAATAATGTGGATTATCAGAGTTTAGTACATAAGTCAACATGTTTCCTCTGGCAACTCAAGACATAGTGCACACATATCTCTTTGAGACTTGGATTTCAGATGGTTGTTCTTTTGTGGCCTATTGATTTAATGCACATTAGCATATTTACTCTGACTATACGCTTTGCTAGTAATTTTTGTATGTCGTAATACAAATAAAATATTCTAGTAATGGTAATTAAAAAATATATATATATATATTATATTTATGTATATACACACACACACGTATGTTTCTAGCATGTTTGGCAACAGTTCTTCTAACCCTAATTGATGGAGTGTGTTGCTTTTCATTTCTTAAACAACCAAATATGGAGACACATCCTGGCCATATTCCAGGATGACAAAGGCAAGATTCATCCGGCTCAAATTGTGAAAGAATGGTTGGGAGGGAGCATGTAGAATCATTTTCACACACGAATTGGGACCTTTGAGTCCAGACCTTGAATTCATTGAAAGTGTTTGGGATGTGCTGGAGTATATTTGACAGAGTGCTGGACTCTTGCATTGTCAATACAAGAAAATTGATGCACTTCTTGATGGAAATAAATGTTGTGATGTTATTTCCATCAAGACGTGCATCCATTTTTGGTCAAGATCTTATATTGACAATGCAAGAGTCATGCACTCTGCAAATGCTATAGCATTCAGTTGAAGTACACAATATTTATTACATCATAAGTTGGTAGACAGTATTATTGGCACAAGTGCATTATTATGATGTGTGTATATATAGTGTATGCTTGTGTTTTGTGTAACATGTAAGTGCATGCTTATTTTTTTGGTTTGTGTTGGAATGAAAGATGACTTTGACCTTTCACTCCAAGGATCAGGATGGGCTGATCTTATCTGCCCTGTGGCAGAGGTCAGGAGCGAGATAAAAAGAATCCTGTAGTGAGCAGCACACACACACACATGGAGGCCCTCACTCTGTGAATGCAGGAGTCTGTCTTATCTGACCCATGCTGAGCGTCATAGTACCAGCATGCAAAACACAGCTGCATCATCACTTACCTGCAGCTTTGCTTTTAATTTGAATGTAAGATCCATTTTATTTCAGGCTTCAGTTCAGTGGCCAAATGATCTGCATGCTTTTGTGTGTTGGTAGATTTATGTGTGCGTTGAAGGCAGGTCCCCCACCTCTTGCGGACTTTTAGTCTCTAATGTCTGTCGTGATGCTTTATGGGTAGTGCAGTCTTTAGGGTTTTCTGGGTATTATAGTTGCTGTGGTTGAGAGGCTGGCTCTCTGTGACAGTTTTATGGTGATATGCAGTGTAATAGGTCAGAGTTGTTAAAGTTGAGTGTGAATGATGTTGTAAAGAGTATGGCCGGGTGCCAGGTGGAACTCAAACCTGCAATAAAGCCGTGCTCTTACCGTACAGCCTTTCCTCATGATGACCGTATATATATCCTCTTTTATTTACCTCACACTTTACGGTAGAGCTTAACTCTCTTTCATAACATTACATGGCACTTTTTTAAAACGTGGGGTCCTTTTTCTTCGCGCCCCAGGACGTCTTCTTTTACCCTGCTACTCTGTCTCGCACGCTCTTCTTGTTGATGCATCGGCGAGAGAGAAAAAGAGAGGGAGAGAGAACAGAACTAAAAAAATAAAGAGGGAGAGAGGGGTGTACGTTCTCCCCTGGCCTACTCTCTGGTATTTCCTGAAGGACTTTGACTGAGCGGAACCACCCTGGGCCCCACGGAGGGGAAAGAGAGAGAAAGAGCTTTTAAAAAAGAAAGAGAGTTGAGAATATAACACTTAAAAACCAAGCCAAGTATATAGCTTCTCAATAAACAGGTGAATTTATATATATATAGAGAGGTGAAAGACACTCCCTTTTGAGAAAGTGAAGATATTACATCAATAGATGTCTATTACTGAACTAAAATGTGCAACATTAAAGAATTATTCCGGGTTTGGTACCAGCTCATTTGAAATCATTTGTGTCGTAATGTTGATTACCTCACAAAAAAAATCAGCTTGTCCCACATTTACTTTTAAAAGAAGCAAATTTTAGGAAGGTAATATGCATTGAAAGTGAATAAGGCCTATTTTTGGAGGATTTAAAATGAGAAATTTGATGATTATAATTTTATAAAACCACACATAAATTCCATTTACTTCCAAAACTTCCATTAAAACTTGAGTGTTATTTGAGCTGTAAAGTGGTTTCGATCATTTTCAGTCATTTTAGGGTTTTTAAGAGTTATGTTGGCATGATAACAAAGTCGTTGTTTATGACTTTACGCAGAAATGGTTATGTGATTTTTTTTTTTTTTTTTTTACTCTAAAATCATGTTAACACACATTGTGTATGTCTTGTGGTTATACTATTGAAACGGTGAGGTTAGCATCTGTAGACTGGCCCCATTCACTTTCACTAACTGTGTTTCCATTACCCTTCAAATTGCGCAAATTGAAATTGCGAATTGAGAATATGCCCAATGGAAATATATGTAAACCTACCAACAACCGTTGCCATGATTTTGTAGTGACTTTGGAATGATGATCTTGAGAGGGAAAAAAGTAAGTTTTAGTCGCGTAACATCGGTAAATGCCGTAATTTCGCAATCGTTTTTTATCGACATTTAGAAAATATTGCAAAAGTTTTGCGCAAATCTGTAATGGAAAACAGGCTACTGTATAAGCCAGTGTTCGTTTTTTTTAAAGGGGGAATAAGTCAAAATTAAATTTTGTGACAATCAACATTATACCACAAATGCTGTAGACTTAAATGAACTTGCATTAAACCTGGAATATTCTGTGGTAAGTTTTATAATAAAGTACTATTTCAGTCTCTGTATCTCAAAATTTTATGTTTAATTCATTGTGTTACTTCCTGTTTTATTTGTAATTATTAGAGACATTTACTAGCAATTTCTGAATGATTGTTTCAAAGCAAATCCTGCACCAATTTTTTTTTCAATGTAGGTTTGAATCGGTTGCAAATAAGTTAAAGTTACATTAATGAAAGTAAAATTTGAAATACACTATCAATACACTATTTAGCATTAAATAAAATGATCATGCGCTGTAGTGGTTCAGAAAAGTTTTTTTTTGCAGGTGTCTTAAACTTTGAAAATGTGTTAACTTGTGTAGCAATGTTGGGTTTGTTTGTGCCATGTGTCATAATTTCCCCACGTGTGTGTGTGTGTGTGTGTGTGTAGTGGTAGAGGGGAGGTTAATTGTGGGCTGCCCTCTGTAAATGGCATGTCCCAGGCTCGTTATCTTGATTGAGTAATTAACTCTGGCTCTCGGCACTCTTACTCACACTGTCAGACTGCTGAACTCCTGACACCTCGCATTCCTCACTCCCTCTCCCTCATGCTTTCTCCTCTCTGGATCTTTAACTTTCACACAGCTCGTCTCCCCGAGCTTTCAATTTATCATCATTTTCCTTTCTCTCCATGTCATTCCTGTCTCGTCCTCTTTTTCCTCCTCTTCTCTCACTCTCGATCACTCCAGGGAACAACTTTTTTTTATTATACACATGAGTTGGAAATGTTAAGTTAAACAATTTAAATGTTAATGTTAAAGTTATAGTTCGCTCAAAAATAAAAAATTCTGTTTTTAGTTACTTACCCTCATGTCATTCCAAAACTATAACTAACTTACTTCTGTGGAACACAAAAGAAGATTCTTTTTTCCTAAGTCAATACCAGTCCAATTTTGTTTTGGACCCCATTGACTTTCATACTATGGACAAAAACTGTCTTTTATACTCTGCAGAAGAGGAAAAGTCAGATGATGGCTGGTCTTTCATTACTGGGTGAACTATACCTTTAACTGGGGTAAATGTGTGTCGTGCCTTTCAGTTGTCGTAGTGTTTCTCTTTCTCTCCCCGCACCCATAGTGAAGGCACAATAACAGGTGAGATGAAAAAAGAAAGAGTATCTGGGTCATTTGAATGAAGTGAATTATGTACATGCTGGCAGGCTGGACTCTTGTATGCTCAGCTCCTCTGCGGTCACTCTGCTCCAGAAGATACAGCTCTCTGAGGCTTGTAAACACACAAACACACTGCCAATACCACATGTAAGCACATACAAGATCCTCTGTAATAAACACACCATTGAGTACATGTAACTCTGGCTATTAAGACATTGACACTGAAGTTATTTAGATTCAGATGTTCTTTTATAGTTTTCCTGCTCTGTGATTGGCTGTTGTTTGAAAAGGGAAATCATTGGAGTCTTTGATCCCTCCTAAACGTTCTGCATCAAATAACCCAACGCACTCACACAAAACTGCACAGCACATAGCAAAGTCTGTCGAACAGCCGTGGATTTCTTGTTCGGTTTCACCATGCACTTTTGGATTCATCTTGCTCTTGTCTCTCACATACGCATGCATTTAAAGTGTCAGACACTTAGGGTCAGTGTCTCTTTGCTGGAGAGGGTTTATATGATCAGATAAATATTTATTAAACTCTTGAAGCAAGAATCTGAGATAGAGGCATTCTCCCTTGTGTAAATTCAGGGTTTTCTGCATTGACTTTTATCTCTTTTACACGTTCTGATGTCTGTTTTATATATATACAATATCGTTAAAAAATTGAAGGTCTGTATGATTTTATTCTTTTTAAAAGACGTCTCATGTTCGCCAATACTGTTTATTCGATTAAAAATACATTATGAATATTGAATATTATGTGAAATTAAAAATAAATGTGAATAATTATTACAATTTAAAATATTTAAAAGTGTCTCTTATTCCTGTGATGGCTAAGCTGAATAGTAGCCATTACCGCTGTCTTCAGTGTCAAATGATCCTTCAGAAATCATTCTAATATGAGGATTTGATGCTTACGAAACATTTCTTATTATTATTAATATTTGAAAACATTTGTGCTGCTTATAGTAATATAGTTTTGTGGAAACCATGATATATATGTTTAATATATATATATATTTAATATATATATATATATAATTTTATTTATATTTTTTTATGGTTCTTTGAAGAATGGAATGTCCAAAAGAACTTCATTTATTTGAAATTGACATTTGTTTTAGTCTTTACTTTTACTTTTGATCAATTTAATGCATCTTTGCTGAATAGAATTATTGAGCGTGTGTTTATATAAAAGTATACTTTTTCATGTAAAGTAAATTTTAAAAAAAATAAACTAATTAATGCCATGGTGTATATATATTTAGAAAATAGGATGCCATCTGATAGTTTCAAAATTTTCTTTTAATTATCTATTGTTCATCAATAGAAGTTTGACAGAATTTTGAGTGCTTTGTTGAACTGGTCATACTGATTTTGTGGATTTGACCTTTGACTTGTCGACCGTTGCTCAATCTGTGTGTGAAACAGATAGTTTGAGCATGCTGTTTTTTTCATGAAGCATGTCTCTAAAACATTAAAACTCCATCAGAAAGTCACTGAAATATGCATGCAAATATGCATCTCAAATGTCATGTGTAGTCATGTCATAACTTAACAAAAGTTTATTGATGTGTGTCATGGTCTGTCTCTCCATTAGTCCTGAATTCCTTTACGTTAAGTGTTCAGTCATACACAATAAAAATGCGCCCAGATGATTATTATCACTTTTATTTATTTTTTGCATTTTATTTGCCATGTATGCAGGTACGGCTTCTGTTATAATCCCTGACACATATAGATATAGAACTTCTTTGAACAAGAAAAATGCACGGTGTTTGAAACTAAACTGTGAAATTGTGCCTTTGATATGTCTTGACTTGCTGACTTTCTATTTATTGGCAACAGCGATTGCACACAACGAATTATTCCCATGCACATGGTTTCATTGAATTTATAGTTCTTGTTTTCTTTCCTTGCAAATGCTTTGTAAACTTACGTCGTCGGGACACAGTATAGTAGTTTGCATGTGAAGACTTGGATGGGCGCCAAAAGCAGCTGATGTTAATTTAGCTTTCAGAAAAGTGAAGACTAATTATGATTAATATGCCGCATTAATACGTGTCTTGATTATGATGGTTGCATGCTGTTTCATATGTTGATGAATGAATGCTATTTTGCTAATTAGACTTTAAAGTATGGTTATGTAATTCAAATGATTTAATTGGAGCTAAAATGGAACCATGAGTTAGTGACTGTAACTTCACAGGGTTCAACATTAAAAATATGGCCTTTGGAACAAGAGGCTCCCATTTGTCAAGGCGTGTGTGTGTGTGTGTGTGTGTGCGTGCCTGCGTGTGCGTGTGTTCGTTCTTGCATAATCAGATCAGCAGCAAGGACACCCTCAAACCCTTTACCGCCACCCTGAGAAGCACCCCAAAATGTGTGTGTGTTGCCATCCCAGCAGGAGAACAGAAGGGGTTAGGCCACAAGAGTCACATAATCCATCATGCTCTGGCACTGGGAGAGGGCTGTAAAAGAGGGGGTGCTGGATGGATGGCCTGCCTCGGCCCTCACCTTCCCCCAGAGACATGGAGCTTGACACCTGTGTGTGTGGTGCTTGCGACAGAATGTGGGTGTGTGAGAGTGAAGAAGAGTGTGTGTGTGTGGGGGGGGTATACAGGTTGGGAGGTCTGGTTTATAAAGGGGGACTAAACCACACCCCTTTTTTCACTTAGTTTTTTTCCTCATCTTACACTCTTTTGGTCTTTTTCTAGGACTTCTTACAGGGAGACAGCTCCAAAGCCTTTAAAGTACTGGGCTGGAAACCACGTGTAATGTTTGAGGTGAGCGTTTCTGTAAAAAAATCAATGTGGGTCACTTCCAGCGCTCTCGAGTTTGAGAAATAATCGTTGTATGTGTATTTTTGTACAGGAGCTTGTTAAAGAAATGGTGGACGCGGACATCGAGCTCATGCAGAACAACCCGAATGCCTGATTCTACACGCCTTTATCTCCATGCTTGTCAAAGAGGCGGCTGTCGTGTGTTGGTGTGTGCGAACAAGCATTCAACTGCATTTCTGTTCTTCCGTCTATCGTTTTCGCTCCTGATTCAGCTTTCTGATTTCACTTGCACTATGGTTTGAAGGTCCCCATGTGTTGCCTTTTTCATTCCTTAATATTGTTATATTTATAGTCATGTGTGTTGATTTTTTAGTTTTTCTATCTAAATGATTTTTATCCATTTTATAAAGCTGTTTTTATTCATAATCATGATAAAAAATGTATAAATAAGGGATTAAAGGGTTTGTAGAGCTTTTTAAAGGTTTCTGTTGTTGTTTTAACCATGGTTCCTCAAATTGAAATAATGTCACTAATAATTGGTTGGAACATTAAAAAATTATTTAAAATAAAAATACAAAATAATTCTCAAAGAGTCTGGTTGTGGTTCTCAACCTTTTTTTTCTTCTTATTGTCCAAGATGATTTTCAAGATATTTTCTCTGGTACTTGTAATTATGATAGATCTGCTTGTTTTCAAACTTAATCTTAAAAGACAATAGATGAAAATTATTAACCTTTTTTTTTATTTCAATAAAAATGTTGAGGTGGGACAGATTAACACGAATATCATCTTCTTCTTTTTTCTGTTTTGTTATATTTTATTTATGTTGGCCTATCTATTTATTTAGTACTAGTCATTCCCTGAGGCCTGGTCTACATGTTGACAGGTTTTGGCAAATTTGTAATTTTAACCTACATTTATGTATGTGTGATAACTGATTTATTACTTTTCATATAATTTACCATATTAAACAGAACAACATAGATATAGGCCTAGCTATAAAATATAGATTATTGCTGACTTAAGTAAAAGCTCGAGATTACAAAGTCAGTAAACAAAATTTTGAGAATAACGGTCAACTTTTCATTTTCATACTCTGGCCTCATTAGTTAAATACTGTATGAAATGTGTCAGAAAGCGGCTCGTGCCAGCTTTCGCGGGTTGCCTGGCGGTCATCGAGCCCATCGCGCCGAACACAACCACTCTCTTGTATTCGTAGGGAAACGGGCATCCACGAGGCCTCGCGGTCCCTCGTTCCAGATGCGCGAGCACGGCCCACCGCGCGCAGCTTAGGGAGCAGTAACTCGGCCTTGTAAAGCAGCTCATGTTTAATCACCTATGACGTCGCGCACAGCTGGGCCACTGAACCCTGACAGTAAAGACATTTCACTGTGTGCGAAAATCCTCCGTCGTGTTTATTTGTAATGGTGACACGGCTGTCCCCATCAAAGAAAGCAACAGATTCAAGAGACCTCTGTCAGCTGAAGTGTCCTCAAGCGAGGAGAGAAAAAACCCGGTAAAATCTGACTCAAGAGGCCACAGAAATTCTAGTCTATTCGAAGTGCCAAATGAGGGTAATTTAATACCGACGTCTATGGAGAGTGGGGTCTTTGAGACCCTCACAAGACAGGCGATTGTGGGGGCGGTTGATGTATGTGTATTTGTTTTTTTGAGACTACATCTCTCTCGAGCCAGTTGAGAGCCATTTAAGCGCCTTCAACAGCGCACCAGTGTGTGTGAGCGGGCTTGATTGAAACCAGGAGGCGCCTCGCCGGTCCGCGAGCGTAAAGAGCACTTTTCCACTGGCCAGGGTCGCGAGCTCTACCACATACAGGTGCACAGGCCGCGAGCAGCCTCTAACTACATTATATATACCGGCGAATTTATATTTTACGCTTGAGCGGGGAAATTTCTGGTATTTTGTGTGACTACTCAGCTGATGTTCCCGTAAAAGCAGTGGGAAACATTAAATTCAATTGAACCAATGGATTAAAGTATCATAAAACTTTAAGGGACGTGGAAAACCTTAACATTGTTAAGTCTCTGAATGTATTAGTAGGCCTTATTTATTTATATTTTCTGTTGGATACTGTCAATAACATCACAACACATTAAAAGAGAGTTAATAAAAAAAGAAAACTCAAATGATCCTCTGCCAAAACTGGTTTGCTCACAAATGTTGATTGCCTAAAAAAGTCATGAATTGAAGGTGATCAAAAATGAAATATTATTGAAACCCATTAATATCTATAGAATTTATTTCGTCTAGATAATTAGCCTACGTTAATCATGTATAATTGTTATCTTATATTTTATATCGTTATATATCATATATTAAATGTATATGACTATTTTATTATATTTCTCTGGAATTGCTTAGTTTTATAACAATAACTGTAGCCTATAATTAGTCTCACACCCTACCGGTATTGTTTTTGTTTCTGGATTATATTTTGGAAAAGCAGGAATTATTTTCTTTGTCATTAAAGCATTACAAACATTTGGATATCATGGATAAAGAACTTTCACTCTCATCCGTCTCACAATTTTCCCCTTTGTGATTTTATTTTATTTTTTTGACATGCAAAAGAAAATTATTTTGTTTAAATCCACAATTTCAAGGTAAGTATTCAAAAAACTAGGTAAGTATTTTTCTAGTGTTTATTTTTCATCGTCATGCAGAGATTCCCTTGATAATCCTCTCGACCTTTCTCACAGTCCACGGCATTATAGCCTATGTTTACTTAAATTCTATTTGGAATTCGGAATCGGACATATTGAAGAGTTAACTTCAAAATTAACTGAAAAGTTAATTGAAAATTATTATATTGTTCTTAAGGTTTGAGGGTTACTCTTTACATTTAAACCTACAATTGTCTTGCGCTCCAATATTTTTGTATTGTTATATTTTTGTTTACAAGGTTTTGAATTATTATTAAATATGCGTGAATTTCTTAGCGGGCCTATTAGTATTGAGAAAAAAGTACAAAAAAGTTTGTAAATTGGGCGCAAAGCGTCTTTTCTTATGGCTGATGGGCGTTCATTTTATTTAGCTCAAACAGACTAGTAAAAGGAAAAGCAGGTATAAATCACAAAGAGGTTAATTAATATAGCTACTGTAACTTAATGATATGAATGCTTGTAACATTAAGCATAGCCTATATAGGCTATATATGTTCACTACAACATAATTCACAACATTGTGTGTAATATAGCCTTGAGTGCAGGCCTCATATAGTTTGTTGTTTGCCTGATCAAACCCTTTTTTATAGTTTTACATTGGTGTTGAATATAAATAGATTTATAAATTCAAATATAAAATCTAGAAGTAGCCTATTAAAGAAGTTTGGATTGAGCATTTACACTATACTTCATTGTTTTTATTTAGGCCTATATTTATTATTCAATTTTTATTAATATAATTGTTATCTTATTTACATGCTATTATCATTATAATAATCAACTAACTATTTTTATGAGCACAAACTGTTAACATAGGCTACAATAAATAAGCAGCACCTCACAAAAACGCACTTAAAACTATATAAACATTAACTGGACAGATTTGTCCTGCATTTAACTTAAAGAGACGCAAAATGTAAAGTGAATGGTTTATATATATATATATATATATATATATATATGCTATTACACAGAATATCACAAATGATAGGCTCATCGATTAGAAATACACAAACGATCACACTTCTTTAGGCATGTTATGAGATCTGCATCTGGTTAAAACGTGCTCTAAAGGCTCTCTCTTCATCATATTCCCCTTGCGCGCAACTCAAGCCTAAAACACGCAGCTGATCATAACAAAGACACCTTTTCACTGGCACGAGCCGAACACTGCCCGAGCGCACCTGTAATGCATTTGCCAATTAAGCCCTTCATACGAAGTCAAATCGCCTCGGGCTGACCTGGTGCACAGATAGGCTACTTAACGCTGTGAAGCTTATTCACAGCCTGTTTTTCTTTCTTTCTTTCTTTCTTTTTTCTTTCTTTTTTTTAAATTTATTTCGTCATTTTCCATCTCTCTTCCTCCGTTTCTCCTCAGTTTCTCTGGATTTATGGCTTGAGGCCTATTCAAACCGTGAATTTGAATTGTACTGACATGCAAAAACCTTATTTAACATACCGTAATCACAAAAACACCACAGCAAATAAATACAAGCGTGCACTGTTGCAGGTCAATCTTATTTCTTATGCTACATTTAAAAAATGATACAATGTTAATCCGTTGTTTGGATTGTGTCCGTATGAGTTAACAACAATAAGATTAGGCTTATGGCTTGAGTTAAAACATATTAAGGCTACGTATAGGCCAATAATTTGTATCTATTTGTTTTACACTTATAATATGTAAAAAAGCAATGTAGATAATATCAACAAATCACAGACTCTCAGACCGAGTTAGAATGCGTTTGTTTGGAGGTTTTTGCTGAATTAATCATTTGATTTATCAAGCCCATATTTTACATGGCTGGCTCAACATGTCTGGCCTACAGAAATACTTTCATCTGCTGTTTATCTGCTTTTTAATCTATTATGTGTTTACAAATGAAAACTTCTATCGAAGAAAAGATTGCAAAAGTGCATTTCACTCCAGTGTGCCAAACAGTCATTTGTAACAGAACAGCAAAATCGCTCAACTAAACAGCAAAAAATAAAAGGACTGAAAGTTTTATCACAGTAGCTAAACAAATCTTTTTATAATAGGCTATTAAAGCTTAAAAATAAAAACGTATTCATATCCTAGAAATCATCTCATTTTCTCGAAAGTATTAGTTTAGAAACAAATTAGGCCTATAAAGAACGTTTATTATAAAAATGAACGCTGTGAGGGAAAAGGGGACACGAAACTGTCAATTAAAGTGCTAGATTATTATTTTTGTTTACTCTGACATTATTGCACTGAATTTATTTTTTACTAAAGTATGGGTGTGGGGTTTTTTATAGTTGTGTTTATTTTTTATTTACTAAAGGTGTGTTTTTAATGTTATAAATGCATTTTTTTTAACGTTACGAATAATTTAAGGATTCCTTGCACGCGTAGGTTAAGTGACAAGGAATAATTTCCAGATGTTTTCAAACCTTTGACCCCCCCCCCCCCCAGTCAAAAGAGTGCCTTACTGAGAAATATTTTTAGGAGGAAAAAAGGGAAAATTGACAAACGTTTAAACAACGTTTTATAAATATTCCGTGCTTTTGGTGGCCTCTCAATAACAAGCTTTGACAGTCATTTAAGTAAACAATGGATTCAACAGGCATTACAAATCGATAAAACACTCGAGAGTTTAACTCCAACAAGACGGCAATTTATTAAACAAAAAGTAACTTTAGATATTTTCAAAAAGTATACGAAAAAACTGTAACTCAGTTGTACACTCGTTACCTTTCTATACTGATTTGATTATAAATACATTTCCTTGAAAAGTTGGTCCACCTGGTCTTATACATGAAATAAATTAACAAACTTTCTTTTAATCCCTTCTTGATGGACGAGCAGGGAGAGAATGTTTATGTGCAGCGGAATTATCCTACTTACCAACACAAACTCGCATAGCATACCGAGTTCACTGACCTAAAGGCTTCCTTAAATTACAAACACATGGAAAATAATACGAATATATATATTAAAACAATTTTAAAATTCATAAAACTTTTGGTCAGAACTTGCTGCAATCGTATACAAAGGCTCCGGGAGCTCGATAGAGTGGCTGACTGGACGGGAAAGCCATTTGACAGCTATTGCTTCCGGTCACCGGAGAGCTGTTCAGCGCAATCCGCTGCGTCTCGAACATCTCGCGCACCGCGTGAAAGTTCTGCTGCTGGCCGGGATAGCTCGCGCTCAGGTGTCCCAGCTCTCCGGACTGATTGAGGTACCAGGGTGCGAGTCGGGTCTGCTGCAAGTGCTGGCTCTCCTGGCTCGAGCTCTGGTGGGGGTGTGAGTGGGAGATAGAGGAGGCGCTTGTTGTGTTTGTGTATTCCGGTAAAGTGTCATCCCCGTGGCCGCGGTCCCCTGTGTACAGGCTCGTCGCTTGCATGTTGCAGTGATAAGTGGCGGGCTGGCCGCAGGGTGGACTGTAATGGGCGGGCTGCGGGGATGGCGAGTAGGTCAGAGACACTGAGCCTGGTAGAGCGGCGCGAGAGGCCGGCAGCTCTGCCGCGTGCTGCGGGGACCCTCGAAGTCCTGTCATGATTGTATCCATACTAAAGGCCTGCTGTGGCGTTTGCGACTGAGGACTCCCGCTACACGCACTCCCACCGCTCCTGTCTGGACTCTCCGTTTTGGGCACGGTGCTGAGGGGTGGAGTGCTGTCAAGCGGGGGCGTGCAGGCCCCGTTTTCCGTCTTTATATCCCGGAGCTTCACAGGCTGCTGTGCCTCTTGCTCGCAAGCTTGCCCCAGGTTGTCCTTGCCCTGCTGGTCCCGCTCCCCTCTGTCCCTCAGCACGTCCTTCTTCTTGAAGCGGCGCCTCCGTCGCAAGAAGCTGCCGTTTTCAAACATGTTATATGAGTCCGGGTCTAGAGTCCAGTAGCTGCCCTTACCTGGCTTCTTATCATCTCTTGGCACCTTGACAAAGCACTCATTAAGCGACAGGTTATGCCGTATGCTGTTCTGCCAGCCTTGCTTATTGTCCCGGTAAAATGGAAAGCGCTCCATGATAAACTGGTAGATTCCATTCAGTGTGATCTTTTTGTCGGCTGAGTTCTGGATCGCCATGGTGATGAGCGCGATGTAGCTATATGGCGGTTTCACCATATCCTTGGGCTGTGCAGGGGCGTACGGCCCATATGCGCGGGCCATGCCACCGGGGTACTGCTCGTGCGCTGCGTGAGAGTACATGCTCATAGGCGCAGGCATACCGGTATATCCACCTCCGGCCGCGGCTCGATAAAAGCCTTGATCTCCGGTGATATAAGGCACTACGCCTAGAGGGCTTTGGCTAGACACGGGATAGCGCGCCTGCATCGTACCCCTCTCTCCAACGCTCTCCTGCTGCGGACGAACAGAGAAAAATAAGGTTAAAAAAGTAACTCGGCAGACGTCTTAATTCACTACGAGAAAAAACATCCAAAGCATTCCAAAGTCAACCTTTTCCTTCAGTCTCTAGTCTCAAAAATGGCATCCAAAGTTTCTTTCCAGTCTGATTTTCAGGTCTTTGCTGTGCAGGCGAATGAGAGGCAAATGTCGTACGAGGAGAAGTCAGTGAGAAAACCTGTGAACTTCCCGCATCCGTCACTTCACAGGGACTTTTTCACCGATTTACCAATTCTGCCTTTTGGGTGCGCTGAGCGCTCCTCCCAGAACTCATCTCACGACCAATAAGCGCTCGAGAGCTGTTTGTGGAAAGACTGTACCCGAAGACCTTTTCCCTGTGGGCATAGGCATCATAGTCTACCCTTGAGTTAAGGATAATGGAGACGCAAACAAACGGAAAGAGTAGAAATGTTGACAGAAAACGAGAAAATTCACATAGCGTGAAATAGAATGGCTTAAGCTATAGGCCTATCTGCTATCATTGAACTGTTATAAAATGTCAAATTTTGTGTAAAAATATATTGTCAATAGGCTATTAAATAGCCTACACAAGGCTAAACCGATTTACAATATTCGCAAAGATGCCTCGTTTTTTTTTTTTTTTTTTTTTTTTTTTTAAACAGGGTTATAGTCCTGAATGACTCCCTGTTTTCGTTCATTTAGCCATGTCATGATTCATTTCAATCATTTGGCACTAATATATGCGCCGGAGGAGTAAAGTAAAGCGATGTTTGTTTTTCAGAAACAAATGGCTACTAGCCTAGGCTACTACATGGGAGCAAAGCAAAAGCTCTGCAGGCCAAAAGGTGTCTTTTATAGTCTTTTGGTGGTCGACGAAAAGCCTCCCAAGCAGTGTTTTACAGTTATTCTTTGTCAGTGCGTTTACTCACACTTCATTGCTGATTTAATTTTCTTTAAATGTTAAAACATGTCGTCAGAGTTAATAATAGCTTTTCGTTTCTGAGAAGTTGCACCGCTTGTGACATTTTTCTTTATTCTTTTCGAAAATGAAGGGATTTAAAAGTGGCATTTTAGATAGCCTTAATGACCACGGGCAGTTTAATACATTTGTTCAACTTGACTGTGTCATGCTTTTAGGTTGTAAAGTATTTATTTGGCCTATTAAACATTTTTTGTTCAATTGCAGAAAAATAGAGAGACGGAATGGAAACAGAAGGAGAGAAAAATAAATAAAATTGATATTCTCTTTGGCAAAATAGTAAAATGTTAAATCAAAATAGGCTATTATAATAAAATATTAAATGATACTAAAACATCATTATGAATTCATTATTATCAATGACAACAATAACAGCAATATAAAGAAATAAAACAGCCATATAAAATATTGCGTAAGCTAATAATTATAGCCTATAGGCTATTACATGTTTTTATTAGCCAATCAATAATAATTATAATAACATACAAAGAAGCGTTTTTATTCATTTCTATTTCATTTTTGATTTTCTCTTCTGTTTGTTTAATGATTTTACTTTTTAAGAAGAATAATTGTGAATTCTAATTGGCGCTTATATAATATCATGTCTCGGTATCAAATAAAAAAATGTCACAAAGCATCATTAGTTTTTTTTTTTTTTTACCGTCTAAATCAAATAGGCTAACTCGTGTAAATGTAAATTTATGTTGGAAAAGTGTTAATTTTTTTTTAATTAAAATCATTGGAGCCGACTTAATGTTACCATGGTTACTGGGTCAAAATTACAATTGGGTTACAATTTCCTGGCTCATATTATTCACTTTGAAGTTATTCTTCCTTTTCTTGAATTTATTTCTGCTATTTTAGCTAATTCCAAAACCGAGGAATTAGGTCAATTCAATGCAATGAGGAGCAACAAGCAAAATGAGTAGCGCGTCTATTGTAGGTTGGCCAAATTCACCTGTTAAATGTGTTTCTGTCTTTGGTCGCCCCCTTGTGGCCATTTTGTACAAGCACCCATTTTGGGTAATTTGTTTTCTAATAACAGCCATACACTACCTAGCATATACCCATAGGCGGATTAACCATATGGGCAATTGGGCAAGTGCCATGGGGGCACCACGTAAATATTTATTTCTCTTTTAAAATAAGCGTTTCATTCTCAAACGTATTTCTAGCCTCGGCCTATAGGCAGGGGTAGGCTATCCTAGCCTAGGCTATATAGCCCTTTCATCAGAACGTTCTAAATTCCCTGAATGTTTTGTTGAAAGTTTATTATTTGAACTATTTTATACGGGTTTTTTTTTTTTTTTTTTTTGTGGATGCGCGATCTACCGCCAGATTCACATTATAGGCCTTCTGCGTGAGCACGCGTTTCATTTCAACGCCCATATTGCAGTGTGTCCACTGGCACGGAGCAGAGCGAGTGTTTTCAATTAATTCCAATGGAAGATGAGCTTCAAGCTCGCGCGTGACCGTGAAGCTAAACTTTTATATGATCTGAAAACGCTGCTCTGCTCCGCGCTAGGCAAGAATAAACGCACCATCTAGCACTCTAGGGCTGAATCCGAAATCGCCCCTATAGCCTACCCTTAAATAGGGCGTTATTTGAGCGGACAGCCACTTGTAGTGGTGTCCAAAACCATAGTGGACGTTATTTAGTGCACTTATTATTCCGTGTTCACATTCTATGTCCGAATTCACTCTTTTCTTTAACTTAAAAGGTACAAATTGTGTGTATGTGAATATTAATTTCATGGTCTATTCATAAGGTCAGCAGTTTGCATAATGGTGCCAAATGAAGCATTCAATAAGGAATTAATCTCTGGTGCTCCTTTGGCGTTTGAAGAATGGGACGCTGCACTGGTCCACAGATGTCAGGCTGCACGCGAACAGGCAAGACCACACACTAACTTCTTCAAACAGTGCGGTTAACTACAGCCAATGGCTTTGGGATGCAATCAGCTAATTTACTGAAAGGAATGTTCCATCGCCAGCTGCATAGAAGCAGCATTATTCTTTAGCATGAGGTGTATGAAGCCCCTCATGAGCTTGTCACAGCAGTTGTCCGCAGTCGTTGTCAAGTTTAAACGAGAGTTTGGAGTCAAATTTGGATGATAGAACTTCTCCCTGGATATCATATAACGCCGATCTCTGTGACAGTTCCATTACGTGTTTAGCCAATCAGAGAGCCTTTGATGCCTTTGCTGTCTGACATTAGCCTACTTTTGCTTTCACTGTCAGCGTGCAGTCCATATGAAAATCCGGAAGTTGCAACTGGGCCAAGAAAACAAAGCGTGTGAACACGAGCAAGAGAGTACATTGTTTAAGATTTTCAAGGAGCTGCTGAGAGCTTTGAAGCGGTCAGATACAGAGCTTGATTTGCTTTTGCTTGACCGGTAAAAATACTGTTGAGTTATGCATATAACGAGGTAGGCTACAACACATGACTATGGGATACTGCGGTGCTGTACCGAGTTGACCCCATAGGGGAACACGGTTGCTCCAAAAGTGGAAAAGGGGTGTGTTTATTTTGTTGACTAAGTTTGGCGGAAGTTCCAAACGGCTAACATCGCAACGTTAATAGCCTATGCTATTAAAAAAAAAACGTTAATATGCTATATATTAATAGGATAGACTACTTGGGCACATATAATTTTTTCTTTTTTCTTTCTTCGTTTACTAGCTATACGAGGCATTGCGTTTTAAAACAGTAATCAGAAACCATGAATTATAAAATCTTGTAATTTGTGTCCTTCCCACTAAAAAACGATCACAAATATTGATTATCCCAAGAGTTGATAGCCTATGTCTCACTCATTAAGATGTGCATTGCTCATGGCAAGTGTCTTTTAAAATAGGCCGAATCAGATATCAATATTAATAAAATAATGTATTTAGTTTGATTCACATGGAAAAAATAAAATAAAAAAAGAGATAACGGCTCTGGCCGCTAGGGGGACCCCTTACACCCCTCTATAACTGAAGGCAAGATCATTATTTCAATTAAAAGCACACACGAAAAAGGGGGAATGTCTTTTGCTCTCAGTTTTACTTTAGCAATATTATGACATTTTAAAACTGAAAATGTCATGATATGTATTATTATCATAATGTTGATTTCTTAGTCTGAACTAAAATATGTGATTTGTAGGCTAGGCCTAAAAGTTTTTGTGTACTGTAGGCTAATAAAAACCTTGCTGGTTTGTCATCATTTAAGCTTTTTGTTCTGCTCCCCATCCTCCACCACAATACCAGATTCTGTCTCATATGAGGCCTTTGAACAAAATATGCAAGAGCTAAAACACATGCGCTGACCAATGCTGCAAATCGTCTCTTTAATGAAAGTCATTCTCATCCCAGATTATGCAGATTAAACAGATAGCCCAGAAATCATTGTAGATGTCCTCTGAATCCGTTGTACATTTGATAAATAGTTCTGCATACATTGTTAGTTCATAAAACACATCTTAGTGAAAAAAATGGCCATTTCAAAATGTCCAATAAAATAGTTCGTTTTAATTTAATTGTTTATATATTTTTTAATTTTGAATCTGGTACGGGAAAAAAACGGTGAAAGCTGATTTGTTGAATTTAATTTTGATTGTATTGTGCAAAGTACGTAATTTTGAAAATGTTCAGACAGACATACTTTAAATGTGTCTTTGTTTAACAGTCCATCAGCAACGAACTCTTTGCTCTATACAGAAACACATCTGGTGCACAGTTTTCATGGCATGTATAAGAGAGCATGAAACTGCAAGACAAAATGAATTCAGCAATCATTTGGTTCAGGAAAATTTTATGGGGTTTTTTTTTTTGTGTTTGTTTTTTTGGACATGGTTGCTCACTAAGTAGCCTACCACCTGAATATGTTAGCCTCGTTAGCTCTTCAGTTTATAAGGCCAAAAGGTAGCCTATAATGCAGTGCATTTCCATTTCGCTGAGTGGTCACTGTTTCACACTATCCCTTCCAATTAAATCTTATTTTACAAATTATAATATACAATATTGATTGAATATAGACTACAATCTTTTTTATTTTTTTTATTTCTTGTTTGTTGAAATGAAATATAAACTCCAGATCTGATTTAACCCCCAGAAATCCTAATAGTTATCCCAAGCTTTGATGTATAATTGGCAAAATTATCATATTCACCAGTGATTCTTTATGTCTATGTTTACATTGTCGTGGTTTTAATTGTCTATATAAATACCTCCAGAATGCTTTAATAATGATGCTTTGTATTTTCTTGGATGATAACTGTGTTTTGAATACGGGTGCGATTGATGTGGATGAATGAAGCTGTGAGTTTTGTCAGTGTTTATTAGCAACTATAAATGTCCATTGTTATCCTCTCCAAATATTCGCTCAGGTAGGCTATACGCCGCTTTGTTTATACAATCAGGAAGAACACAGGCAGTCGAGTATATTTCAGTCACAGGTCGCTACATCTAGTCACCGATAGATGGCGGTAAAAGACCGTGCAAAGGCTTCGACTTATGCGCCATCAACAATCAGCCGAACCAACTATCTGAAATTAGTTGAACTTGTTTTTGAAATTCTCACGGTAATACCCGTGTCCTTTTGCTTTTGAAGGTCAAGAAAAAAAAAGAAAAAAAAATTTTGTTCAGTATTGTCTCGTTCTCCTTTTGCACGGGTCACATTGCTGAAGTCCTAAATGAAATTGGAAATGCAAAATGTGTTCGTTGCTCTGCTGCGGGGGAAATTACAATGTTTTATCAAAAATATCCTAATTTATTCGAATAACACCTGTAGACTAATTTATCATATAGGCCAAGCTGAAAATTAATTTGAAAAAATTAGAAATTAAAAAAGCTATTTAAACAGTGAGACAGTTAAAACCAAAAACTGCAAATCACATCAGTTTCACAAAAATATGTAATGTACATGCGTCGTAAATGGAAATGTAGGCTAATTATAAGCTATGTTAAATGATCGCTATAGCGCTTTACAATAGGCTATTGTCTCGATTTTTAACATTGGTTAAGGCATTCATTAACATTAATAATATAGCCTATTCTTGCAGCATTTATTAACCTTTGTTAATGTTAGTTGATTAAAATGTTCATGTTTGTTAGCAGTGCATTAACCAATGTTCACAGATACAACTTTTAATACAACTTTAAAATGTATTGGTAAATGTTAATATTAAAATTAATTAATAAATGCCACAGAAATATTGATTATTGTTAGTTCAGTTAACTAGCCTAATGTTAACAAATGAAACCTTATTCAAAAGTGGTACCATTACCGTTTTACACAATGTCCTAATTTCATTTTCTTATTCCTTTTTGTAGAGTAAAGATTAGGCTACTAGGCCTACTATACACATAAAGTCATATTATATGGTTGTTATCTTATTCCAGAAGCTTCAGATGTAAAAAGTAAAAATAGCCTACTAAATCTATTTTTCTTTATTTAGCCTATTTTTTTTTATTTTGTAAAAATTAAAAATGTGACAACCTACCGCGACCTTACATGTAAAGATGTATCCTTTGGTTAAAAATAGGCTATTGATTAGGCTATATAACGGACTCATTTAGCTTGTTTAACCGCTATTGCAAAATATGATGATATGGAATATAAGTTTGGAAGACAGAATTTACAATTATTCTGTTGATGTTTTTGATCAACATTAAACAATTAAACATTAAATAAAGAAAAACACATATTTATATTTTGACTCAAAACCATGAGATACAGATGTTGTGACACCTGGCCATAATTTTCCCATAGCACATCAAATTTGCAGTAGGCCTACTGTAAATCATAGATATAGATCTATTACTGGTCAGGCAAAAAACACACTGCTTTCCTTGAAATGTTTTATTTAACTTCCACACATCACATTGTACTGTACAGATTAAGTAAAATATAGGCCTATACTTAAATGCGCTTAATTCAATATTGAAATGTAACCACAACACATAAAATGGCCCGTCCATGACTTCATGAGTTTAACTGTTTCATGCGCTCGCTGCCAGGGCTGGTTTTGGGAAATAGTCATCGCTTTATGAGTGCAAAATAATTAATCCTTCATTAATGTTCTTTACCTCACAGTTATCCAAGTGCTTATCTTTGTGCAAATAGCGGACTACATCACGCAAGGTTTGACGTCTTGATTCACACTCTGATGGTGATGATGGTGATGATGATGGTGATGATAATATCCACCAGCAGAAGGATGGAAAGACGTAATTCCGTTAAAATTCAACATGAAGTCCTTCCGTTCTCCGACTTGGGAAGAATGTGCCGGATAGCGCGATATTCCCACTGGGGACAGATATGCACAATGAGATAAATATACACATGATAAAATCTAATATTAAATATTGTTTATTTTATATTTATCAGCTTATGAGCAGAGCTTTTATCCCTACATTTAGAGTAAAATGTTCCATATATTCCTTTAATGTTTTGTAATTAAAAAAAATTATTTTACAAATTTTTTTCTAATTATGTTTCTCCATCAATATTCAATAACATTTTATTTTTATTTTAAAAAATGTAAATGAATAAACGGTCTTTCATGAGCTTCACACATTTTTCTTCATATTTTAGCCCTATATGTACGTGAAAAAATCTTGAACCCTAGATTGTAATAATAATAACAGCAACAACAACAATTATTATTATTTTTATTATTATTATTATTATAAACTTGTTTAGCTGTTTATAAACGTATTTTACTACCTCACACATAATGTGGTTGGACGTAAAAACAATCTTGCAAAAGATGTCATTTGAGCCATACTGAACATCATAGATGAATTCAACAGCTAACTCAAAACATTTTGTACAGTTTATAGTAATATTTTTAAATAAAATATTTTGCCTTTTGGCATTCTGAGATAGCCTATCTTTCTTTTTTCTATCGTGCTTTTCATTTTGATTTTGGCTACAGAATATAATAAAGATATTTCAAAGAAGGGTTACACTTTATTTTAAAGTGCCCTTTCAGTGTAATTATACATTGAATGTTGAGTAATATTAACATAATGTATCTTAATTAGGGTTGAATTTAGGCTTAGGATTAGGGTGAACTTTGGTTTAGTGTTAGTTGCGTAAAAATTGTAACGTGTAACAAAGACACAGTTACCCAAAAAAGTTGAAAAAAATGTTTTTTTTAAATGGTGGCATCTAAATGTTTCCGAGATTACTTGCCGTTACCTGACATGTCTGTGTTGTCTCTCGCACTTTGCTGCATGTAACCCTGCTCCAGAGAGTAGGTGAATATCCCGGGATGCTGCCCTGTGGACGGAGAACTGCTCGTGACTGTAGACGGCTGTTTTAGGTTTGGAGAATTTGAAGAAGCCCATAGTGCCGTGCTCTCTGAATACGACGAGTGGCCCTCAAGCGCGCCCGCTATTGCAGTAGAGGGCGGAATTGAGCTGGCGTTGCTCTCCGCGCCATAGTCTCCGTTCCCGGGCACTGGACAGCTAGCCATATAGCCATGTCTGGAGCTGGGGGACATGTGACCGTGGTGCCCGCTGCTCATTGACTCATAACCATTGCCAGACAGATCCAGGTTATAGCCACTGCTATGGCACGCAAGTGCGGCGGTGGGAGTTTGGTAATCGAAGCTCTGAGGTAAAATGGCGGAACCGAACCCCAGACCGTTCATCATTCTGTACATTGGTTTCAAAGCTTGACATTTTCTCCTAAACCCTCGCGGTCTTCGCCGAAATGACCCTTCCTCGAACATAAACTCAGTAGTGGGGTCTATGGTCCAGTAATGTCCTTTACCCGGCCGCCCAAGGCCTTTTGGTAGTTTAATGAAGCACTCATTCAGAGACAAGTTGTGCCGAACAGAGTTTTTCCAGCCCTGATAAGAGCCTCGGAAAAAAGGGAAGCGTGTTTGTAAGAACTGGTAAATCTCACTGAGTGTGAGTCGCTTTGTCGGCGCGCTCTGAATTGCCATGACAATGAGCGCAATATAAGAGTAGGGCGGTTTCTCCGGGCGTCGTAGTCCTGAATTAGACTTTTTGCTTTTGGGCACGGCGTCATGGTCCTCCAAGCTACCTGTGGAGTTCATCAGTCCTGGATGCAGCGCGCTGGACGCTGGACTGGTCCTCATCGGGGGCGTTGACCGCAGTGGTCCGTGGGAGCTCTCAGTCGTCATCTGTCCCGCTCTGACGTACGAACACAACTCGTTGACAGACGTTGACGATGACAGAAGAAAAAGGTAAAGCAAAACTCCAAAAGATTGAGATGTTCAAAAACCTATAGAGTTCAAGAAAACAACCGAGTAGTCTATAAACACGACACTTATTCATTCGAAAACGTATGCTTATTTAATCAAACATTCAAAGCAACTGCCTACTTGTCCTGGCGTTAAAAGTTGTGGTCAAAATCCTGCTGTTTGTGAGAGAAAATATCCAAGGAATACGCACATTCGTGATCGTTATCAACGTTTTACTGCTGGTCTTTTTCTTCCACTGTCTCCGCGCTGATCCGGGTGGCTGTAATCCCTTTTTGAGAACGAAATGGAAAGTCTTGAGTTCGTGCAGCGCCTCAACTAAACAAAACCCGACAGCCAATCACTCAATAACTCTCTCCGGCTTTCTCCACTCAAATTGCCCCTCCTTCCTCGCCTCACCCACCCCCTCAAACCCCTAGACTCCAACAAACTCAACTCTCTCTCTCTCTCTCTCTCTCTCTCTCTCTCTCTCTCTCTCTCTCTCTCTCTCTCTCTCTCCAGAGCCTCATGCACACTGTCCACCAAAATCAACTGACCCTCAATCTATCACTATATGCGACAAACTTCGCGTCTCTCATCATCATCTCTCTGGCTTGTGCATGGTTACATTCTTCTGGCTTATTTATAAAACATGTTTTGGTCATTTAGCCGGAATGAGTCAGTCAGTGTTGCACGCTTTATGGGAATAAACTTGGGTAGGCTATAATAGAATTATATATTTTTTAAAATAAAGATTATCTTTGCTTTTCAAGGGAGTGAAAGCAAGGCTAATGCCAATGTTTACTACTTTCTGGAATTTGCATTTGCGACTCGAATTTTATTTGGATGGATTATTCCTCTAACGGCCTTGGAGGGCTGTCAATACGATCAAAATCTAAATGAGCTTTAGGGACCTTCATAAACGTAGCAGGACTAAAATAAATAAATCATTCAATCAA
This sequence comes from Siphateles boraxobius, assembly GCF_051911475.1. Classification (NCBI taxonomy): domain Eukaryota; kingdom Metazoa; phylum Chordata; class Actinopteri; order Cypriniformes; family Leuciscidae; genus Siphateles; species Siphateles boraxobius. The sequence continues at coordinate 8,998,604 of NW_027509208.1, forward strand.
ATGAGGAGACAGTGATCAGTGAGAAGCGAGTGAGAGAAGATGGGAATGACTTTGGCTCGAGTGGAAGCAGGCCGTCTCTGTTGAGAGCGTTGGGTAGGATACCACACACAGCGCTCCAGTATCAGCTTACGGGCCCGGGGCCACAGCACATCCCTTGAGCCCAGCGTTCATTAACAAAAGAAAAAGCCAATTAGCCATTTGGACGTCGACAGCTTCCGCCAGCAAAGAAGGGTCACAGCAGTCTTCCTAGACCAGTATGAATATTGATTTATTTATACAAACGTAAACTTCTAATGAATACATATAAATATAGTAAATATGGATGTTATACTATTTTTGTTATGTGAGGAAAAAACATAGGCTAATTCTATATGTGAGAAAATAATTACAGCAAATAGCCATTTACATTGGCTATGTAATCGAATTGTGAAATCTCCCCGTTTTTTTAATTGGGTAGCATTTTTTAGCATACAAATGTTTAAAATCAAATATAATTTAATTATAATTCATATTATAATTTGCCGTTTATTATAAAAAAATTGACGATAAAGACACAAATATAGCATTAGGCCTACTTAAATAGCACGGATATGTTATCTCTCGCGCTCTTTTTCTCCCCTCCCTTTTTAATCACCCAACTCTTTTAAGTGTTCTTTTGAACAAAGCGAATCAACAATGCCCTAGTTTAGGCTTACCGTGAGGATGTGGATAAAAACATGTTCCAGCGCTATATAAGCACTATTTCGGCGGGTTTCCCCCGCCCGCTGAGCGCCTGACCCCCGCCGAGTCCCGGATACCCACGGCTGCTCTGGAGGAAACCGAGCTCTGCACGAGACTTTGAACACAGGCCATCGCTAAGAGTGTATGTGCGTAAGAAAGCATCGTGCTCCCTTGCGCAAATACACTCACTGAACTATTTTCATTACCGACTTAATTGAGCCTCTGTAAACAAGATTTAGGACTTATTCTTTGTCAAACGAATACGCATCAAAGGGTCCAGTCAACCTTTGAGACGATTTTGTTCTTATACAATCAAACATTTTAAGTAGTCCTATCCCTACTAAGTTTCCCACTAAAATGTTTTAGGGTAAAGTGTCCACTGAATTAGGCTATTACAGGAAATGGGCGTCAACAATCTTTATATTGTTAGAATTATAGAGTGAGAATATGAATTAATAAATTATTAGAGATCATTTTAGATAGATAATCTATTGATGCTTTATTTATTGTGTTTTATATTTATTTTGTTGTAAGCCTTCATAAGCCTTATGAAAAATTCATCTCACGAATTTTGAAAACTTAAGTTTATTTGATGCCTGCTATTCTTTTTTTGGACAAGTTGCAAACAATTGATCTTGTTTGATGAAAGCATTTTTTTTACAGTGCGTTCATTTGGTTTGGATGACTGTGCTTGCTGAGCGAAACCATAAGAAGTCTAATACATTGTAATGAGTTCTGTATATTTTCATCTACTCTTATTATCCTGATTTTTGTGTGTGTAGATAACAGCCTCATGGGCCTGTATGTTTATTTAACTTGTTGCTGTGACAAGCTTGAATATTTATAGCCTACGAATGAGCGCTTCACTTGTAGCCGAAATGCTCATCATGATAGATTTTAATTCTCAGCTAACGGTTTTTACTTAAACAGGTGTGTGTCATTCCGCGAGTTCACCTGCAGGTTGCAGCATCGCACTTAAATGTTAAGCATTTAAAAGAGTGAGAATTTAAAGGTTACCAGCAAAAACCAATGCGTGATTTGAGAGTTATACGTGACATAACCACAGAAGTAGGCCTACATAAATGTGTGAGCTTTCCTTAATCTTGTAGCTAATAGTATTGCAATAAAGTACGACCAAAGTCATGCGTCTAAATTTCTCTCAACTTTTATCATTTTGTAGGGCTACTGATTGTTTGCTTTGGCGGTTTATACAACAAAGTACTCTCTTAATTAATTAATTAATTAATTAATTTATAATTCGTTTATTCATTCATTAATTTATTCATGCATTCATTTATTCATTCATTGACGAGTAAGGAACAAATATAGGCCTAAGTGGAGAAAGACAGGTCCTCACTCCTTGACTTGAAAATTACAGGGCTGTCAACCCAAGGAGATGACGTGACTGAAGACTAAAATTGAAAAGAAAAGCGATGGCCCTCTTTCAGTACCGCGGACAGCGCAAAATATTTTCATGTTTGAGACTAGCAAAAAAAATAAAAAAAATAGTCGAGTAAAAAACTAATAAATAGACTACACAAAAATTAAATAGTTAATAATAAATGTAAAATTTAAATTGTTTATATTGGTTATTCAATTGAATGATTTATATTCCTAAATACGTCCCGTTTGTCCTTTTATCGTAGGCCCTATGGCCTACTTACCTTGCAGGTAATGAGATTAGAGTTTTACTGAGCATTTGTGTGATTTTAAATGGAAGTCAATTCATCTGCAAGCATATTAGATTCTTTTCACAGCCAGCAAATATATATAGGCTATTATATATTAAGTTTATAATTTAACCGAATAATCACTGCTTATATGATAACGATATTATTTTTAAATTACGATGATAATTTATTAGGCCTATATTAATTATATAGGACTAGTATCGATATTAAACTCCACGTATAGAAAATGGCATAGAAAGGCGTTACCATTAATTCCAACTTAACAACATTGGACTTTTATTTTGGGAGCGCGAGTGTGGCTGCTTATGATGACTCACGCTTGCAGGCATAGGCTATATGTTGATTTTTCATTTGAAAAGAAACTGTTTTGAAATCACGAGTTTTCTGAAACGTAGTATGTTGGTCAGTTGACGAGTATTTGATTTTACATTATGAAAAAATATTCTATAGGCTACTTTTATGGGAAATTTAAGTTGTGTGAAAACTGTTCAAGCTGGGATCATCTATTTAATTATCGGCACCTTATATCGATTTAAATGATTTTTTTTGTGATTATCCGTGTGTCATGTGAATCAGTAATATAGTTCTGCAAAATTATAATAATTGGGTTATTTTTGCATAATGTTTGGTTTGATAGTGATTTTAACAGAATATACTTCAGCGGTGTACGGTTGCCATGGTTACTTCCAAGGTTGACCGCGATTTCTATTCGCTATTCTATTTGTCCTGACAATTCATTTTTTTCTTACTTTATTATCTCTAATTTCAATTAACTGTTTAATATTTCGAAAGTGTACATGAAATCAATCAGAATTCACCCCTCCCCTCAGTTTCAGTCTTTGCATGTGCCTTTGCATTTATTGTTGGTAGCACATATTTCATTTCAGCAAGTCAGAATCATTGTAAAGTATGTTAGTTATGAAAACAGAGCTCTTATGACAAGAGCCAGTGACGTGGCCAGTGATCTAAGTGACGCGCAAGTGACGAGATCTAAGTGACGCGCAAGTATGGTTTTTCAGAAGAATAATGATTGAAAATGCTTGCAGGAATAATTTCTCTCATATTTTCTTTTATTGACGAAACGAAGTACAACTGCATATGTTGACCAACTTACTGAGCACAGCTCTGAACAAACCATCACATTTACACAGACACCCAACATAGTTTTACAAAGAACCAAACTACATTTAAATACACATTCTTTTTATAATTATTGACATGGTTATGCCATCGTTTACAAAAAAACGAAAATGGAATCAGTAAACACTGTGCACTAGCGCGGCATTGAAGACATCTAAACAGCAAACATGTAGCATTGCAATTCATGTATTCGTTGTGCATGCTGGGCTTAAAAGTCAAACAAAAAAAAGCACATAGGCCCAAAACACAATCCGTTTCACACAATAACAGAGAAAAGTGCACATAACAGGTGTGTCAAACACCAAAGAAATTGCGTTTGAGCGTGCGAATGTCTGTAAATTGTCATGTTCACTTGTCATTTCATGACAGCAGAGCGTCTATTCTGAAGGGGTGATATCCAGTCTCTTGGACAGTAGTAGTGTGAGAATGTGCCAAACCCGGAAGGGCATTCGATACGTCCGGCATCCGACTGATGTTAGTAATGTCCACCGTATTACACCTGTAGATTGGAAAGGGATTCGACACCTCAGAACTGACTTGGAATCCGCTCTGAGGCGCATGAGCCACTGTGGACGGCGGGTAGCCCATAACGACTGGCAGAAAGTGCGGAGCTGCTGACAACATTAACCTGGTACCAAAACACGTGTCCTCTGTGCATTGCTCCCTCCGCATGAACGGTTTACTGAGGATGCTGTCTATGGCGAACGAGCTGGAAAACTTGGAGCTTTCGTCGCGCGCTGGGAGCCGGCTGTCATCCGCTGGCGCGCGCTCTTGAGGTTCCGAGTTGCTCAAGTTCTTCTTACTGATGCGCTTCCTCCTCCGGCGGAAAACACCATCTGCGAATGTGTATTCACTGTGTGGGTTCAACATCCAATAATTGTCTTTCCCCCACGGGCGCGAGGGATCTCGAAGCACTTTTAAAAAGCAGTCGTTTAATGACAAGTTGTGCCGTACAGAGTTTCGCCACCCCGTGTAGCTGCCCCGAAAAAACGGGAATTTTTTCATTAAGTACTCGTTTATTTCAGCAAGTGTAAGGCGGCCGGTGTTGGAATCGCGTATCGCCATAGCAATGAGCGCGATGTAGGAGTATGGTGGTTTGGGTCTACGCGTGTATGGTTTCGCCTTCCCGTCCGAAACGGGGGCACTTGGTCCTGGGCTGTTGGCTGAACAGTCTCCATCCGAGCCCAATTCCTCCTCCGTGGACAGCGGTGAAGCCACGTTCACATCCATGTCATTGCACAGGTCCAGAGGCTTGTCCACAAGGCGACTCGCAGAGAAAACCTCCAACTTCATTGTAAGGCGCCTCTTTCACCTTAAGCTGAGTAGCTTTTTATTAAACTCTTCTGCTGTTTGTTTTAAACAATAGGCTACTTGCGGGAGAAAACCTTCTGTGTTTCAGATCGGAGTACACCGGCGGCGTTAATATAGGCTAATCGTTCTACAAGGACGGCCCACGAGGGCGGGGCTTACAAGACAGACCTATCAATCACAAACACATTCACGCGAGTTAAGGATTTAGAGATGCTCACCTGCCCCAGTATAAGTGCACCGATAGAGTGTGAGGGGTTTGTGAGGAGTCGTGAGGACTTTTCTTTTCTATTTTCTTTCTTGTCTTTTTTTTCCTTTCTCAAAAATAACCTGTGAGGACATTTCACTATTAAAAATATGCTCAATAAGTTATGACAACAAATGTTTTTACATTGCTATAACTCATCAAAATACTCGTTTTTTAAGTCAGTTTAATGTCATTCAATTTGAAATGACTTAAAATTGGTTCTTAATATTGAAAAAGGTTCGTTGATATTGAAATTTAAATCTAAAACAATAAAATTAAAACATAATTTCATTGTACATGAAAGTGAAAGTCAAACACATACTTTGTCCTCTGCATTTAACCCATCCAAGTTAGTGCACACACAAACAGTAGTGAATGCTCTCACACACACACCTGGAGCATTGGGCAGTCTGTGAGTGATTGAGGGTTAGTCGTGTTGCTCAAGGGCATCTCAGTCATTTCCTTCCTGTATTGAGAATTGAACCCACAACCTTTGGGTTACCAGTCTGACTCTCTAACCATTAGGCCACTTCTGCCCCTAATGGTTAGAGGGATGTGTATTTTAGAAAATGAGTCATCATAAAATGACTTGTGATGATTTGAAGGCTTCTCATTATTTACAGGCCTATACAGTATATTTAAATGTAGCCTACCTTTTAAAAAGTTCAAGGATAGCCTATAAAACGTGAAATCATCTACATTGTGAGAGCCCGCCAATGGTCCCCACAATGAAAACAGCTTAATAAAGATGCTAAATATTGTACGTTAATGTGAAAATAAAAATCCAAAAAGGTTTTAGTTAAAACTGTTAGTATAATGTCAGTGAAAAATCCCCACCATGATCGAACAACATTTGCAAAAGTTTGGCTATACTTGTAAGGGCCATATATTTTAAAGTCCTCACAAACATATAAAATAAGCTGATGACCAACATCTTTGTTTATTATGGCCCTTGATAATTCTATCATCAGAATTTTTTTTTTTATTAGCAGTTATTGCTGGGCTTTGAATTTGATTTCCCCATTCTTTTTTATTGTATACACACATAAATACACTTGCTTGACAAAGCGAACATGCCTGCTAATTCATTTGTGAACTATCTGAAATTGGTAAGGTGACCTCGCCACGGTATGCAGAATGTCACACCTGATTCTGACGCACCCAATACCTGACATCAACGTGTCACTCACGATCACTCTTTGTAAACTGAGTTTACATGTTTAATGAAACAATTTGCTCGTGGCAGTTGCTGACTTTTGAAAGAATGGGGAAGTTTACCGCAATTAAGATGAGCTTGGACGAGGGCCACGTATATGAAAAGCGCCACAGAGATCACACAAAGCCAGAGAGAATATGATAAAAAATAGAAGGCAACAAATAACCCCTGTATAAAAAAAACTCTCTTATTCTCCCACCAGAGGTGAAGGCACAGTGAAAGGTCATGAAGTTTCATAAGTTCCTAACGTGCCCAATAGGTGAGTGATAATCATTTAACTGTCTTTTGAACCACACCTATAAAGCCTTTGGGATATTTTTTCTTTGAGTGAATCCAAAACATTCTCTTGTGCACCGATGGTGTGTGTAATTTTCTGGGTTCATGGGGCAGGCAAGCAAGCCTGTGCGACTTGTGGTGTGTGTCTATAAACACACACACACACACACACACACACACACACACACACACACACACACACACACACACACACACACACACACACACACACACACACACACACACACACACACACACACACACACACACACACACACACACAAATGATATAGTCTTCCATGGAGACAGTCTATAAGCACGTGTTACTGTTGAGTTCTCGGTAACCATAACTTTATTTTCCACAACACATACGATCTTTTGAAGAACACTAGGGTCTAAAACAACAATGGACCCCATTGACTTTCATTGTATGAACAAAAACAGTTCATAACATCTTAAATATCTCAAAATATCTTCTTTTTGTGTTCCGCAGAACAATTTCCACTTTAAAACTAAAAGGAATTGCTAAATCTACTCACATAAAGCACACACGAAACACAGATCAACTTCATTTGTAAACAACAAAGACTTTTACTTTGATGAATCGTCTTGAATAAATTATGTCCTGATGTAAGATGCTGGCCACATTTCTTTTAAGAAACCAAGATTGGAATATCCCTGGATATATTTAAAGGCCTTGACTGCTTCAACAGTCAGCAACTCAAATAAATATGAATTTAGCAGTTTGGCTCTGTGTGCGGCTCCAAACCGCTGCAGTCAGATTGAGTTTCGGCCCTGTGCTTACTCCTTTCCCTTACCATTCCAAGACAAAATGATTTCCAGCAGGCTGAACACTTGAGCAGGCCTAAAACTTGACATTTAAAGGGCATGTCAATGAATCTTTCTACTTTTTAAAAATGTAATCAAACACTAATAGAAAGAAAACATATTAAATAGTTGGCAATTTGATTCCGTGGGCCTGCAAAAGTCACCAGCTGTCTTTCTTTGTGACAGCTGAAATGATCATTCTCCTCATACCTGTTGTGTTTAGCTTCAGTGACCATCTGATAACTTTAAGTTCAGGCCTTCTATCTGCGATGCGATGTGTGTGTGCACAGGTGTGCGTGTGGTTTATCTTTTTTTTTTTTTAATGCAGGTGTCATGATCTTTTTCTACACAAAAAGTTCAAAGTCATCTATCTATCTTCTTTCTGTGTTTAGATAGGATCCAGCACTTGATCTACACTGCTCTTATCTGTTTAACTTTAAATACTGACAAAGCCATCAAGCATTTCAAGAATTTGTTTGGTTGTCTGTGTTTTACTTAGCAAAAAAACATTTGGGAGTTAAATACAAGATTTAGTTTAGTCTTGTACCAAATCTAAAAATGTCAATTTTTTTACTTACACACAGACACACACACACACACACACACACACACACACACACACACACACACACACACACACACACACACACACACACACACACACACACACACACACACACACACACACACACATATTCAATTACTGCCTTACAGGATGCTTTTAATCACCCCACAAATGTCAACACGGTCAGGCTGGTATGTCGGTGAGGTTAAGATTTGTATTTAGCAGTTTCCAAAGTGACCTGCAGCATACTTACCACACATATTACTGATGATAAATGGGATTGAGTGCTTACAAGGTCACATAGTTGATGAAGGTCATGTCAGTGGGTAATACCACTCATGGATCATCACTTAAGATTTGGATTGCCATTTAACCACCACCAGATGCTATGATTACTACAACATTCTAGCTTTGGCACATAAAATGACAGTAAGATGTTAGCGCACCGCTGAGCTAACAGCCGAGAGAAATGATACTGCAGCCGAGTCTACGCTCTCATTATCACAGAGGCTTTGGCTCGTATAGCAGTGTGTGGCAGCACCGGTGTTTATATGTGTGTGAAAAGTATTTCATATTTGATTACATCCCAAAGACACCCTTTTACAGAGCTGTCATGAGAGAACACGCACCTGTTTTATGCCTCGTTTGCTTCATGCTATACGCTGAACCTAGCATTTCCGTTTCTTTTTTTCTTAATGAATTCCTTAAATTTTCTCCTTCCTCCCACTTAGGTTCTGTTTTTGTTATCTTTGTTCCATGTGTGTAATTTGATACAATGAGTAGTTGTGTGTTTGTTGTCGAGTGGATATGTGTTTACATCTGCAAGCGCGAGAGGCGTTTAATGCTATGATTTGTGAAACCTAATTCTGTTTTAGAGTGTGTTTCTAACTCTTTACGTGACAGAAAGTGTATAACGTGACAGAGTTGCAAGGATTGCAGGTGCATGGTGTCATGTTATAAGCTGGTCTCTGAATGTGGTTTTGAGTCTCTGACAATAAAACATCCACCGTATATTTCAGTTTATGAGTGAATCAACAAGTGAGGAACTAAACCCTTCATGTTATCGAGTACTTGCTGGTATTAAACCGTTTGCTTCCAGAGCTTAAAAGTGTGTATAGGATTGAATTTAATATTCAAAGATTTCATTTGAACAATTTTGGTGTTCTGGGCCTGCATTTAGTGTAGGCTACGTAAGTGTATAGTCATATGAAAGCACTGTGTGTGTGTGTGTGCCATCAAAATATAAAAGATCTGTTTTGAGAACAGTCATGACTCTGGGTCGGATTTCTAATGGGCTTGTGTGTATGAGGGTGTGCATTCATGTGAGAGGAATCCGAAACACGTAAACTTTGTGATTCCCTGTGTCTGCTTAGAGTAGCTATGTGTTTAACAACAAAACGTCTGCCCCCATTGTCTGTTCAGTGTGTGTGTGTGTGTGTGTGTGTGTATGTGGCCTTTCTCTGCACTTTTTAAAGCTCACAGATGCGCACCGAGGGCTTTCACCTGAGATGATGTTAACTTGCCAAACCAGTAAAAGAAAAATAAACAAACATACAGGGGTAGGCAAGCACTGGTATTACAGAGAGGTTATGGAGAGGTGATGTATGTGTGAAAGAGTTAACCTAAAATCTGTTATTGTGTTATTGTTATTAAGTTATTGTGGTTGTTCAAGTTCAAGTTCAAGTTCATTTTATTTATATAGACCGTTTTATAACAGCCACCGACTGACCAAAGTGCTTTACAGAACTACAAAATTAAAAGACAATAATACCATGCATAACAGCACAGTGCAGATAAGTACAGCAAAGCTAAGAACAGCCTTAAACAGGAGTTGCAAAAACAGTGTCAGACTCATCAATAATAACAGCAATGGCAGACTTAGATAAATAGAAAAAACAGCATCATACTCAAAGGAGAAATAATAAAAGTAAAATAACCTTATTTATAGGCCAAAGAAAAACAAGTGCGTTTTTAAAAGTGACTTAAAAGAGGTCACGGAAGGGGCTATCCTAACTTCTAAGGGGAAAATTATTCCACAGCCGAGGCCCAGCCACAGAAAATGCTCGATCCCCTCTGCGTTTAAGTCTGGAGTGAGGGACTAATCACAGATTCTTGTCACCTGATCTCAGACTTCTTGATGGGTTATATGGTTGTAGCAGTTCAGATAGGCAGCTCAGTGCTTGGTTGCATAGAGATTTGTACACAAATAAAAGGATTTTAAAATCAATTCTGAAATTAATGGGCAACCAATGAAGAGACCTCAGAATTGGGGTGGTATGGTCACTTTTCCGACTATTTGAGAGGAATCTACAGCAGTAGATTGTACAGCAGTAAGGTGAGGACTAAACAACATTGTTGTGGGTCTACATCCATTAGTTTGTGTATCAAGATGGTGGAACGACAAGTTTAGGATGTAGAAGAGAACATCGTGTTTAAACCATCTCTGTTGCACGCTGATTTAGATGCGGTCCTCAGCTCTTTATCACTGCTCCTCACACGCTACGGCAGCTCTGCTTGCATGCAGCCCGGAGAAAACATTACAAAAGGTATTTTCTTTAAAAAAAAATCTGATATTGGATTATCTGATATGAGTTGCACTATGACACTTGTTGACAGCTTTAACTCCACTCTGTGCTGTGCAGGAGTCATTTTTTAAAGAGAAACGTAAGCAACAAGCTCTCCCCACCCTCCACCCTTATAGTCTGCCGGTGGATCTGTGTTTACCTGGCGAGCATAGCCGTTCTGCTGTCTTTGTCTAAACTTGAAAGGGGATCCAAACGCTCGCCCTCCTCACGCACTGTGCTTCGCACGACACACCCCGCCCTCGCTTTACTGCTGCTGTGATTTACTGTAAAAGAAACCAGAGAGGGTATTTGATATTCATATTTTGTTATATTAATACATAGTTTAAATCTGTTTTGAAGCACAGCTATGTGTGATTTACTTAAGTGGTGCAGAAATATGTGTGATTAAATGATAAATTGTACTTGCTGTGTTTAACAACCAATGAAAAAAGAAAGAATTATCAAATAGTAAAACTAATTTAAAAAAAAAATCTTCTTTTGTGTTACGCAGACAAAATAAAAGTTGTACAGGTTTGGAACACCAAATAAAGATGAGTGAATGATGACAGAGTTTTCATATTCTTGGTTGAACTATCCCTTGAAGTACACTCAATAAAGTGGCAGATGCTATTGTTGGTCAATATAGTCCTGTATTGATCCAGTGTTACTCATTTATATTTGTCTGGGTTATTAATCAGAGGAAGTAACATTGGAGCCAACGGATCTCCAGATGCAGATTACAGAAAGAACAGGGTAATTCAACATCGATCCATTAACACACACACACACACACACACACACACACACACACACACACACACACACACACACACACACACACACACACACACACACACACACACACACACACACACACACACACACACACTCAGATACATTTGTGCCCTGCTGAAAATAATCACCATGAATGATAAAGTAAGTGCAAGATAACTGCTCTTTATGAATAATGTTTTCCATTCCTTTTGTGTACACTTTCCTTTTGTCTAAAGTATATATATATATATATATATATATATATATATATATATATATATATATACATACTTTTATTTACAACCCCAAATCAGAAAAAGTTAGGACATTTTGTAAAATGCATTAAAATCAAGAATCTGTGATTTGTTAATTCTATTTAAACTTTTTTTAACTGACAAAAGTACAAAGTAAAGTTTTCCAATGTTTTCACTGACCAGAATAATTGTATTTTGTAAATATGAACAAATTTTGATTTTGATGGCTGCAACACACCCCAAAAAAGTTGGGACAGAGACATGTTTACCACTGTGCCACATCACCTTTCCTTTTAATTACACTTTTTAATCATTTGGGTGTTGAGGATTTTAATCGTTGGAGTTTTGCTAGTGGAATATTTGCACAATCTTGTCTGATACAAGACAGCTGCTCAACAGTCTGTGGTCATCTTTGCCTGATTCTCCTTTTCATGATGGGTCATACATTTTCCATAAGAGACATATCTGGACTGCTGTAAACAGGAAGGCACATCCCTTCTATGGTGCAGAGTGTCTAGAAACCACTCAGTTTTAGCACTTGCAGAATGAGGCCTGGCATTGTCTTGTTTCCCAGGAAAGATGTCATCTTGATGGCAGTTTATGTATCTGTACAATCCAAATATATGCCTTCATGTCAATGGTACCTTCACAATAATGCAAGTTACCCATACCGTTTGCAATGATGCACCTCAATACCAGCACAGATGTTTTCTTTTTCACCTGTCGCTGGTGAAAGTCTGGTTGGTCCCTTTCGTCTTTGGGACTGAGAACTCGATGTCCATTTTCTCCCAAAAACAAGCTGAAACATGGACTCATCTGACCACAGCACACATTCCCACTGTCTTCTAGACCATCTGAGATGAGCTCAGGCCCAAAGAACTCGCCGGCATCTCCACATAGAACTGATGTAAAGCTTTCTCCTTGCGTAACAGAGATTCAAGTGACATTTCTTAATGCGGAGTCAGACTGTGTTCAGTGAAAACGGTTTTCCAAATTACTCCTGAGCACATGTGTCTGTATTTAACGGATTAGCATGATGGTATCTTGTGCAATGCCATCTGAGGGCTCAAAGGTCACGCACATTCAACAGAGGTCTACTGCCTTATCCAACACAGACTGAGATTTCTCTGGATTCCCTGAATCTTGTGACAATATTATGTATGGAAGATGATAAAAAGACATAAATTCTTTGCAATCTTGCATTGAGAAATGTGATTTTTTAATTGTTTGACAATTCTCTCATGATATTTGGCACAAAGTGATGTGCCGTGACCCATCTTTGCTTAAAAAGACTAAGAAGCACTTTTACACCCAGACATGATACCCTCAACTATTAACAATTCACCTGCTCATTGTGGACTGTTTCAAAAGAGTTGGATAATCTAATTTGGATAATCTTTTCACTTTTATTTTGTCTCTGTCCCAACTTTTTTGGGGTGTGTTGCAGCCATCAAAATCAAAATTTGTTCATATTTACAAAACACAATTACGTTGGTCAGTGAAAACATTGGAAAACTTTTCTTTGTACTTTTGTCAGTTAAAAAAAGTTTAAATAGAATTAACAAATCACAGATTCTTGATTTTAATGCATTTTACAAAATGTCCCAACTTTTTCTGATTTGGGGTTGTATTATCTATGTATACTCTTTAATTTTTTATATACTTTTATTTTATAGAACATTGGAGTGCATGTAGACAAGAAAAGAGGAATAGGATCAGGACATGACCCAGGGCCAGACTCAAACCAGGGTCTTCGTGAGCATGTGTGTATGAGCATGTGTCTGTATGCGTGTGGAAAAGAGAGAAAGTGATTGTGGAATTCTTGGCTCATGTCAACAATTTATTACACAAAACAGTTCAGCTAAAGGTGAGACTAGATAATGCAATCAAATGCCAACAGAAAAGGTTTTGTCACCTGTTCTGCACTGTGTCTTGACACTTTTTAGTTGACTTTACTACGTTACTACGTTATTCAGAAAACCGTTAAGATAAATTGATTTGTATGAGTACCATTTTGTCAAGCCAAAAAGGAGTTTTTGAAGTAGGGAAATCTTAAAAGAATGTGCACTAATTTCCCCCACTTCTGCAGTCACCTTTCTCTTTAGTTTCACTCATTCCGTTTCCAAAGTCAGAATGTTGTTAGATCATCAATACGGCTGAATTTTTGAGAGAACATCACAAAAATGTATTATGTTTCGCAAAAATGGTTTTGTTTGAAGTCACTATTATTGTGATTAGTGTTCCCTTTGGTTGGGCACTTGGAGATTCTTAAATATAACTTCTGTTTGTACCAGTGTGTCACAAGATAGCCCCAGTCAGCTACCCCACTTGATAGAACTCTGGGATTTGGCTCTTTCTCATATACTGAAGGCACCTTTATTCATGTCTGAAAGACCACAGATACATGGTGACCTGCCTACCAGACAAATCAGCCCTCACACAGCTTTTTTTCACAGCACTGAACTAAAGCAGGATGTCTGAACAGAGAAGCATCAATGCCGAGCATTTGTTTGTAAACACTAATTTCGTCTTCACAAATAGGTCACTTTAGGGGTGTAATTGTACACAGAAGTCACGGTTCGGTATGTATCTTGGTTTTTGGGTCACAGTTCAGTTTGGTACAACAGAAGAAGCAACAAATCCCCAATGCTATAGGTTTCTTTTCATTTATTTTGAATAGACATTAGTGCAAATTGTTTGTTCCATCTAGCGGCATTTAGTCTCCCCTGAGGTAGTTGGTAGTACAGCCGCCTTTATTGTATTAAGCACTAAGCAGTAAACAGAATGCACTCTTGCATAGGTCATGTAAAATACTCTGTAATTTATGGTCATACAGATAAGAGTAAGACTATAATTCGAAACTGTAAACGGTCTATGTTTATTTGTGTACATGCAATAAAAAAAAACATTGTGCTTTTGTAAAATAAAGAAAACAAACAGGATGGCGCTTTCTGCCATCCCAGTTTCCTTTCTGTGAAGTTTGTGGAGTTCGCCACAAAAATGAATCGAAACTCCCCATAGGCTAGCGAGTTCTTGCGTGCCATCTGAACTCTTGTTTTGGGTTGGTGCATAGATCGTCTCTTCTTCCTCTGCTCTTTTTTCCTGTTGTGGCGGTTAGCAAACAGCGTTGCATTACCGTGCACGCCCCCTTCTGGATTGGAGTGTGGATCACCTGTTACTGACTGTATTCGTCATCTGACTGTATGCACCGAACCGTGACGTCTGTATTGTGACGGTTCGGGATGAATACATGTAAGCCTACCGTTACACCACTAGGTCACGTGCATTATTCACGTCACTGCAGGAACACAGCTGGTCGTGCCCCCTTGGGATCTGTCTTTAGTTTTAGGTACACGTTGAGACCCAGTGTGCGAGCATGAAACTCATGACATTGCTACATTTGTGAGTAGCCTACCGTTTAAAGGAATTTCCTTGGATAAAGTTTGTGTGGTGGCCAGTTGGGCTTCACCACACACTTTTATCTTTTAGATGTCACTGTAGCCTCAGAGGCTCATTCAGTCTGTTTGGCTGGTAAATGAGTGCCCAGTAAATTTAAAAACCTGGTTCAAACAAAATCAATTCACTTGAGAAACAACTGCGAAAGATATGAAGACTACGATATTGAATTTTGAAGTGTAATACGTCATACTTTACCGGCAGATTTGTCAAGTTACAAACACGTAAAAAAAAAAAAAAACTGCCATATGCAGTGTTGTTACCGTAAAGTAGGCTACATTTATATATTATTTTATAATTATCAGGCTATGGTATGTTTTTTTTTTTTTATGAAGTCTGATATATCCATAAATGAGTGCTGATTTCCCTCATTATGGGAACAGTTATATAGGTACAGGCCTACCGTCAAAAGTTTCTTTAATTAATGTTTTTTAAGAAGTTTCATATGCTCACCCAGGCTGCAAAAATACACCAACAAATTTTATATTGTGATATTATTACACTTTAAAATATCTCTTTTCTGTTTTAATATATTTAAAAAATATATTAATATATAAGTTTAATTTTCAGCAGTCATTAGGCTACTCCATTTTCATAATGATCCAACAGAGATCATTCTAATAAGCTTATATGCTAACTTTTTGTAGAAACTTACATAACGAATGTTCCTTTGGTGTTAGGCATTGTAAGTCTTTTCCAGAGTAATATTTTGAATAAAGAAGATGGTTACAGGCAGTTACACCTGTTGAAACACTTTCTTTCTTTTGTTCTCTAACTCATTTTTATTCATTCACTCTCTCAGACGTACACACGCCTAGGTCAAGACAACCCTATAAATTGAACTCTTACCTGTTGTCTAACTGCACACAATGATCTATTAAATTTTTTTTGTAAAACAAGCAGATATAGCACTATATCGGCTTGCCTCTCCGGTGTGGGCTTTTTTGCCAATCAAGATTTGCTGACTTTTGCAGTGGAGAAAAGCCATCCAGCTCTCAAGAGGAGCTGCTCAGGAGAACCCTCACGCCTGGAGCGAGATTGCAATCTCTGTGGTTGCGCGAGAACTATTTAGGTTGTTTTACAAACACACTTCACAGCACACAGGGATGAACAAAAGGGCGTCGCACGGAACCCTCAGAGAAGTCACAATGGTTTATAGTAGCATTGTTGATCAATCAATCAAACCATGATTAATCTTTCTCCAGAATTTCCAAACATCTCATGCCGGCAGAAAAAACAACATTCCCTCTCATGCACTTTTTTTAAAACTTGAAATAGTTATTTTTGTGTGCCTTTTACAAGGACTTGCACACTGTGTCAGAGAATTATGTTTTCAATTTAATGCTCTCCCTCTCAGACCCCTCTTACAAGGCACTCCATTCCCTCTTCATCTAAACAAATTCAAGCAGGGCTCGCGCTGAGTTCCGGCAGCCCTGGCGCGTGCTACCATAAACAAAACTCCTAGGTGGCCTGTAGATTCTGCGGGGAGAACAACATTTGTACATGTACAAAAGGCTCAGATATAGGCCAGATATATGCACAAAAACACCAAGATTCTCTTCTCATCTGGTCTAAAGTATAGCAGTGAAATGTATTCATCTATAAACAGTCTGAGTCTAAAATAAATAAATCAGAGTGGTTCTCAACCAGGGGGGCGGGGCCCACTATAGGGGGCCTCAACAAACTTTCAAGGGGGCTTCAAGATTACTTAAAATTATTCAAATAAGCTAAAATATCTATTTAAAAATCTAGATTTCCTTAGTATTTTATATGTTTTATATATATATATATATATATATATACATAATGAATATACATCTTTCTAGTTAGCCTATGCTAAGCTCTAAAATATTTTATTGGGTAGAAATTGTGTGTGGGAAGGGCCTTCAAATATTGTTGTGGACAATAAGGTTGAGATCCACTTCTCTAGCTAATTGTTTGTTCTTTCAGATTGAAACTCTTGCTGATTTCGGTTGTTTCAATGACTGCCACAAAAGATATTTACCCACAAGGTTTTGGGATTGGTTACTGTGCACATAGCAAAATGTATGTTTAAAAAACACATATTAAGTGTATATAATACAATCTAATCTATATGTACAATGCATAAACTGTATAAAATAATAGTGTGTTTTCCAAAAAAAGTGGTCCAATTTAACTGGATTCATCCTGCTTATTTTTCATAGCACTGCAGTTGTTTGCTGTGATATTCTTTCACATGAAATAAACAAACATCTAAGACAACAATCAGGCTCTCAATTGAAGATCAGTGAAGAAATATGATTGAAGAGGCTGGACCTTCTTAAGAAAACTGAATATTAATGAAAATTTCTAAATCCCTATTAGAAATAAAGAAATACTTTGAGGGATCAAAAGACTTCAAATGCATGCTTCTTCTCAAGACAAATGTCAGAAACTTGTTACGTTCAGACATTTAATTTTGTGTTTGAGTGTGCATAGGCCCTTTTTGTTTTGTATTGCTGAATGAGACAGCTAAGTATGCCAATGTGAAACATAATCCTAACAAACTGTAACAATTATTTTTTGGGAAAAAAGTATTCTGTGTCTTTTAACTTAGGCAGTGGACCTGTTGCCTCGCAGCCCTATCAGGCAATGACTCTACAGGCAGCGTTTGGTACATTACGAAAGTGATTTTTGAGGCAGCATAACAGTTTAATGGTCTACAGCAAAATAGAGGGAGCTTTAGTCATAACTAAGCAAATAGTTTTTCTCACTAGAAATGACATCCAAAGTGATATTTTATGCATTTAAACTAAATGAGTTTTGAAATGCCACATTTAAAAAGTGACATTTACATGCAAACTAATCACCAACCACAACTAGGCTATCAGACGCCATCTTTCTTGTCACGGAATGGAACGCACAGGATTGTGGGATATCAAATGCAGCGAAGGCTACATCTATATGCCTTCAAAATCTCAGGAGACGGATGTGAAGCTAACATTGGATTTGGACATGCCTTGAATGTGTAGGCCCATCAAATCAGACTCAGATACCAAAACAGATGATTAGATCATTAAGGAAATTAAAAACTGTGCTTTTGTTGAAAATGTTACTGCATACTCTCTGTCAAGAATCATGCAACCGAGAAACGCATGTGGCGAGAAAAAGAAAAGAAAAATATATTTGCTTAGGTTACTTCTTCCAAGTTCCGCTGCAGTTCAAAAGGTAAATGTTCAGTGAGTGGAAAAATCGAGTTCAATTTTCTCCGACACAGATAAACGTGACTGTGCCAACATTTCCTTGCATTGCTTCTTTCACGTAAGCTATTGCGGGAGTTTGGAAATTAAATGTCCGGTGAGCAGTACTAAAAGGTTAATGCTCTTTTGAGATTAAAAAAGAATGTAGGCTACTCCCTGACTAACCAATAGTGTTAACGAATGTGATAAAAATATATTCGCTGGGGCAACCATGCCTGCACTCAGCAAATTTTTTTTACTGCACTCCTGACCTGAGCACTCAGCATTGAATGTTCAAAGCTCCATTACCAAGAGAGCTAAATCACCAAGTTACTCCGTCGGAAAAACAGTTGCCATGGAGCTGGATATATGATGGAAACATTTAATTGTTGGCCTATTATTTTTTGAATCATGCAATATGGTTAAAGGGTTTTGAAGTGATAACATATTACTGTATGTTAGGAGCCGCACGAAAATAAGTCTTTAACAATTGATAATCTGTCCCTGTTCTTTCGTTTTACATGTTTAAACAGTGAGGACAATTTTTCATGTATAGGCTAAGGCATACACCTCATTTAAACCCTAACACTCAAAATAATGAATTGGTTTGAGTAGGACAAAAATAAATTAAACTAATTAGTTCGGTCAAATTAACTTTTATGAGTATTAGCACTTTCGTTTACTTTCAAGTTCACAGAACTGATATATTTTAAGTATACTGAACTGTTTCATTGTTTTGAGTTTTATGAAATTATTTCTTTTAATTTAGACAAACTTAAGTTTAACTGAAATGGCCTGGGGCCTCATTTATAAACGTTGCGTACGCACAAAAGAAGGCGTACGCCGCTCTCTACGCAATAATTGGTATTTATAAAAAGCAAACTTGACGGTAAAATGTGCGGTCCTTCACGCAAGCTCTGACCCAGGCGTACGCACAAAAACGGGTGAAATGAGAAATGGCGACACCGTCGGCAGATGGAAGAAACACGTGAAAGTGTGTGAAACTGTAGACCGTTGTGTAAAATAAATGGCAATACTGCCTCTCATAAATAAAACGAAGCTTCACAAAGCAAGTCTTACAATTAACAGCCTACATGAACACCCGTTTAATCGATCTGCAACAGAAATGCAAATTAACACATAGGGCCTATTTGCAAAAAGAAAAGTGAAATATGTTCTGCAATAATATTGGCATGTTATACAATTCATCCTCATAAATAAGATGGTAAACAGAACGAAATAATGTACAAAACTGATATTCTCGCCAATGTGTCCGTCTGGCGGAGCAGATATAGATGCAATTAGATAGTCAGTCAGATAGATAGATAGATAATTAGGGAGATAGATAGATAGATAGATAGATAGATAGATAGATAGATAGATAGATAGATAGATAGATAGATAGATAGATAGATAGATAGATAGATAGATAGATAGATAGATAGATAGATTATTTGTCCACTGGGGAAAGTTGTTTTAGTAAAAATGTCTTCATCAGCTACGGAATTATGGTATTCATGCATATGCCATTAGTTTGTTTTATTTTAGATAAAATAACGTATGACGTATGTCTCAAACATTCAGAAAACTGCTAGAAATTACATTTGCGCTGAACTATTTCCCATTTCCAAGTAGATTATAACCGCAATTTTAATCTATTAAAATTAAATGGATGCAATTAAATTGATGGAAATAAAATGTCCCATCACAATGTGTAATGACGCACAATGGCTGATCTTGCGCTCTTAGAAGATGTGGAAAATGGAAGGATTCGGAGTGAACGCATCTTCAGACAGCAAAAGACTTGCTGGCAAATGAGGCAAATGTCCGACCATTTCTTTTATATTTCGGCCACAGTCCGATGTTCTGAGGCTACAGCATTTACGGCGTCTGCAACCATTTGCCACTCAAGTGCCTTTTTGGCATTAGTAATGCCCACACTGTGCCCTCCAAACAACATTTTTCTCCTCTTTTCCACTTCGCCACGATAACTTCTAATTCACATTGAGTGAAGTTACGTTTTTTTGATTTCCTCTCTGTGTTCACCATGCTTTCGCAATCGATGAATATTAACTTGTGGGCGTTTCACGGACTATTTATGGGCAACTATGGGCGTGACATGAAGCCGTAAAAGCTGCGCTATATTTAGAATTGGTTGTGATTTATTAAGGGAAAAATGCGTAGGATGTGCGTGCGCACGGTTTTATAAATCCGAATATTTCTGTGCGTACGCACGTCCTATGTTTCATTCGTACGCCACTTCTGACGCAAATCCTACGCAAAGTTTTATAAATGAGGCCCCTGGGGGTCTATTTCCCAGCATGCTTTGCCGATGGCACTTGAAAGGGAGAGTAAATGCTAAAATTAAGTGTAATATAATGTTTTTTTGTGCAAGATTAATGTTAAGTGGGAGATTTAGTATGATTAAAGTTTTGCTATGCTAATTTAGAATAATTTCTGTTAATGTTGGTTTTAGGATAGTTACCATCATGGTGACAAGTAGTGCATGCAGTTTAATTTGATAGCAAGTAATATATTTATAATACTGCACTCATACAGCAAGTGCTACTGCTTAACATATTGTTAAAATATTAACAACTAAGTATGTAAGTTTATTAGCTTGTTAGTGCTAGTTAAGTTCATACTGGGGTTACATGACATTTTTAAGTTAAATGTTTGAATTAGTGTACTTGAACATTTCAAGTTAATAACAATTAAAATGTACAAGTACAAAAAAAAAATCTGCCAGTTCTGCTTACTTAAAGCTCCAGTAGGTAGCTTTTGTAAACAAATATTTGTTAAAACTGTCATTATGTCCTGACAGTAGAATATGAGACAGATAATCTGTGAAAAAATCAAGCTCCTCTGGCTCCTCCCTGTGGTCCTATTGCCATTTGCAGAAATACACCGCTCCCGGTCAGAAACAACCAATCAGAGCCAGGAGGAATGTCTTAGCAGTGTCAATCACGCTCGTGTACGCGCTGATCACACCCCTCTCTTGCACAGCGCGAGCGCGTACCGTCGTTCGTGACTCTCCTGTTCGAACTCGTTCATCCAAATGAACGAATCTTTTTTCGAGTCATTTCGTTCATTCAACGAACGAAATGACTCGAAAAAAGATTTGTTCATTTTGAACGAGTCTTTTTCGGAGTCATTTCGTTCATTCAACGAACGAATGACTCGAAAAAAGATTTGTTCATTTGGATGAACGAGTTCGAACAGGATCACGAACTTGCATCACAGAACAGAGCAAGGCGAGCATTTGTGCTTATAAAACTTAAAGTTTTTTATTTATTTTTGAAATGACCGATCGTTTCACTAGATAAGACCCTTATTCATCGTCTGGTATCGTTTAAAGCCCTTTGAAGCTGCGCTGAAACTGTCATTTGGTCTTTGAAACGTTTGTGTCCTATTGAAGTCCATTATATGGAGAAAAAGCCTGGAATGTTTTCATCAAAAAACTTAATTTCTTTTCGACTGAAGAAAGAAAGACATGGACATCTTGAATGTCATGGGGGTGAGTAAATTATCAGCAAAAGTTTTTTTTTTTTAAAGTGAACTAATCCTTTAACGTTATCTTAGTAGCTATAACTTATAGAAAGAGTGCAACCTTATAAAGTTACATGTATTGCAAAATACATAATGATTTGAGGACCAAGTTTGTAGTCAAAGTATGGGCAGGCCATTGTCAATGTAAAGCATATTGTTGATGTTTCGTCCCTATTAGTGAATATTCCATAACTGTTTATAATCCGCCGTCATCGGTGGTCCTGCTTACTAGCCTGCGCGTTCACGGCAGGCTCCGCTGTGGGGGAGGAGCTGTGGAGGGAGGGCTGTAGCGTAGCAGAGAGCAAGGGGGTTGGACCTGTAAGTTGTGCTTGTTCAAATTTTCAGGCTAAGTCAACATTTTCTCAAAACTCCCTACTGCAGCTTTAAACGTAGAATTTCTTAACTTAAAAGATTTGAGGCAACTGATTGCCTTTTCTGGATTTGATAATAAGTTTAAAAGATGACATCCTAATCAAATAGGCCTATCCCTTTTTTCTTTTGAGGTTATACTATGAAAACACACTGTCATTTCTAGAACTCAAAACTTCTTTTCCATTGAACTGTATCTTTTCCAATCAAGCATTTGCACCGTAGAATTTGTGAAACTAACAGGGTGGTCAAAAAAGATTGTAAAAGGATGTTTGCCTGATTTGCTTGTTTGTATTTCATGCCAAATATATATACTAAAACGATGTGATGATCTGATGAACTCTTTATTATTTTTTAATTGTTTTACCTTCTCCACCTTCCACCTTCTAAATTCCTGATATTCTTGGATGTACGTGTCTGCACTGCAGTGAGGTGAGTGTGTCTGAACCTCAGGGTTTCTCTTCCACACCCCAACATCTCCTACCAATAACACTAATGGCTGTCAGACAGATTCAACTCTGATAAACATGCGGTTATATGCAATGTAATGCACTGAAGTATTCATGTGTGCTTCACCTTGAACCTTTGCTTCACTTTGAATGTTGATAGTGAATGAAGCTATACAAAATCCAGTAATTATCTTCCAGAATTTGAATGAACTTTTTGCAGAAGTTGCTATGCTTGTATTTTTGTTTTTTTAGACAATTTGGTTTTCTCCCCCCAAATTTCAGAAACCCAAAGGGACAGTATTTGATATTAAACATTATTACTGATGGACTACAGTTAAAAAAAATTGGGGTCGGTTTGATTTTTAAGTTTGGAGAGAAATAATACTTTCATTCAGCAAGGATGCATTAAATTGATCAAAAGTGACAGTAAATACATTTATTATGTTACAAAGAATTGTTTTTCAAATAAATGCTTTTTAAACTTATCAGAGAATCCTTTAAAAAATGTATCAGGGTTTCAGAAAAAAGCAGAACAATTGTTTTCAACATTAACAATAATAAGAAATGTTTTTTGAGCGGCAAATCAGCGTATTAGAATCATTTCTGAAGGATCATGTGACACTAAATACTGGATAAATGATGATGAAAATTCAGTTTTGCCATCACAGGAATGAATGACATTTAAATTGTAATTCTATATATATATATATATATATATATATATAAAATTATTTTTATTATTTATTATTTTTCTAAACTATTAAACTAAGCCTGAGTGGGCATAAGACGTTAACTGATTACCTGTAAAGATTTGAGCATGAGAATACAAACAATGTATTTTTAAAAAGATGAATTATTGTTTTAGTCTGAGTTCTTATCTTGCTGAAATGATACTGAATGAGACATTTCATTGCCTATAGACTCAGAGGTGGCTGAATCAATTTTAAGGGAATTATTTTGTCAGAAAGTATATATTTGTGGAAAAAAAGAAGATTTAAAGCAAACAGACTAAACTTTTCTTTAGTCTTTGTGTGAACAGTCAAGAAAAGTATTTTTCCTTGCTTTTTTTTTTCATTTAAAAGTTATGTAGCTAAGTTGATGTTCGTAGTTGGGCTAAACATGTTCTTTTTCATGTTGAAGTGACTATTCTAAATATGTTTTGGGAAAATACAAGCTTATACCCAGTAATGTAAACCTTTTCACATCCACATCCACACACACGCACTTCTTTCTTGTCATGCTTAACTCCAAATTGTTACATTTGTATATTTTGGCTGCTCCTGGATCAAATACTGTTACAGAATAAAGTATTAACACAAAGTATTGACTGCTTTATGAGCCGAAGTGCTTTGAACCTGATGTTTTACCACACACACACACACACACACACACACACACCCACACACACACACACACACACACACACACACACACACACACACACACACACACACACACACACACACACACACACACACACACAGACTGTCTTGTTGTAATGCAGCGATAGTGTTCTGAATGGCAGATTAGTCGTTCCGTTGGGCTTTTTGACTCGGGTGGTTTCTGTCTCTCTGTTTTTAAGTAAACTAATCTTTGGGCAAATACCCCAACTGCGTCTGAGGTCTTAATGTATTTAAAGAGCAAAACCTTACACATGCAGGCAAGTTTGAAGAGATCAAAGACAGAAACACAATGTGGCAGATTTAGAGTGAGTCTCGCTCTCGACGGGGTCGCTATTGTCTTGTTCTTTCTCTGCCAAAAGTTCTTTGAATTCCTCGGCAGTGTAAACCTCTCTTTGTTTAGTGCAGGTTAACAGATGATATGTGCTCTTGAACATTGCCCTGCACCTCTCTGTGCTGTATATCGCTCTCTCTCTCTCTTTCATTCGCTTCTCTTTTCTTTGCTCCACTCTATTCAAAAAGACTTAGCCTACACACCTACATCAAACAGCATGGAGTCATAAATGGATGCTGTTTTGAGGTTGTATTCTGACTGAGAGCTTTCGCAGAGGCAATCCACCTGCAAACATCTCTTTTCTCTCGTTCCTTCGTTTCTCTACTTACTTCTTCTTTTTTTTGAAGTGGTTGTTGGGCCCTGTTGATGTGTATAGGTGTGGCCCAGGTGTGTTTGTATATGTGCTGTGAGTGCCGAGTAATGTGGCTAAATGTAACCCGATAACGTAAAATATCAACTGTGCTGTAATGTTTAATGCAACATTACCGTGTTGCTATGGCAGAGGCCTGTTTATTACCCTTGAAAGAAAGCTTTGACTGCCTGATGTGATTTTAAATAGTCTGTCTGCACTACCCATGTGCACGTGGGTGTATTTATGTGTGGGACAGTTCATTTGTTTAACTGTGATTAATTAGAGAGGCATTGACATTGAAACGCTTTTGATGATAAGGCTGAAACACACACACACACACACACACACACACACACACACACACACACACACACACACACACACACACACACACACACACACACACACACACACACAGACACACACACACACACACACAATTGTCTCATCAGCCTTTCAAAATCTTTCCTTTTCATCGCTGTATCAGTGGGTGAGAGGAGTATATTTGATTAATAACACACCTGTGCAAAGTTATTCAGATTATCAGATAACGGCCTCATGATCCTGCCATCCCATTTACAGGCAAACCAGATTCCTGGGACTCCCTTTCATAGCACAAGAACTGACATTTGGCATTCGCACGAGTGACCAAAGGTTTGGCTATAGCAACCCAACCATTAGTATTGACTCTGTGTAGCTCCCGATGAAACATTTTTGTTGGAAACAGGAGAGCTGAAGTGCTGAAGTTTTTTGGATAAATCCGGGTTAGTACCTGGACATCCCTTTCAGACATCTTCCTCCTACGTCGACAGTTACACCTGTTGGATGTGGTTCGTTGTACATGGTGGTATGCCGACATTATAGCTCTCCCTACACCACAAAGACTGTCCTGGTCACAGATGAGCCTTTCGGCCATCAGTTCACCAACATCAGGCCTTATTCACGACAGCATAAGCCATTTTAGTGCCTCCAAATCAAAAATAATCTTGTTTGTTACGGTCTTTTTACATATGAAGTGCCATTTCTTAGTCTTTTTTTCTCTTAAAGTGCTTTTCTCATTATTGTAATCTCATTATTACATTATTCTGTATGTGTAAATTTGCTGGCAACCCTTGAAACAGTGCTTGTAAACAAACCTTGAGCATTTACAAAGCTATCGTTTTATCACGTAATTCCTACTTGTCTTTTAAAGGATTACAGGAGGGTATTAAAGAGAAAAAGTTGTCAATTATTTCTGTCCTCTTCTTTCTGTTTAAGCCCCTCAAGCAGAAATTACTGATAAAATCCATGTTTGAATCCATGTTTGCCAAATCTTTTCTAATTGCAGTTTTTTTTGTGGTAATTTTCATGTTGCAGAACATTTATTCTCAAGTCAGCTCTTCGCTGTTAATTAAAAATAAAAAAAAATTTTTTTCAAAAAATCTAAATGCATTTTTATGTATTGTAGAAGTATTGTATTGTATTATATAGATGTTGGAGTATTTTATGTGGTTATTTTTGTTTACATTTTGAACATCAGATAGACAGCCATAAACATTTTCAGAAAGCAGTACACAAAAGCTTATTTCGATGATGTTTAAAAATAGCCAACATGCACTCTACAATAATTTAGCACTTACGTAACACTACACTGATAAGTCATAACACAGGTGTTTTTGAAGTACTGTAAAGGATATTTCTTGTCTGAATAATTGTCATTATGATTATTAGTGTTTATACATATTCCATCCACTACCATGTTTAATAACAGTCTTATAACAGTTTAATGACAGCTGACTAGATTCAAGGTTAGAACTGAAGTTCAAGGCCAAAGAGAAACATGAATCATAAAGATCACCGAGAAAAATAGGACTCTCATACACAAGGCTTTCCAGACACATACGCCATACGCACACATCACTACGCAAACATGGCCTGACAGACACAAGCCCTGACTGGTTTTATTATCAGTCAGCTGGCCACTGGCTACCATTCATTTCCAGTGTCTAAAGCTTTACCATGAAGTCAGTGGTTATTATTCAAAGTCCTGTATAAATGCAGCTAATCAGAGGGAAAGATAAACACACACAGTATAGCAGTGCGCTTGTAAAGTTATGTAAACATGCTGATTAGGGTAATGAGAGATAAGGATACGGGTGTTGAATTGATTTTGATTTCTTTGTATGATTTATATATTTATTACCAAAGGGCAGACTAATAAACCAATCTTGGTTAAGCCCATTTTCTTAAAAATCATTTAAAAAGTCATTTTAAAGCCTTCTAGTCAAAATGTTACTTAATTTACTCTGGATTTATTTGGCTTTCAGTTCATCTCTAGATGTTTACTTGTCAGACTGAAAATGGGTGTGTTTTTGTGTTTATTTCTCTTCTGCATCACACTTCTGTCAGATTAATCCTTTTATTAGTTGATTAATTGTGCACTTAATATTTCCACTGCTGTAAACACAGTCATATTAACCGTTTCTCCGTTCTAAAGGTCTCACGACTATCTAAACCTAAAGGTTATGAACGGCCTGATTCAACTCTAACCAGACTGATCTTAACCCCAGAGGTCTAAATGACATTTATGATCAGTTCAGACACAGACAGCATCTATGGAACCAGGTTTTCTTTCACAGAAATTAGAATCAATTCATTTATTCATTCATTCATTAATGGGTAATGCCGTTTTGCCAGTCACAACAGTCCCAGCAGTGCTTTACCCTCACTCTCTACCCCATTGAACTCATGGTACATTCGTTTTAGACAATAGGTAGGGTGCCATTGATTGACATGTGGAGATTTCAACATTTTGAACTAATTATATCACAACAATATCATTCTTACTATTTTAAATACATTGTTATCAACTGACCAATGTCCAGACATGTCTGCAACAATGATCACACCACAAAAGGACAAATTTGATTTTGGCTTTTGGAAAGAATTGTTTTGTCAGGTGCAGTTTGATTTGGTGGGCACATGTTTATGGAGCTGGGTGGCAGGATGGCTTAATGTGTGTGTTTGTGCTTACATGCTGAAATGAGCATTTACAGGAAGTTTATTGTCACTACATCTATTCCTTTCTGGGATCGGCTCCTGTTTAGGTAATAACTTTCTGTGTAATCCTGAAGGCAGATGATTTGGTGGAGCAGCCACACACAGACACACACACACACACACACGCGCGCGCGCGCGCACACGCACACACACGCACACACACACGCACACACACACACACACACACACACACACACACACACACACACACACACACACACACACACACACACACACACACACACACACACACACACACACACACACACTATCGCTTTCTCGTTCCTTTTCACACTCACATTTCAGGATTAGGATGAACTGCTGCATAATCCACTGCTTTCCTTGTATTTGTTGCATGGTGTCTTAATCAAAAACACAAAAGAAATGATAGACTGCATGCAAATGATGCATGCTTGTCATACGATATCATGTGAAGAAAAATTTATAGTAAAGAAAAATTAAACATGTTGAATATATGTCATTTTTTATTAATATATAATTATATTAATGAAAAATATATGTTTATATAAAGCTATATTGTTTTAAAAAATAGTTTAGCTTGGATTAGATGCTGCTGAATCTTTTTCATAAGATTTATTATTTAGTTAATTTCTTCTTAAACTGTTTTCCAAGGAAGGTTAAATATGCTGTTATTACCTTGAATGCTTCTAGGTTATTTTGACTTCAGAATCGCATGATCTGTACTGCAGGACTGTGATTCATTGAAGCTTTTACTGCTGTTCATCATCAGTAATCACTTTCATCAAAACTCAAGTAAGCAATGATGTCAGATCATTATGTGCAGCAGGGAAAACACTTCCTCATTTAAAACTGTGGTTACTTTTACAGACTCAGACAGAAAGAAAACTTACTGTAACCAATTAACAGTTTTTTACTGTCTTTTTTTTCATACAGTCTACATGCACTGGGGAACAGTGTTTTGAACAACAGACATGTAATTTAAAGTTGACAGTTAGTCCAGGACAGATATGGAATGAGACACCTCTAACAAAGGGTTGGAGCTTTATATCAGTTAGAGACATCTTATCTCTGCATTCAAATGTGTGTTTCATGAGTAACGATTCATTTTAAGACACGCCATAGCAGCTCCCTGTAATTATTGAGAGGTTGGAAAAAAAGAGTGAGTGAGTGAGTAAAAGCAAGAGCACTGAAAAAAAATTGGAGTGGGATTTACTTGAAAAAAGCTAGGCAACTTTTTTCACTCAGAAAATGCTAGTAAATTTACAAAGATTTGCCAAGTAAAAACCTAAACATATTTATCAGTAGCTTTAATTAGAAATCTTTAAGTTAAATTAACTTGGAATATGGAATTAAGTAAACTTTACTTAACCTAGTTAAGAGAAAGTAACAAAGAAAATAAGTAGTTTTAACTTGGCTAGTAAAAGGTTGATTAATATCGATTTAGTTGAAATTTCCTTTGCCTTTGCATTACATTTCACTACAACAATAATATTGAATTTTATTAGTCATTTGTAGTATGTGCTTTACTTAGATCATCTAAGTAATTTATATTACATCATGTCAGATGTTAAGCATCATGTGAATGCAAAGACCTCAATAATTGGTACACAATGGCGGTAACATTTGATGGGTCGTTTTTGTGTTTGAATGTGTCATTTTGAGCAAAAAATTTACTCGAAATGTCACAAAATGGCAAGTTACTAATACTGACAACAAAAATGATAAAACAGTGTAAATACAGCTGGAAACCATTGAAAAATGAACCTCATTAATTATTCAAGGTCCAGTACATGATGGGAACCCCAGTATCAGAAACGTTGAGTAATTTTTACTTAATTTTATTGAGTTGTTATTTACACTTTCATTTCTACTCGCTTGAATTACGTAAGTACTGATATGGAATTTACTTAGTTTTTTTAATTCTTGCCTGAACTAACTTTTTCATGTAAATTACATTGTTTTTTTCCAGTAGTATTTACTTCACCAAAAAATCATTTTTTACAATGAGAAAGCGGGGTAGAATGAATAGGATGAGAAAGAGCAAAAAGACCTTCACAAATCCATGAATAATTTTTGTTTGAATAAGAGTGCAGATGTTTGTTATGCCGCAGCTGATCATGCTGTCTTCGAAGTGGAACGAAGTTGAAATGAGTGGCACTGAATTGAACTGACGTGCATTTCGAGGGAGTGAATTAAACTGCATTTAAGAGAGAGAGAGAGAGAGAGAGAGGCTGTGTTGCGTGCATGACACACAGTGTTGGAATGTGGGCCGCAGGCTCTGTAAAGCCATCTTATGTGAACTTTTGTAAACAAACTTATAGCAGGAGAGCAACCAGACCACACACAAACACACACATATAAACATAGATATGAAAGCAGTGCTTTCAAGACATTTACAAAGACAAAAGAAGACTCATCACATCCTCTAAAAATCTAAATGTGTATAATTTGATGGTAATATTTGCACACAAACAATACTATAGCTATCATACATCAATATATCTGTAAGCTTTCTCATAAATCTTTTTAATGGTATAGATAGATAGATAGATAGATAGATAGATAGATAGATAGATAGATAGATAGATAGATAGATAGATAGATAGATAGATAGATAGATAGATAGATAGATAGATAGATAGATAGATAGATAGATATGTTTTTTATTCATGCAATATACATCTTTTTAAAGGCTGCAAAATAAAAATTCAACTTTAAAGTCATTGTCTCTTGTATGTGGCTTTATTTTATTTTATTTAAAGTTACAATTTGAAAATGATCATGTTCAAATAAATAAAATAAAATCTTATTTTATTTTAACACAGGTTCATTGGAGAAATGTTCCTGGTTAGTAAGTTATTATCATTAGAATTAAATGAAACCTTTGAAGTCTATGGTATGTCCCTTTTAGACAGGCAGGTAAGCATGTGTTTGTGTGTGTGTGAGTTGTGCTCTATGTATATTCTCTGGTAATCATTACTGTGACTAATGTATACCTGGAACACCATTACCCCAACAATCCTGTACTTACTGTGATAATGAAACGTATTAGACTTTGCAAATTTCAACTATTCCATTTCCTGCTGGACGACGGAAAAGTGTTAAAGGTAATTAAAGCACTGGAGAAGATTGATTCTCAATTTACATAGTCCTACATTGTCCTTTATTACATCCCACTGTGAGAACACACCCACACACACACACACACACACAGAGAGAGAGAGAGAGAGAGAGAGAGAGAGAGAGAGAGAGAGAGAGAGAGAGAGAGAGAGAGAGAGAGAGAGAGTTCCTGTTCAGCATAAACACACACCTCATTTATAAATCACGACCATCAACACATAACACATATTAAATATGAACTTTTTGGATTTTCTTCTCATTTATACTTCCCCATTTTACCTGAAATAAAGCAAGGTTTAATTATGATAAACAGGGTTTACAGCGTCCATTGATGCTGCATGTTTAAAAATTTACCAGAAATGATAATGTCGCGATTTGTTCAGTAGTTCACACATTTTACATTGGGCCTGATTTGCATTCAGTCCGTTTATCCCCTTGTCACCAGCTCCTCTTAAATTAATAATGTTCCTATCTGCTCTCCCTCAGGTCACACACACAAAGTTGGAGAACAATGTGTCGTAAGCATTTCCATGTCCTGCTATATGTTCCCAGAACCTGCACCACAGGCATCTTTGATACAGAGCGTCTAAAGAGTCACATCATTTCCATCCTCTGTACTGTATGCATGGAGAGTTATTGTGTGTGTGTGTGTGTGTGTGTGTGTGTGTGTGTGTGTGTGTGTGTGTGTGTGTGTGTGTGTGTGTGTGTGTGTGTGTGTGTGTGTGTGTGTGTGTGTGTGTGTGTGTGTGTGTGTGTGTGTGTGTGTGTGTGTGTGTGTGTGTGTTGCAATGTGACAGTCTGCAGGTGAATCAAAGTTCAGATGTTGTCTCTTCTAGTGAATGTGAGAGAGGTATGAGTAGGTTGATGACACATCAATCAGGTTTATAGTGGCATTAAAATACTAAGTGATTTACACAGAGTGGGTGGAGATAAAATCTCAGTCTGACAGAGAGAAAAAGGGAGGGAGAAATGGTGCCACATGTACAGACAATGTAGATGGTAAGCAAATATTTATCAAGAGCTTTGCTAAGGTATCAATACAAATTCAAACAAACCATTTCAAATACTTTTTTCAGTAATAATCTATTATGCCACCCAAAGAATTAAGATGATTTAGTTTAGATTAATAATATTTATGTACATTACGTTTTATTATTATTGCAATGATAACAACAACAAATTTAAATTGATATTATATAGCAGTAATATGAACCCCTTCAGACCTGAATTTTTTCCACTGAGCAAAAAAAAAAAAATCCTCTTGATGTTTGCTCTTCTCCGATGAATAAATGAGTCTGAAAAAACAAGATTTGTGCAAATTAACTCATTTTTTAATTCGACTTTTTTTCATGTCCAATAATAGACACCAAGACTGAAGCAACATAAAATTAGTAATATTTAACCATCCTTATGAACTAGAGTTTACTGCAAACATATGTATGTGAAGATTTTGAAAAGAACCCACATACTGTAACAATGAGCAGTGCTATCAGATTGTAAAAAAAGGTAGTCAAATGATCAAATAAAGTTTCAAAAAAACTAGCAGTGAGTGTTTATGTGTATTTGCTGGTTGATTGTATATGATTGTGTGCACTGTAGCATCAAGGCATCAGTGTGTCTGTGCCATGGTATTCCATAACCTATGGGGACCAAATATAATTTAACATACTTTTTGGTGTGTGTGTGTTGGATTCCTTCTTATTATCATAAACATCTTCTCTGTCTCTCTCTAAAGCCAATGTAAATCTAATTAAATAACATTTTATAGTCACTTTGAAGACAAAAAAAAATCATAGTATTATTAATAAACATTAATGTTCATAAAACATCAACATTAGAATTTGTAGCTTGGTATTTTAGATTGGAAATGCTTGCAGAAATTTCTCAATCTGGCACATGAAGTCATGACGTTCCTGATATCCATCAAGACCTGATGTCCATTGCAATGGACATTAAACTTAAAAAAACAAAACAAAAAATCCTGTGTTCTACAGTTCTGGAAGATCTTCAAGTTAACTTTATTATCACTTGATACTATTAAGATTAAGTAGCAAGGTTGGATGTTGTGGGAAGAAGGAGGCCCTCATGGATGACTGCTGTCACATAGTTTTTCTCGATTGCTTAAACACATTTCTTGTAACTATGCCGCCTAGTATTCTCAAAACAGTAAACACAAATCCATAACGTCTCACGCAATTCCCCAAACATCCTATTTTCAGGTCAAAATAAAGCTCTACACTCAAAACCATTCACTCTTGCTGAAAAAACTAACTTTGCCCTCAGACATCACACACAAGCCCTCAGAAACACACACTATAACATAGTCTTACACACCGGTGCAATAAATACAAAACAACATTTCCAAAACTGGTAAGTTATGTCGCTTGTGTTTCGGCATGATGTAAAATCCTCTTGCATGCCTGTTCCCCGCTGGCACGCATCAACTGAAATATTTGGCAGAATTCTTCCATGCCGTCGTCTCTGTATCCTAGAAAAATAGAAGTACTGATAACTGTAACTGTAACACATCCTTTTTACAAAATGGAAGCATTCAAAAAACTATCTGTATATGAGGCAATTTGATGCATTTCTTTTCATCATCGTAGTATAGTGCAACAGTTACAGTACATGTATATGTTGTAACAGCACATAGAACAGCTCTCAAAAGTTACAGAGCAGTCTGAAGTAAATACTGTACCTGTTTTTCTTCCGGAAGGTTCTTATGATTGAGGCGACTGTGAAACGACTCAAGTTTGGCCTTACTCGTAGCCCAGCCTCCCTCATAGTCCTACCATGGACAAAGACATGAGAAACTAGAGTGTCTTGTTCCCTTTCCCTTCACCCTTCACCTTCCTCCTCCTCCTCTACCCCGTCCTCTTCCTCCTCCTCCTTCACCTCCTCCCCCTCCACCACATTCACCTCCTCCTCCACCCCGTCCTCTTCCTTCTCCTCCTTCACCTCCTCCTCCTCCACCCCGTCCTCTTCCTCCTCCTCCTCCTTCACCTCCTCCTCCTCATCCTTCACCTCCTCCTCCACCCCGTCTTCTTCCTCCTCCTTCACCTCCTCCTCCTTCACCTCCTCCTCCACCCCGTCCTCCTCCTCCTCCACCCCGTCCTCCTCCTCCTTCACCTCCTCCTCCTCATCCTTCACCTCCTCCTCCTCCACCACATTCGCCTCCTCCTCCTCCCCCTCCACCACATTCACCTCCTTCCCCTCCACCACATTCACCTCCTCCTCCTCCACCACCACCTCCTACTCCTCCCCTTCCTTCACCTCCTCCTCCACCTCCTCCTCCTTCACCTCCTCCTCCATCACCTCCTCCCCCTCCACCACATTCACCTCCTTCCCCTCCACCACATTCACCACCACCTCCTCCACCTCCCCTTCCTTCACCTCCTCCTCCTCCATCTCCACTTCCCCCCTCCTTCACCTCCTCCTCCCCCTCCACCACATTCACCTCCTCCTCCTCCACCTCCCCCTCCTCCTCCTCTTCCACCTCTTCCTCCTCCTCCTCCTCATGTCGCTCATCATCAATCACCCCATCGGCCTCGCGGGCTTCTCCCACGTTCTCTCCACGTTCTGCTCGCCACAGATTATAATAGTTGTGAACTGATGATGAAGTAACCAACTTCCTGTATGGTTAGCAATGCATGTCTTCTGTGATACCTGAATCACAATCCGATTAAGTATGGGTCATATTATCATTGTGATTGGTTGATCAGGGAGCAATCAGTGACCAGTCAGTATACTCATATTATAAACACATTAAATTGTATTGGTTTGAACCAAAAACCACGTGATGCAGGGTCTGAAGGGGATAATAGCAATAATAATTATTTTAAATGGACATTATAAATGTTATTAGTGTTATTTAGAAACATACATATATATATATTAGAAACAAATTTTAAAAATTGTTTAACAATATGTTTTATGTTAAAAAATAATATAATTTATCATATAGCAATAAAAGTTTGAACTACATAACGAGGTTGAAATGAAGGCTCCTGACCTTACAAAATAAAGTTTCCAAAAGGTGGTTTTTGCAGCAATGCCATAGAAGAAACATTTTGGGTTCCCCAAATAACCTTTTAGTAAAAGTTCTTATAAGGGCCGTTTTTACAACATTTTAATCATCTGAAGAACGTTTTTCCTCTACAAGGTCCTTTTGTGTAATTGAAAGGTTCCATGGATGTTGACGGTTTTTCATAGATGCCAATAAAGAACCTTTATTTTTAAGAGTATGGGAGTGAGTTTATTGAAGCAGACAGATCTGGATGGTGTGACCCCCTCCTCTTTTCTTTCTTTCTCTGCAGTAGGCTACAGGATGTCTTTCATCCACCCTTTCTAAGAGGATCAAAAGCCCGTTAAAACTGACCCCAATGTATTTCTCTCTCACACATGTCGTTTCCTCTGCCGATACCCCTTTTTATCCAGAATGAACACCTATTTCCTTTTTTAATTATTTGCTCAGTACTCGCGCACACATCACTTATACATTAATGGCTTAGGCCTATAGCCTACGTTTAGATATGCCCTGTCACATTCAAACGCTATTTACGCCAAGCTTCCTCTATAGCTCAATTTTACGCTAAACTAGGCTAGCCTACCTCTAGCTCATAAATTTACAGCCACTGTAGCTCTGCTTGTATAGCTTGTATAGCTAGCCTGCATCTAGAATTGTAAATAATCTTGTTAATAATAGCCTAGCCTACTTAAATGAATAGGCTATCACATTTCCGTGTGATATTTCCTGGCACACAGAAACCATTCACTCATATTTTCTATATTTTAACAGGTTATACACGTCTTCTGAAAATGAAGTCCATGGCATGCTTACTGTAGCCTATGATTCAGATCCTGAGAGACTTGAAATAGCTGCTCAGCAATCTCTGCTTCTGTAGCGCCCCCAACTGGCCATAATTGGCACAAGCATGTCAGGTTTTCAGGGTGCTATCACAATGTCCATCAAACATAGGATCAGAAAATAATAGCATACCTTTATGGTAATACCGGCCGCAATGTCTCGTGCTGTTGGTTTCTTTTATAAACCGAAATAATAAATATAATACACTTAAGAATTTAAGAAAATAGAATTACAAATAAAAATACACTTCACTAGGTAACCATAACCAAACTTTTAAAGCGCCTTTTGGCTCGGCTAGAAAGAGAGACCTGAAATTCTTACAAAATTCACCATTCAATTAATTAAAACTGATTATTTACGTATGATGAATTAATTTAAGTGCCTTGGAATAGTATCTGTATCAATGCAACGTATTCAGTTCAATGCACTGCAGCATCAAAAGCTCAAAATATTATTACAGTAACAGTGTTCTGTGAGAGTTATTGTGTGTGTAATAGGAAGTCTATTCACAGCATTTCCTGTGCTGGCTCAGGACCCATGGGAACACAATGACGAACACATTCAAGCAGAACAATGATGAAGAGAAACTAACTTCATTCTTCTGCCCCCATCATGTGCACACAGTGTCATCTGAGAGTAAAAGTGAAGTAAAAAAATTGCTTTTAAACAAAACTAACAAATCTATGAGTTCCACAAAAATGTTGTTCATCCACCATATTGGTGGTCAGTTTGAGTCTTATTGCTGTGTTGTGACCCATGGTGTAGTAATTGCCGCTCTCATATCAGGAATGTAGAACCATCATCAACAGTGGGTAAGCTGAACAAACATACAGTGTAGATCTTAAGTGAGTTATCTTATTTTACTAACATTTTCTCTGTTAATTAGCTGGATGGATCTTTGGCGGTGGCCCTCTTGAGAAAATAGCCGAGGCTACATGACGTGCTGAACATCCCCTGTGGTGCCGTCACACGAACACAGCGCGTTGAGGCCGCAGAAAAGTCAAATTAGATTTGATTGCTCAGATTAGTTCAGAATGATTGAAAAATTGTAGTTCCCAAGAGCCCAAAAGGCCTTATCTGAGGGAAAGTATCTCTCCCGTGCACTATTTAAGGAGATAAGAGAGGGCATTATGGCGCACGGTGCTTGGGTGGTCTCTGTTATGTGGTGTTATGGTGCGGCGCTTTCCCAGAACAAGTGGAAGTAACGCCATATGCATTGAAAATGGTTCATAATCTAAATGTGACCTCACAGGGTGACTTTGATGTTGAACTGTGTGGTGTTGAAATACAATTTGAAATGAATGTTGCATAATAGCATGAAACCCAAAGTAAAATCTATCTATCTATCTATCTATCTATCTATCTATCTATCTATCTATCTATCTATCTATCTATCTATCTATCTATCTATCTATCTATCATCTCCCTTGCTTACATCCTTATTGTGCATATTATCATTTGTATGCAAAAGTAATACGATGTTTTAGTTTTCTTTCACTCATCATTCTCAAGAAACTGATAATTTTCCAGCAAACAGCAAACACCAACAGGTCAGATTATCAGTCTACGTTTTCACTGTCGGCTCTGTCATTTGTAGGCATTAACACTTTAAAAAATAAAGCAGAAATAGCACACACCTTTACAATTTTTTTCTCTGTGGCTCAGGTTGATTCATTATTCATGTAGTGTCATGTGATTCGTTGAGTGGGCGGGGCCGCAGCATCTAAACCGGAACTGTTTTTCAGAGGAAAGAATAGTTGTGTGGTGAATTTCTTTACTGCCTTTATTCCTGTAAGTAACTGCATTTTTATTCTTCCTCGATTTGCACGTGATAAAACGGGGCTGTTATTATGAGGAAACACTTTGTCTCAATACATGCGCTTTCGTCGGCTTTTCTGTCAGATTGTTTTTAGCATTAGCCAGTCAGCTATTGTCTCATCTGTCAGAGCTTCTGTTTATGCAAAACAACCTCATCATAACGAACAGTGTTTGTAAACGAGCTTTGTATTTATTATATTTATGGAAATTCTTGTTTTATGCTATTAAAGCAGATAAACTGCTTTTGTTTACACTCTCCGTCAGTTCAGATTATATTGTGAATACATTAATTACAAACTCAACACATAGCTACAACAGTATAAAACCTCAACAACACAATATTCATGCATACATATTTTAACAACGCGAGAGTGCAACTTATATATCTAATTTGACTTGACTGGAGCCCGGTAACGTTTTCCGATATGCTGATGTGTAATCAATATCATTTCTTTCATTTGGTTTGATTAGATTTCTACGACAGATCTAACATCGTGTTTTGTTTTGTGGTCTTGAAACAAATTAGCATTCAGACATGTCTTATGTTTGTGCTTTTCTCATCTTCAGTTATGTATTTTTTTATGATTGTCAGTGTTAAATATTAGCAGAAACTTATAATGTAACCCAGCCCACAATGCTTTGCAAGAACTCTTTGATGTTAGATATAGCTTATTTTTATATTTGAAATCATAATGTAAATTGAAAACAGATTATAGTTAATGACCAGTAATAGTAAAAATGTATTATTATTTCATTTGTTGACTATTGAATGCATGTTTTTTTTTTGTTAATCTATTTAATGTCTTGCAAACACACAAACTTATGTCCATATTAAACTCCCTACAGATATAATAAGTCAATAATTATTTGTCATTGCCAATATATAAAATAAACTATACTGTTGTGTCTAAAAAATACTGATTTTGCAGTATGATGTTCTCATGTTGAATAGTTTGTTCAAGCTCCTGCTATTACATCTCGTCTGTGAGTGTGTGTTGTAGGTGGGGGTCGCTGTGTTTAGGAAAGAGCCGAGTGTTGATAGGAGGATGCTTGGTAATTTGTCTGGAACAAGCTCTTTATTCCATAGAGACTCTCAGGTGTCAATCATCTAAGCAGTCAATCACTCTCAAATGTTGCTACGACAGAAGTGCGTGCCTTTGACTCTTTACTCTTTTCACTTCCATGATCAGATTTAGCTGTATCTGAACAGTAAATATTTTTAGAAGTTGAAATGTAATCATTTTAATTGTTTGTTCAATATGATTTGTTTTTCTCCTTTTCTTTCTTTCTTTTCAAAATTGTCCCCCCCAAAATAAGTTCATCAAAGATTTATTCAAGCCATAGATTGTTGATTCTTTCTTTCTTTCTTTCTTTCTTTCTTTCTTTCTTTCTTTCTTTCTTTCTTTCTTTCCACCCCACTTCTTTTTGTTGAAATGTTAATCAAAAATATGCCAAGCTACTTTTAAAATGTTCTTATTTTTTTAATTGTCATTATCATCCTGACGTGTTTGTGTTCATGCCCCCTTCCCCTTAAAAAAACTTAATGATTTTTAATTTAAAACATGCTAATCATAAAAGAGGTTTATTCAAGTCATAAAATGTATTATTGCATTTTTTATGTATTTTTCAATTAAAGGAACGCTCCAGACAGAAAGATGAGCATCATTGACCTATATAATCTATAAAGGCAATGTATTTGCACAATATAACAATTTCACACTATTTCCAAAGTATTCTCATCACCCTAAAAACCCTGCAGTAAATATACATGCCATACACCCAATTTAAATACTAGAAGCGGCGAGACGTTTTCTGAATCTGCACTGTGGACTCTGAGAACTCAACCGTCACCCCTTCCCCTTTATCACTCTCTCTGGCCCATGCCAGAGACCACACAGACACAGAAACACACCCTCCCAGACCACACAGAGACAGCCATGGGGTCTTGCACGCAAAGCGCCCTGGAGCTGTCATTCTTGTGCTCCATGTGGGTGTTTATATACGAGAGAAAGTTTGTGACAGTACAAAAGCCACAGGAAAAACTGCCATGATTACTGCACTACTTGTAATACTGTATATAGTGAGATATTGGTGTTACTCCGAACAGAAACGTGCTTGCTCAGTGGGTGCCGAATGGGATTTATTTGTTCATGTCTAATGTTTTTAAATGCACTGAACGTGCTGAATGTTTTGATGTATTGCCGTCAGCAGTGATGAGTTCGTCAAGTGAGCTTAAACAAAACAGAATTTAACTTTGTCTCATTTAGGTGTGTGAACAATGTCTCGTGCCCGCCAGCCTCCCTTGGTGACTGGCATCTCACCCAACGAGGGCACGCCGTGGACCAAAGTCACCATTCGTGGGGAGAACCTGGGCACTGGACCCAATGATCTCATCGGTAATACACGTGCACATAGTCATTGTTACAGTTACAGATAAACCCTCCTTTTTGAACAAACACACTGCTGTTTAAAAGTTTGAGGTCAGTATGTTTATTTTTAAAGAAATGTTTCAAAAAGTTCAGCAAGGATCCATTAAATTGATCAAAAGTGACAGTAAAGACATTTATAATGTTACAAAAAAAATAATTTCTAATAAATACTTAAAAAAAAAACTTAATTTATCGAAGGATCCTGAAAATAATTCATCCCGGTTTCCACAAAAATATTAAACAGCAGAATTGTTTTCAACATTGATATAATGATAGAATGAATTCTGAAGGATCATATGACATTGAAGACTGAAAATTCAACTTTGCCATCATAGAACTAAATTCAAATATTGAAATAAGTTAAACTATATTAAAATAGAAAACAGTTATTTAAAATTGTAATAATATTTGACCAATATTACTATTTTACTGTATTTTTGATAAAAGAAAATGCAGCCTTGGTGAGCATCAGCCCCCAAACTTTTGAACAATTGCATAATATATTTTAGATATCTTCTAGAGCATTTTATTTATTAATATAGCAGATGCCTTTATCCAAAACAAAGTGAAATTAAGGAAAAATACAAACACACAACTTCTGTGAAGCTGAGTTTCTTCATACAGGAGTGATCAGTTTGTGAAATCTGGGAAAAAATGAATGAATCAGTACTTTGGGTGTTTTGAATAGAGATTTAAATAAATGCGTTATTATACTCAAAGAATCTGTAAATAAGCTAAAGTAATGCTTTGTTCAGACAAGCAGCTTCAATAAGGGTTTTTTTCTTTATTGTTGGGTATATCTAACACAAATCTGTTTTTTTTTTACTTTGAAAAAAAAAATCAACACATTTGACGTTCCCAAGCCTGATCCACAATATAAACTAAAATCTGATTAAAATGTAATATGATTTTTTTTTTTAATAGGCCTGGACAGATTAAATCATATCGGCATCATGATAGACATGAGATAAAATTGGCCATTTGTTTGACTTCTTTTTCTCTTGGTCATTGTCCATCTCCCACACCACAGGTCTGTCTATCTGTGGTCATAACTGTTTGCTGACAGCAGAATGGATGTCAGCTAGCAAGATAGTGTGTCGAGTTGGTCCTGCTAAAGATGACAAGGGCGAGATCATCGTCACCACCAAGAGTGGAGGCCTGGGGACGTCCACTGTCTCCTTCAAACTGCTCAAACCCGAGAGGATCGGTGAGACACACATTCATAGTTCCCTCAATCTCACAAACGCGCACTCGGTGAGATCTATCTTACATTGCCAATCTAACACCAATTATGCTTAATAGCCTGACATCTTGTAAGGTCATGTAAACACCTTAAACTCTGTCCTTTATTTGCCGGAAAGGTCTGCTTAATCAAAAAAACTATTGGCACACCTGGTTTTATCCCAATTCAACTCACGTTTGTTTTTATGTCAAATCAAAGAAAATCTTGATAATTTTCGGGTCTCACATAAACATGGTTTTCTTGAGTTATCAACATAGTGTTGTGGATGTAAACACACTCAATTTCCGTTATAGGCAAAATCACAATTTCGGTTTGATTGATTATACACTCTTTAAATGTACACACATGCTCTTTGAAGATGGCAATGGATTTTAAGTGCCTAACCAATGAGTATGTGCATGTTTTTGTTTGTTTAGGCATTCTGGATCAGTCTGCGGTCTGGGTTGATGAGTTGAATTACTATGACATGAGGACTGATCGGAACAAAGGCATCTCTCCTCTGTCACTGAGGCCGGCCAACCCTTTGGGCATCGACTTTGACAAGTACAGAAACATTCACAATTGAGTTTGTGTTGCCTTCTTATGAACTTACAAAGTATTAAATTTACACCTACAGTTACAGAGTACACACAGTGCTGTGCTCCACTCTCACACACATATGTGCTTCATTTTTGACTGTCTGGTTAAAACACGCACTCACATAGACCAAAACAAATACATTTCCTCACACACTTCTCCCAAAAAGCACTGCTCTGTGTTTATAGAAGTGGACCTCTGTGTTTATAAGGAAGGAGGTTCAGCAGAAAGTAGAGACAGCCCATTGTGTGTATGTCTTCTACCTGGGTGATGTCATTGGCACATTATTTCCTTTGATAGGAAGTGAAAATTTTCCTTTCCCTGACCTCTGCAGCAACCTTTTACTTATTTATATAGATATAATGAGATGAGAACACTACTGTTCAAAAGTTTAGGGTCGGGAAGATTTCTTTAATTATTTTTAGAGTCTCTTATGCTCAGCAAGGCTGCATTTTAAAAAAAAAACAGTACAAAGAGTGAAATAATATATTTTAATTATAATTTTATATATATATATGCAATAACCTTTTCTATTTTAATATATTTGAAAATGTCATTTATTCCTGTGATGGCAAAGCTGAATTTTCAGCATCATTACTCCACTCTTCAGTGTCACATGATCCTTCAGAAATCATTCTACTATGCTGATTTGCTGCTCAAAAAACATTTCTTATTACCAATTTGAAAACAGTCGTGCTGTTTAATATTATGAAAAATATGGGAACCATAATATTTATGGAAACCATAATATTTTTTATGATTCTTTGTTAAATAGAAAGTTCAAAATAGCATCTATTTGAAATTGATTTTTTTGTAACATTATAAATGTCTTTACTGGCACTTTTGATTTATTAAATTGGTCCATGCAGAATTAAAAATGCTCACTGACCCCAAACTTTCAACAGTATAGTGCATATGAATCATATGCATTTCATCAGTGTATTCTGTGCCACATCACAAGACACAATGGGTTGGCTAAGCTTATGTAATGCTGCTTATATCCGGACAGATCTGGTTTGTACCCTGTCTGTTTTTTTCTGTCATCTGTAGTGTGGTAGAGCAGGTCTATGATCTGTGTTGTTTGGCATGATGGGTCTCAGTGTGTCTAACTCTGTCTTCTGTTCTTCAGAGGGAAGGTTCCTCTGAAGGATCTGGAGAACATGTTCCCTGGTATGAGTGGAGACTTCACCAGCGAGAATTTCTCTGCCACCTGGTATCTAATCGAGAACCATTCTTCGACCGGGTTGGTCTATTTACCGTCTGTCCATCTTTTAATCTGCCAAAACAGATTTGTGTGTAATGTGTTGTTAATGTTTGTTGCTGTTGTAGTTTTGAGCATCTGCGTGTGGCAGTGGGAAATCTTAAGAAACAAGCTAGTAAGAAGAATGAGGGCAGTCTGGCCTACGTGAAAGGAGGTCTCAGCACTTTCTTTGAGGCTCAGGATGCTCTTGCATGTACGTATGCTTGGTTTTTAAATGCATATAAACACAACCTAGTAATTAATTTCAAAGACCGCATGAAACATTATTTATGCATTCGACTGAAGGAAACAGAAGCATTTCTGAAAGAAAAATAATATTCACTGGGTGGGAAGTAATATAGGGTGGGACTGCTTTAGGTCATGCTGGAATTATTGTGTTAAAATTACTCATCCCGGAGACACAATATCATAATGACCATTGATCATAATTTTAGTTTAATTTGTGAATATTGACTGTACAGTATAGTTTTAACACATTTTGAGACGAACAGATTTTATACTGAACATCAGTATAAAATTATGATCCAAATTACATACTGTTTTTTTCCCCTCGGGTGCTCTGATCAATGAAATCATGTCTGGATAGAAACATTCGTCATAGTAATAAATTATTTCCACAAAATGTATTATTTAACAGTTTTGACTTTCATCGAATACTGCAACCTAAACTTAATTTCTGATTGAACTGTCTGGATTTAGACCTTTTTTGACAACTTTTTAACACCCACATTAAGACAAATGCAACTCCTGATAATGTCCCAGTCCCTACCAAATATGTAATTGTAACTCAGGCTTAAATTACATAAAATAAATCCCATCAGAATGGAAATACTTTCAGTAAAATGTGTCACCTAACTCACTGGGTTGGTGCTTGTATAATGAGCATTAAAGGTAAAGCTCAAATAGACACTATGAATACTAAATCTGACAAAATTAGGTGCATGTGTGTTTTATTATGCATGTGTGTTTTAAGTTTTTTTTACTCTTGTGTCATTGTACACAGGTGTATGTTTTCTCAAACTGCTCTCATCAGAGGTCAATGTCACAAAATGGATATTTTTGTGTGCGTCGGACTTGGGGTCACTTGTCTTGAGTCAAACAGAAGAGCTATTCTTAGCAATGCGTATCCATGTGATTGACAGGCATGGGGACGGATAACAAGGCGTGGTTGTCATAATGTTTAGATGAGGTTGTAATAAGGTTGTCATTGTGCTGAGAGGAAACGAGAGAGCAGCAAACGGAAGCT
This sequence comes from Siphateles boraxobius, assembly GCF_051911475.1. NCBI lineage: Eukaryota > Metazoa > Chordata > Actinopteri > Cypriniformes > Leuciscidae > Siphateles > Siphateles boraxobius. The sequence goes on from NW_027509208.1 coordinate 9,042,877, forward strand.
GCACTGGTTCCCAGAGAAGACTCCCAAAACTTACCAGGCAGAAGTCAAAACATACCTCAGAGACAGAGGAAGCGTACCACACAGCATTCCGGACCCCAGGGGGAGCCGGGGGTTAGTCCTGACGTCATTGTGTACCGAAGTTTCCCAAATCCAGATGTGGAGAGAAGAAATAGACTTCATTTAGTTGTAGTTTTTTTTCTTCCAATTTAATGGAATATATATATATATATATATATATATTGAATATGTATGTGTGTGTGTATATATATATATATATACACATACACATATATATATATATATATATATATATATATATATATATATATATATATATATAATGCATACATGCATATTACATTTGTGCTTTAGGACTGACTATCTGCACTGTTGTCATGCCAATGATGAAATCTTATCAGTTTGCAGGCTCTCTTAAATTCAGTTTTTTATTTATCACATTCTAATGTGATTATTAAACTTCAATAGGCTATGATTGATTTAAATAAATATGCACGCTGCATGTTCTAAGTCAATATATGCCACTGTTACACCTTCTACAGTCTTGTGGTTTCAGAGTAGTTCACAATTAATGAATACCGCACATTTATGGCAAGTGATTGCTTGTGGTCTACTGTTGATGAATGATGACAGTGTTTACATTATGGTGTTTATATTGTAAAATGCTATAGATGGTTGTAAGAGTGAATATTTTATCTCACTCATCTGATTAGCTTGTAGTAGTAACGCAGTAGTAGTACGTTGTAACGCATAGACATTTCTATACAAAATAAGAGTCTTGATTGCCTTTCTGGTTTGTTTGAAATTAAAAGTTCTAAATTATTAACAATTTTCTTTCTTTTGTTTGTGCAGGTCTTAAAAAGGGTCTTCCAGTCTTAAATTTTATTTTTTTAACTGCAGATACGCAGTGTTTGTTCAGACAGTATAATAGAATGTTTAAAAGAACTGCATTTTTTAATAGAAACGATTTTTAACATTTATAAAAGTCTTTACTGTACTTTTTGATCATCTGAATGCGTCTTTGCTGAATAATATAATTCCTAAAAAAAGATGACTGACCCCAGACGGTAATCTAAACCCTCTCAAACATTTGCTTTTTTTTCTCCTCCTTTCTTTGTCTAGCTATCCATCAGAAGCTTGAATCAGACGGCACTGAGAAAGTGGAAGGCTCTATGACCCAGCGACTAGAAAACGTTCTTAACAGTAAGACATGAAACCAAACACATGGTCAGAATCGCACACGATTACATAAAGCAGCTAAATTTAGGATCAGAGTTGCATATACATTCTCTTTAGACCATCAAAGCCACACATTTCATGCAGACCTTGGTGTGTTTCTGTGAGTGCGTGTGCGTGTGTTTGAGACCACTCATATCCCAATCATATCTCCATGTCAATTCTCTCATGTGACGGTGGGTCAATAAACACGCTCGTTTCCTGCGGGCCGCACAAATAAACCAGTCACACACACTGACATGCTTTCATCTTCCTCCTCACCACCCGTCTTTACATGTACATTTAGATGTGTGTTCTTACTAAAGTCACTTATTGCCTTTGACTCTCTGAGCCAATCACAAACAGACTCATTGGTGGAAAAAAAGGCTGGTCAGACTTTTATAGTGGTCAGGAGGCTGGTTCTTATTAAATCGGACAAAGGGAATCCAGAATAGCTCTGACCACCCAAGAAGAGATCTTGAATTTATTTGAAACTGAGGAAGGATGATTAAACCACTTTTTTTTATCAGCTGTTATCCTTTTACACCCTTTTCTCATTTCTTTCCATTTGCTCATTCTTCTCAGGAGCAAGTGAAACTGCTGACACCCTGTTTCAAGAAGTGTTGGGCAGAAAGGACAAGGCCGACTCAACACGCAACGCTCTCAACGTTCTCCAGCGATTCAAATTTTTGTTTAACCTGCCACTCAACATTGAACGCAACATCCAGAAGGTGGCATCACCCATACACACACACACACACACACACAAACACTCTCTCTCTCTCTCTCTCTCTCTCTCTCTCTCTCTCTCTCTAACACTCTTACCTACAGGATTATAATACTGTGGGGTCAGTAAGATTAAAAAAAAAAATGAATACCTTTATATAGCAAGGATGCTCTAGATTGATTAAAAGTGACACTAAAATCATTTATAATCTTTCAAATTATTTGTATTTCAAATAATTGCTGTTTTTTTTCCCTTCAAATTTTCTATTTAACAAAGAATCCTAAAAAATGTTTTTACAAAAATATTAAGCATCACAACTGCATTAAATAATCATATTAAAATGATTTCTGAAGGGTCATGTGACACTGAAGACTGGAGTAATGATGCTGAAAATTCAGCTTTGGCATCACAGGAATAAATGACATTTTAAAATAAATTAAAAATAGAAAACCATTATTTTGAATTGTAATAATATTTGAAAAAAATACATATACATATATAAAAAAATACTGTATTTTTTATCAAATAAATGCAGCCTTAGTGAGCATAATAGACTTTTTTTTTTTTTATTGTACCGACCCCAAACCTTTGAACGGTAGTGTATACACTGCAAACTATAAAAATGATCTCTGAATGCTAAACTGACAGTGTATCTGTTTCCCATCCAGGGGGATTATGATGTGGTCATCAATGATTATGAGAAAGCCAAATCTTTGTTTGGGAACACAGAGGTCCCAGTCTTTAAGAAAGGTAATCGGATGTTCACTGATAATATCTGATAGTATATGTTAATATGACATGCATCCTCTATGTACATTGACGTTAGCTGGAGTATTGAAAGATCATCCTGCATGTGTGTTTGTAGTGTATTCAGAGGTGGAGACTCGGATAGAAGCCCTGAGGAAACTGCTTATGGATAAACTTCTGGAGACGCCATCCACTTTACATGATCAGAAACGCTATATCAGGTGTGTGACAAGCGACTTGCATTTTTTTTACTTTTGGATGCCAGGAACCCCCAAATCAGATATTTCCCTGTGAAATATTATTTAAATTACAATTACTGTTTTCTATTTGAATCATTTTCAAAATGTAATTTCTTATTATTATCAGGGCTGAAAACAGTTTTTGTGTAAATCGTGATGTTTTTCAGGATTCTTTGATCAGTTCAAAGGAATATTTAAATCATTTATTTGAAGTGAAAATCAATTTAATGAATCCTTACTAAATAAAAGAATGTATTTTTAAGACTTTTTTTTTACTGTCCCCAAGTCTTTGAACGGTAGTGTAAATATTTTATATTGAATTATAAATGTTTTAAGTAATTACATTCCCTGCCTTTTTTAATGGATATAATATTATAAATTTTTAAATATTGCAGAATGTTTTGTATTGTATTATTGTATATAACTGCCCATCCTATTTATGGTCAGATTTTCAAAAGCTTTAATTTATGTGACCCAATAGCATTAAAGCATTGTTGACCTGTCATTGTATGAGGGGCTTAAGGGAAAAAACGATGCAATTATATTCAATGTGATCTAATGATTCTCTTTCTCTTTTTATTCAGATATCTGTCGGATCTGCATGCTCCAGGTGACCCGGCATGGCAGTGTATAATCGCACAACACAAGTGGATCCTTCAGCTGATGCAAAACTGTAAAGAAGATTTTATCAAAGAGCAGAAAGGTACAGACATAGATAGTTTGAAATCAATTGATGGTTTCTCTACCACTCTGAAGAGTGAAAGCAGTGTGTGTGTTCTGCCCTGTGTGTGTGTGTTTAGATAGAGAGCAGCCCGTGTGTGGTCTGGTCATGACCCTATAGAGAACAGGAAGTCCACAGAGCTCTATAGTGTGGCAGAGCTGAGGGGGGTTTGCTGAAGAGAGAGGCAGACATCAGGGAATACAAGAAGAGAGAGGAGCATAGATAAACACAGGAGATGATTGGACACCTGGATCAACACCAGCACTCATTTTTTATATAGAAAGAGAGAGAGTAAACATCCAAGTGGCTCAGTGGTATACGTCTTTATCTGTGTGAGAGAGAAACATGACATGTGTATACTATCTGGACATATTGAGTGTTTCAGACTATATCAACAATTTAATCAAGGCTGAGGAAGAGCCCAGAAAGACCTTTAGTGCCATCTATTGTCAGAGAAGAGGTACTGCATGAAAACTACCAGTTTAACACAGTACCTACCACAAGGTTGTAGACTTGAACCTTACCACAGGGTGATTGTCCAATTATAACGGTTTTGTAAGTCACTTTGGATAAAAGCAGTCATCTCATGACTTGCACTCAAATCACAAGGAAAGAAAGAAATGATAACCCATTAAATCAAAAATGTACCTTTTAATTTAAGCGTAAACTGTCAACCTCAAGCAAAACTCTCTTTATTTTTGCAAACATGATTGATTGTTAAATGCTGAGGTATTTAGATGAGCATTCATCGTGTCTGTCTGTCTCAGTGGGTGGTGTTGGGTTAGAGCTGGATCGTTCCTCAGCTTTGAACAGGATCAGCCTCGCCGCTCCAGTGAAGAGAGGAGGCAGCTTCCAGAAGCCTAAAGATGACTGTGAGTACAGTAACAGAAAGATCAACATGCATTACTGTTTGAAAGACGTCGCTTATTCTCACGAAGGCTGCAATTATTCTATCAAAAAGTACTGTCTATTTCTATTTTAATATATTTATTCCCGTGATGCAAAGCTGAATTTTCAGCAGCTATTATTTACCAAGGATTCATTAAATGATCAAAAGTGAAGACATTTATAATGTTACAGAAGATTTCTATTTGCACTTTCTGTTCATTGAATAATCCTGAAAACAGAAACAGGTTTCCACAGAAATACTAAACAGCAACTGTTTCCAACATTTATAATACACACACACACACACACAAATATATATATATATATATATATATATATATATATATATACACACACACAACTGTTTTCAACATTGATAATAAAAAAAAAATCATGTGACACTGAATACTGGAGTTATGGCTTCTAAAAATTCAGCTTTGCTATCCAAGGAATAAATTACATTTTAAAATAGATTCAGATTGCAAAAATTTATTTTAAATTTTAATATTTCATAATATAAATGTGTTTGCTGTATTTTTGATCAAATAAATGCAGCTTTGGTAAGCATACGATACTTAGTTAAAAAATCTCGCTAGCCAAAAACGTTTGAACGTAGTTTAAATCCTTTATATACAATGACAGAAAATGTTCTTATTTGCTGATTTGGTCACTTTGTGTAGAATTTCAAGTGATGTGTTTGAAACTGAGCCTAGTTAGGACGAGTTGTGAAACTCACAGAAATCTCATCGTCAGCCATCATCATTTCATAAGCAGAATGCTGCTGTCTTTGTAACAGTATATCATACATATTTTCTCAGCGTGGCACTATAAGAGCCCTCAGCAGGTGAGGTTTGTGGAGAAACTCTCAGACGTGGTCATCAGCCAGCTGCCCAACTTCTGGAAACTCTGGATCTCTTACGTCAACGGCAGCCTGTTTAGTGAGGTAGTTATACACACACACAAATATACCTTCAGAGTGTTAGAAATGAAGGCTAGTGTAATCACTCAGACTTGTTGACTGTGTTGTCTTGGACAGACTGGAGAGAAGTCCGGTCAGGTGGAGAAGTTAAAGAAGAACGCTCGGCAAAGACAGAATGACTTTAAGGTTAGTAAAGCAGCTGGAATGTTTTTGTGCTTATAGTCTGGAGATTGAAAGTGTGAGCATGAGTCACTAAGGTCTGAGACTAGTGATGCTCCAAAATTTAGTCTGAAATCATAGACTGTAACAGTGATGTTTCATTAGCACTGCTCCAAAGACACTTTTTGACTTTGTCAGTGTCCATTTCCTTCACACAACGTGTGTAAGCTACAACAGCTAAACTGTCAGCTGTGTGGATGCTAGGGCTGGCTTGACAATATGGATTTTTGGTTTTTAATCAAATTTAATTTTGATGAACCAAGGTCTTAGTTGTAGCATGAAATAAACATGAATAAATATCAGTAGGTATGTTGAAAAAAAAAACAATACAACTTACTGAAATGTATCATGTCACATGTAATCGCTCAAACAGTGTTCCACCCGCGGACAGACATCAATAAAACAGCTTGTAAACAATGACTCTTGATGTTACATTTACGACAGGAAAGCCATTCTGTGTCCATAGCTTGTTAGACAGCTAAAAAAAACATCTAGAGAGCAGCATTATGCTATACAGTATGTGCACTATATTACATATTCATTTTATTTTTTCTTAACCTGTTGTCTTCATTGTTTAATGTTTGTTTGAATAAATCTTTCATAAAAACAAGTTTTTTACACCCACCATTTAAATGTTATATTTCAAAAAGCTATTTGGATGTGCAATTTAAATCTTTATATACAACTTAGTTTTTGTTTGGGTTTTGATAATAAATTCAAAATTTTGAAGGCAAGGGTTATTTTCACTGTATTATGTGTCTGATTGGCACATTTGATTGTGTGTAGGGCATGATTGAGGAGGTGACCCGTCGTCTGGTGCAGTTAGTTCGAGGAGCTCTGTTACCCTCCTCTCTTTCAGAGCTGCAGCTGAGGCAGTATGGCGGCTGGGACACCAAAACCCCTCTCAGTGGATGCTGGCTCACACAGGTCATCCATACCGTCAGGTACATGTGTGAATTTGTAGTAGGGATGTAGGAATAATTGATGCGACAAAACGAAAATTTGTAGTTATTATAATGATTTTATATTATAAAGGAATCATTCATCCAACAATTAAAATTCTGTCATCATTTACTCTTCCTTCTTCTGTGCAATATAAAAGAAGATATTTTGAGAAATGTCCTGCATGTTTTGTTTTGTTTTTGTCCATACAATGGAAGTCAATGGGCATTAAAACTGTTTGGTTAACAACATTTTTCATCTTCTTTTATACAGTGAAGAAAGTAAGTCATACAAGTGAGAGAGAGTAACAAGTTAGTTTTTGGGTGAACTATCCCTTTAAGCAAGTTTGTTGTGCTGTTGCACTCTCTCTGTAAACATGTCAATACAATCATCATCATTTGCGTTTACATTAGAGCCAGTTAAACCAGAATTATTGTACATGCAGTTATTTTCCATTTCACAGATTCTGTTATTGGATGTGAAAATAACTGTTTCTGTTTGCATTAGTAGCCTGTTTTTCCATTCGAAAAAGCAGTGATTATGGTGTATCCTTTGTGGGAATGATATTTGACCATCCTCTCATTGTATTTTCATATAAAGCTCATTTGATGCTCTCTCTCTCTGTCTCTCAGGTTGAGTCATGAGGCTCTGTCAGCTCTGGAGATTCCCAATGATCTGCTTCAGGTGATTCAGGATTTACTGCAGGACCTCCGTGTGCACTGCCTGCTGACCACACTACAGCACACTGAAGAGGGTAAAACTACATTCACTGAGCTTTTAGTAAATGTCTCCATTTCAGATCAGGCAAACAATGGCAAATGGGATTGCTGAAATGTTCTGCAGAATATCTGCTCAAAATTCACTGAAAGTATTTTTCATCAACAAGACTGTCAGAAGAGGTAGAGCTGAAACAAGCGGGAAGTAACCTTTTCTTGTAATTGGCCTTGTATATGAGCTTATTGGTCAGCAATGATCATCTCAAGATGGACTGGTCGATATACAGTATATGTCGCTAATGTGAAATTGTAACAGTAGAGGGAGCTATAGAGCTCTCAACTAAATGGGTTTGCGTTCAGTATAAACAGCTCAGTAGTTGTTTTAAAAAAAATATTTTTAATAAAGCAGCTCTAGTGAATTAAAGTTTTTGTTCACTTAGTCAACATCTGGAGCAGTATAACTAATTTTAGTAGCCAAAAACCTTTCCTGATAATTTCAAATCTCAAGGCTCAGTCTCTGCGTCTTACTTTTTCAGAAGGCTGGATTTCCCAGTTAAAGTAGCTTTCTCAACATTAATGTTTTGGAGAATTAGATGCGTAAGGTTTTTTTTGTACTGGTTTAATGTAACTAAACTTTGTGTTGTTTAGATGTAAAGAGACTTGCAAAAAAAGAAGACTGGGTTGTGGACAATGAGGGAATTACGTCACTGGTACATCTTTTATACTTTTATTATATTCCATTCTAGTTCATTTCATTCTAATAACTTGCGGATTAAAAACTTGTGGATAAATGGTGTGTGTGTTTCAGCCGGCCCAGTTTGAGCAGTGTATGGTTCAGATGCTGCAGTCTCTGAAGGAGCCCATGGAGTGTAAACCTGGAGAGATCAATGTACAAACCCTCACACTATACTCATCCCCAGCCTTTCCACTGCAGATTATATAGAGATTAATCAATCAATGTGTGTCTCTCTCTTCATCTTTAGATCTTGAATCTGGATGTGGTTCAAGACAAAGCTTGCGAACAGTGTGTTTCTATCATGAAGGTATTGTGTGTTGGTATCTGTCGTTTTGTTGGGATTTGTAAATATAATTCCTGCTGTTTGAAAAGTATTTTTATGTCTCTACTCTGTTTAGGTCTTTATTAAGTGTCTCGAGCAGCTCAGCATCAAGACTGATGGAGACATCGACACCTCTCAGTGAGTTTTATTGTCTCTTTAAATATATATAACAATAACAAAATTTATTTAATAACTCGAAAAATGTCAAGTGGTGTAACAATGTCAAGTGGTTTTCTTGTTATTTGACAATTAAATGGCTTCTTTCATGTTGGGTAGTCCACTGTGTGACTTTGATTTGGTGGACAGTTTTTTCAAACTGAGGCCCGGTTTGAAAATCTTGTAATGTAATGTTTAGGCTGAATGTTTAATTTTACAGTGGGAGTGGACTATCAAAGTCTTTCTCTTTCAGTTTGTCTGTGGACTTGGCTTCACCTGATCTTTTTGGAAGCATCAAAGAAGACTTTAGTTCAAAACCAGTAAGGATGTTCTTCACCTTTCCTCCTAATTTCTACCTTTCTCCATGTTCCATCTTGTCTTTCTCACTCTTCAGAGTACTAATGCATATCACTGTGTGCTAAAGATACATATAATAAATTGAATTATTCATATATTAATATAAAATAAATAAAAACGTCTAAGCAGTGGCTTAGCAGTTAACACATCAAGCTGTGGTGCTTAAATAGGAGACAGGTTTGAATCTGGCTTGCGTCAAGTACTCTTCTCTTTTTTTAGTCGTCAATCCACTTTCACATGACAAAAAAGGCAAAATAAATCAAACACAGTATGAGTGAACTGATTAGCACCGCATATAGTCCAAAATGTGGTATTTTATTCATGGTAAAGTAAACTGCAGAGGTGGATGTCACTGTATGCGACAGGATATTTGTGTACAGAGAATAGGAAGTTAGCGGAGATAACAGCCTCCTTCACTCTACTCTTGACATGTTCAGCTTGTATTAAACGATTAGTCACAGAGGCCCTGACTGAAAGCCATATAACACTGTGTTGATGTGTAGTATCAGAACCACAGAGTGTCACAGTTTTACTGAAAGCTGAAAGCCTGATAGATGAAAAGATTGAGAGAAAGAGAGAGAGAGAAACCTGGTAATGGGGCCATTTTTAAAACGTGTTTTCAAAACGAAACAGCATCTCTTTGATTGAAGATATTCAGAGACCTCATGTAACCTTGAAGTGCTTCCTCCCTCCATTCAATTTATCTTATTTGTGCTTATTCAGTAATGCTTTAGGTATATGTGTGTAGTGCACACATTTGCTTGAATAAAGTTTAAACCACATAAGTAGAGTTTACAGTGACCCCATAATGTATTTGGAGTCTTCTTGATACTTAAGTCAGGCTTTAAAAAGACCACCGTATATACAAAATATTAAACCAAAGCGGTATCTGCAAAGTGAAGGTGGTCTGACTCTGAAGGTAATTTTTAGTGGTTTAATTTTCCTAGCAGGCCAACCACATTAACATTTGACAACCAGAAAGTGTAAAAATACTTTATTTTTTTGTGTAAATTCTGAACTATATATTCTATTTGTTTGTAATTTGAAACATGGCGTTTTGTTTATAATAGTTGTTTCTTATTTAAAAGAAATACCATTCTGTTTAATATTTTGTCATATAATGCAAAAAAATAAATTAAAAAAATCATGCTTTTTTTCCAAAATACTTTTTGTGGCCACTGTATTTTCGTGTTATTTCTTAGTTCTGAAGAACCCTTTTCCTTAGAAAACATCCTGTGTTCCGTTATGGATGTCTTTGTCACAGTTTCCATCTGCAACACAGCAAACATTTGAGCATCATGCACAGGAGTCATGTGTTGTGAAAAACAGCAGCTTTCTCTTCAGAGAGCACAGTTCTGTGGCCGCTCACATGGGGTTTCCCCTAGCCTGCAGTGGAAGAGCTGCAGGTTTCCCCTCTATCTCTCTCTCTTTCTCTGTTTTACTGGTTCATGGTTCACCTTTTTAAATAAAGGCATAATAACACCCATCATATCTATAATATATATAATTTGTTTTTTAAGAAAAATACCCCAAAATCTCTCTCTCTCTCTCTCTCTCTCTCTCTCTCTCTCTCTCTCTCTCTCTCTCTCTCTCTCTCTCTCTCTCTCTCTCTCTCTCTCTCTCTCTCTCTCTCTCTCTCTCTCTCTCTCTCTCTCTCTCTCTCTCTCTCTATATATATATATATATATATATATATATATATATATATATATATATATATATATATATATATATATATATATATAGATGTGCGTGTGTTCAAGTTAACCGAATCAGTTGCTGTGTGTGTTCTGACCCATGCAGGAGCAACGTCTCCTCATCATCCTCAGTAACTGTCAGTATCTGGAGAGACACACATTTCTCAATCTGGCTGAGCACCTGGAGAAGAACGGCTTCACCACTGCAGAGAAGATCATCAGGGTACAAAGACACATGCACACTTTCTTTTTCCCCTCTTACTCCAGTCCACAGTTGGCATTTTATTTTTTATAAGTGATAACAAGTGTGATTCTAAGTTTGGTCGTTTATCTTTTCTTTTACTGAAGTGAGAGTGACTCACACAGATTGTGGAGAAGCTCAAGGGTTTTTCATAGTAGCATTAGAACACTCACTCGAGACGGCTTTTTTGCCCTGTAGGGGAGAGTGTGAAAGCCCTTCCGAAAAGGTTATGGTTGGCCTTTCCAGTAAATGCAGATCATAGTGAATGAGTGTGTTGGGCTTAAAGTGATTTTGTAGATACATTTAGTGATATGATGCCTCAAATCATGCAGCTTAAGAAGAGTTGTGCTGTTACGATTTGAACAGTTTGAACTGTTGGGGGGGATCAGAATATCATAAAAAGGGGTTCTATCAGGCTCTTATATATAGAAACTTTTTGGGGTCGTTTTATAGTGTTAGTTTTAAATAATTTTGTTTTTATTTTTTTACATTTAGATTAAATTTTGTGACTTAGCCTGCTTCTAAACATACTTAATCACTTCTTAATCATACACAATCATTTAAGACATTTCTCCTGAAATATAACTTTTTTGGCATAAAGAGTTATTTATCATTGAGTCAACATTTAGACAACTTCTCAGAGAAGATTGACTCTCATCTATCTTGGCAGATGTCCATCTCTGGTGTTTTACTGAGATCCCAGAGATTATTCCCCTTTTAAGATGGTGCTTTCCATTTTGGTTTTTGAGCATTTCTCTAAAGTTAAACACACATCAAAGTGATGGACATGCATGAGTGGTCTCTACTCATTCTGCAAGAAGTGTGTGATGAGCGGTGATTGTGTGTGATGTTAATGGTTTCTTAAGGTCCCATGCACTTCTGTGTTGCAGGATAAAATGGTACATGATCTGTGAAAGCTATTAGTGGTTTGTGATTAAACTGAATGCATGCCTATAATCTAATCTTCAGGTCAGCATAGATGCATTGAGACAGCTGGACGAATATCTGTTTGAGACATACATCGAGAAAAAATCGGATCCTATTGTCGGCTCGCTGGAACCTGGCATCTACGCCGGATACTTTGACTGGAAGGACTGCCTGCTACCTACAGGTATCACACACATGAATCATGCCATGTGCATATTGACAACACTTTGTGGATGTTTCGAAAAAATGTTGTCTGCTTGAATGTTGAAAGACCATCACCATGGAGATGGTACTGGAAGGATCCAAAAACACTCTTGATTCTGCAGTTTCAGTCTGCTGTCATTGCTCTTGTGTCACAGTTTCAGTTATGGTAGTGTGTGTATATTTAGCATGATTAGGCCTGTGTGGCGCATACTTGTCTAAATGCTATTGCTTACGTGAATCATTTGTGTACTTGCAAGGACACTTCCTGCTTCTTCTGATACATTATGGGCCCTATTTTAATGATCTGAAACGCAAGTGTCAAGCGCAAAGCGCAAGTAACTTTGTGGGCGGATCTCGGCGCTGTTGCTATTTAACCGGTGGGATAAATGACTCTTGCGCTCGGCGCAAATCTAAAACGGGTTGGTCTGAAGTAGCTTCATTATTCATAGGTGTGGTTTGGGCGTAACGGGAAACAAACCAATAAGAGCTTCATATCACATTCCCTTTAAGAGCTTGATACACGAGGTACGCTTGTTCCATGGCGCAATACTATTATAACGGCGCATTTACCAGGCGCGCTTCAGAAGCGGTTCACAGCCGAGGAGATCGATGTTCTCGTCAGGGCCGTAAAAGAAAGAGAAGTGACATTGGGGATGGGACGTACCCACCCAAATTAGCTTCGGTTAAACATGCATATAATAATTTGGGTAAATTTGTAAGCTTTATGCCTATTTTTCCCATCGTCATGGACACAACAATGATTTCCCTCGTGTTTTAATATTTTTCCTTATAATAATGTATCTTTTGCAAAAAAGAAAATGCATCTGTGTAGATGAGAGAATCATCTACAGTGAATGCGCGTTGTTCACACTGTATTGTTGCCAAGCATGCGCGCTTAAAATAGCATCTGAATGTACGCGCAACGTGCCACTGACTTTAGACTAGTTTTTTTCTGGTCAGTGGCGCAATTGTTTTCTGGAACTGCAAAATAGCTCAAGGGATTGTTTGCGCCGGAAAAGTTCAGCGCAAGTTCATTCCCTAGTTTGCCGGCGTGCGTCTGTGGAGGGACGCGGGTGCAAAATACGAATGATACATGCGTCGATGTACAAAGGCAATTGCGCCGGGTGCAAGACAGGGCCCTATAAGTATAATTGTGTAAAACCAATTAACTTTCCTTTGCCACTGCTCCTGTTTATTTACCAGTCAATTTGGAAAATCATCATCTTTAGATCCAAAATACAAAAAACAAATTGTAGTACACGTTAATGTACATAACTAATTTAATGTCATGTTATTTAGAATACCGTTCAGAAGTTTGGGGTCAGTATGTATTTTTTTTGTTTAAAGAAATGAATACTTTTATTTAGTATGGATGTATGAAGTTGATCAAAGTTGATCAATGGCTGCTAAAAATTCAGCTTCACAGGAATCAATTAAATTTTATTTTCAGATAGAAAACAGTTATTTAAAATTGTAATAGTACTTCACAATATTACTGTTTTTAATGTATTTTTGGTCAAATAAATGCAGTCTTGGTGAACATAAGAGACTTCTCCTAAAAACATTTGAACGGTAGTGTGTTTTTTTTCTGTATTGATTATAATGCTATAGAATATAAAATATTACAGAGCAAATATTTTTTTTTACCGATAAACTATTAAAAGCTGGTTCTTTTAATTACTAGGTTACATTTAATTACTCTATTACATTATTAGCCGTTGTATGCTATTTGATTACTAGAGTGACTTATAAATGTGGGTGTCACATGCATAGTGAACCAGGAAGTGATTACTTTAACAGTGCAAAAAAAGTAAATAAACATATATAAAAAAATTTGGTATATGTTAAAGAGGTTGATTTAGCTTGATCGCAGTGTGGAGGAAAAGTTGCCTATATAAGTAAGTGGGAAATGGTACTCCCACTGAGTGATCTCATCGACCAATGTCTGCCTTGCAGCAAATCAGTTCATTAATATTCCTACAATGTAACCAATATTCATGATGCAAGCCATGCCCGAACGTTTTTTTTCTCTGAGCAACTTAATTGTAGGAAGAAAGATGTGACAACTAGGCAAAACCATATCATACTTCTCTAGAGAAACTGATGAGATTTTTCTTCCACCTTCTATATTTCAGATGATTCCTTACCCCCCTGTTTAAACCTTAAATAGCAAGAACATTACTTATTTATCTACCTTTTCTCATTCTCTTTGTTTCTGACTCAGGTGTGAGGAGTTATTTGAAGGAGGCTTTGGTCAGCATTATCTCTGTTCATGCTGAGGTGAGATGCACAAACCTTCAGTTAATCTATGCTTCAAAAGATTCCCCGTTAGACAGATACACCTTGAGAATTGTCACATTTCTGATCCAAAACGTAGTGACCAACTTACTAAGACAGCATTTTATAGGTTGACAGGCTTTACAGGTACACTATCAATTCTGAAAAGTAGGCACAACATTGGACTGCCTTATAAATGACCTGCCAAATTCTAAGAAAGCATCACATTGTCTTTGTGGTTAAGACATTCCCAGAATTTAAAGCGACAAGCTCTGTGAAAAAAATCATGAATGAATGCACAGTCAGATGTAAATATAAACTACAGTTCAAAAGTTTGGGGTCAGTAAGATTTATTTAATTTATTGATGGCAAAGCTGAAATTTCCCCTGCCATATATATTTTTATTCAGCACTAAAACATATTGTTAAAAGTTGACATTCTCAAAGATTCTTTGTTCCTTGCTCTATCAGGTTTTCACGATTTCCAAGGAGCTGGTTTCTCGTGTTTTATCAAAGATCATTGAAGCTGTAGCAGAAGAGATGAGTCGTCTGATGCAGTGTGTGTCCTCTTTTAGTAAAAACGGTGCACTGCAGGTACAGCTCACACCTCACATACACTTTTCAGAGCAGTTATCATGTGATCTTAAAGGGATAGTCTGTGAAAATTAGATAAAGTTAAAATTCTGTCATTATTTACTCACAATCACGTTCTTCCAAACCTGTAAGGATTTCTTTCTTCACAAAAGAAGATATTTTGAAGAATGAATGAATCTTCTGATGAGGATCTTCAACTGTTTGGTTACCCCCTCGGTATCCAAACAGTTGATGGGCCCTACTGATTTCCATAGTATTTTTTTTCCATAGTATGGAAGAAGTCAATGGAGCCATCAACTGTTTGTTTACCCATATTCTTTAAAATATCTTCTTTTGTGTTCAGCAGAATAAAGAAATTACTTCCGGTTTGGAACAACTTGAGGTGAACTATCCATTTAAGCTATTGAAATCTGCACCATCATATTTTTTTTTTTTAATAATTCTCTCTCCAGGCACGTCTGGAAATCCGTGCGTTGCTAGACGCCATAGAGCCGTACCTCACATCAGAGAGTCGGTAAGACGTAAATATGTTCAACATTGATTCATGTCTTAATACAAAAGCTAAACTAGCTTACACTAATGAAAAATAAGAAGCAGAAAAGCATAACTTTGGCTAAACCAAAAAGTGTTTGTATGATAATTTGTTTCCTTATGAGTGTGTGATGTTCTTTTCTGTGTCTCAGCTCTAGTTTTAAACAGGCATTGGAAGCGCTACCACAGCTACAGAGTGGAGCCGACAAAAAGTGAGTTAAATCTCAAATCACAATTATATTGTGCCTTACACTGACAAATAAATATTAACTACTGGTCATTAGAGATTATTATAATTAGCACCAGTGGCGTGCACAGACCTCCTCAGGGGCAGGGGGGGAGGGACCAAAAAGGGCACTAACTAAAAAAAATGATTACTTCTTGATTTTTTTTTTGTTTTTATTCTTTCTTTCCTAGGCATTCTAAGAAAATATGTTGAAACAATTATTAGAATACATAACACATCAAATGAAAATATGGAAATTATGATAATATTACTAAATATTATTTACTTTACCAAACAAAACAGTGAGAATCAAGAAGGTAATTATGGAAAATTAATTTTTAGTTTTGTTGATGTTGTAAATTTAATGTATGTATTATATGTATGAAAGACAGTGTTAGCTATCATGAATCAGTAACACTTTACAATAAGGTTTCATTAGTTAACATTAGCTAATGAACTGCACTTCTACAGCATTTATTAATCTTAGTTAATTTCAGGATTTACTAAAACATTAAAATCAAAAGTTGTATTTGTTATCATTAGTTAATGCACTGACTGTGACATAACATGAATAAACAATTAACAGTTGTAGTATTAACTAAGATATAGCCTACAGTAACAAATGTCTTGCTCATGGTTAGTTCATACATGAGTAATGAACAAATGAACCTTATTGTAAAGCCTTAATATGAAAACAAAGATATAAGTTCCTCACAATTTAGAGTTGGACATGGACTTAAGATTTCATTAAACTAACTTAGATGTATTTCCCCTTGCACTTTTATTCCTTGGATAAAAACAGTGACTTTGTCACTCAGAATGCGTCTGAAATCGATTTATACTTTTATTGTAGTTAAGAATAACTCACATCCTGCAGCAACTTTTAGAGTAGCATGGTGATGGTAGGATAAATGTAATTTTCCGTATTAGCTTAAACGTTACCTGCTGCTCGTTTGAAGAGACATGCGCGAACTGCTGCATAGTGCGTACCAGAACCGTTAAATGCCAGTGCCATAGAGAGAATTTCTCTCTATGGCACTGGTTAAATGCGTATGAGGCGCTGCAAAGGAAACTCCGCCTACCACTTCTCAGCCAAATATTTTTTTAATATAATATTTGTTTGTATTATTATTGTTAGTGGCAAGGGTGTGTGTGTGTTTCATTTATTATAATATTTATAATTATTATTATTATTATTTACAATTATCAGAAAAGGGCACAATACATTTTGAGACCCCTCCCCCCTGTGCACGCCACTGATTAGCACCAAGCTCACCCATTAAATGTCATGCCACATGTGCAAGTGACCTTGTTCAGTTTGTGAAACCTGAGAGAGGGGTTGTAGCAGACCAATAAGTCCGCATAGAATTGAATTACGTCAGGGTACGCCGCAGGCTACGCGTGCTACACACAGCTTACGACGTAGCTACGCCGTGAGTTCGACGCAGAAGTATAAATTGGGCTTTTGGTGTAAATCATAAATCACTGAGCAAGTCCTGATAATATAAATCAATTCAAATTGTGAAACTTTTAGAACTTGTGGAAAAAGCATTATCTTCTTTATAGTGATCAACCTGCGTTTAAAGTGGGAAAGTACGAAATTGCAAGAAATACTTGTGATAGCATTCATTTGAATGGGTTGAAGGTCTTCAACCGATTGGTAATGTTTTATATCATATGCCATCATTTTCCAGCTAAAGTGTTTTTTATGAATGAATGTCATGGAGTTGTATCATGCAAGTTGTAAGATAACCTGATATAACCACAAATTAAAAAAATATCTTAAATTTATAAGCATTTTCAACACATACAGTACACTTCTGTTCAAAAGTTTGAGGTAGGTAGGAATTTTTTTGTTTTAAGTCTTATGCTCACAAAGGCTGTATTTATTTGATCCAAAATACATTATACTACTATACATTATACTATTTAAATATGTTATTATAATGTAAATATTAATGTAATTTATTCTTCTGATGGCATATATATATATATATATATATATATATATATATATATATATATATATATATATAGATTATTTATTAAGTTTACGAAAAGTACAGATGATGATTTGTGATGATTTTGTTTATTTGAGGGTACATTTGGCTCTTTTCTAATATCTCTCTCTCTCACTCTCTCTATTCTCAGACTCTTGGAGGAGCTACTGAATAAGTTTAAGAGCAGTATGAAGCTACAGCTTAACTGCTTCAAGCCTGCCTCTTTTCAGCCTGTGAAGCGATAAACCTTTACAAAACCCCAAGATTTCAACAAAGGCTCTGCAATGTAACACTTAGAGACCATTTCAGTTTTAAAAACCATTAACAGCCAATCTAGTGCAACTAATATAGTCTTTTCTACTTACTGAACAATGCTTGTGTTTTTGAGGATTTGGCAGTCTGTTGATAATTAATAGACACATTAATATGACACATTGTTTTGCCTCTTTGTCCATCTTATTGACCACAGTGCAGTTAAAAACCGAAATAAATCTGTGCGCTTACACAAAAGTGGGTTTTCTGCTAACGGTATTGTGCAAAATAGTTGCTAGATTAATTGCCAGGATTATGCTCTTGTGTGTGTGAGAGAGGTAGAGTTTTGCTCTTTGTAGATGAGACACTATTGAGTTCTGAAATGACTCTTGTCTTCATTTCATCAAAAGAGTCGTTTTGAGCTGAAGTCTATTATGACCACACTATCAACGATGCGTTAACACACCCTGTCTAGTGTCAGACAGAAAGGCGCACACCCTGCCCCTCCTCAGCAGTGTTGGGGTATTTTTATCTGTTCCGGGAGGAAGTGTTCAGTATTGAGAGACGTCCTTTACTGTAAACCTCTATTATTTGCTGTCCAACCCAGCATTGGCATGTGGTTTAGGAGCTTAGGATATAACTAACTAAAACACAAGCTAGGCACTGAGTTAAAGGGCACCTATTAAGCTTTTTACCTTCCCTTTAATGTGTACTGTACAGTAGCTGTTTGTGTATGTAAATGATCTATAAAGTTACAGGTCAACAAAAAAACATCACTTGTCTGAAACACCAAATTTGTACGTTTTTGGTCCTGTCATTATTTCTGTGACTTAGCAAATGTAGTGGGCAAAAGTAATGTCTGGAGGGGATATTTGCACAATATTTGCTTTTAAATAACACTTCAGGGTTAAACAACCAAAATATGAAGAGTCTGTTATGTTGGGAAGAGGAATACACTAAACTTGGTTAAGGTATTAAAATCACAAAATGATTTGTCCATAAAGACAAACTCCAGCATATTATATATGGGTTGTATTGTACTATGCAAAAAAGGCATAGAAAAACAAAAGTCTCACAGGAAATAAGCATACGTTGACAATGTAATCAGCTATTAATATTTTGTTCGTTCACTCTCGTTTTTATTACAGCAGACATTTTCCATGGCATTGACTCACTCAACTTTGTGCATGTGTTATGCTTAACTTCTTTCCATTCTGCCTTAAATGGATAGTTCACCCAAAAATTTTAATTCTGTCATCATTTAGTCACCCTCAAGTTGTTCCAAACTTGTATAAATTCTTTCTTCTGCTGAACAAAAGAAGATATTTTGAAGAATGTCAGTCACCAAGCAGTTGATGGACCCCATTGACTTCTATAGTATGGAAAAAGAAATACTATGGAAATCAATGGAGTCGCATCAACTGTTTGGTTACCGACATTCTTTAAAATATAGAGGTTTGGGCCCACTTGAGGGTGAAGTTCTTCCCAAAGAACTTCCTACACCTTCCTACACCTGCTGCAGACATGCGTCCCCAATACCATTATGTTTTCCCTGCTGTGCTTAATGGCGCCACGCATGCTTTTGGTATTAAAACAATCCATTAATCTCCTCCTAACATCCCTGACACCATCCAATGCTAGATGGTTAAATATTGACTTGTTGGACTGGAGAACATGGCTCAAATCCTCCATACTCCAATCCTTATGTTCTTTAGCAAATACAAAAGTGTTTTTTCCAGTAGCTTCTTGAAATTGGAGAATGGAGGTCCCATCCAGGTATTTAGAAACTGTTTTGAGGTGCTCCCACATTCAGGTGATTTCCATCCTCCTGTTTGCTTATTAATTGCTTAATAAATGCTTACTAGTCTTCCTTGACAAGCCACACCACTTAACATTCTACATGGTATTGGTCTCACTGTGCTTTGAAGTAATTATGTGGATATTGTGACCATTCACATCCAGCACATGAGCAATATCCAAAATCACTAGAAAAAACAACTTGCATTTGCTAAAGAACATAAGGATTGGAGTATGGAATATTTGAGCCATGTTCTCCAGTCCAACAAGTCAATATTTAACCAAAATCAATTGACCAGATTTAGTCATTTTCACAATATCCTCCCTGGTTGGAGAGGAGTGCTTCTTCCATCTTGTCACTTTCATTAAAACCCACAGAATAACATCTAATAATAAAGCTAATATGTGCCACAAAGTGATTTATTGAATTATAGGCTGGGAATAATGAGTGCACGATTGGTGTGACCACTTGGCCAAGAATGACTTTTATTGCATCACGAAAATTATGCAATAGAAATGTGGAAGGCATACTTTTAAACTCCAGGCACAACTTCACGACATGCTTACAAAATATTTCATAAATATTTATTAAAAACTTTGAATAAAGTGTGAAGCAGCCAATTTTCCTAGGTGGAACATCGCTTTTGGTCACTACTGTACATCAGAATGAAAAAAAAAAAAGAATTATGATATTGTGAATGAGCATATTATGGGCACTTTAAAATCTCTCGCAGGCTGCCAACATGGCATCAAGAAAACCACAATGATTTGGATATTTGTTTTTACCGTTGTCTCATCGTAACTCGTTCTATTATTGTTGTAAACCTGATAAGGTGCTGCGAAGTGACGCAAACCAATTTTTTTCCCAACACTTCAAGTCTTGTTTGTTGATTTCTATTCTTCTAAAATTAGAGTGCTTAACACCCACTCATTTAAGGAAAGCAGTTTGACAAAATTGCATCAAAGCCCTGTGCGGCACCAGGTGAAAGAGTGGGTGTATTGATCTCAGGCTGTACAGCTTAAGGGAAGTTTTTAATGATTGCACCTTTCCACTCTGTAGGCAGCGGAAAATGATCCAAAACATGTTTATGTGCTAATGTAGAGCCGTGAACCCATAAACAGTGGAAAACTCAAAGAAATTTTGTTTGTGTAAAAGTTTTCTCAGGATGTCCCATGCATCCCAAAGCTAACAGTCTCATCCTATAGCGTAATATAAGACTTTTTCATCCGAATATTCACTTCTCAAAAGAAATAGGCTGAGCAGAATTATACATAACATTGAGTCAAACTGGCTGTTTTCATTGAGAAGGAAGAATAAATAATACTTCTGTCAGTCTGCCTCTTCCTCTGTGATGTCATCAACCTGAGACTGCCCGCACCATCCTGTCTCCAAACCACAAACACCATCCTGTGTGTGCTGTCATACACACCTCGTCTATATTCTCTGCAGTAACATACTTCTGTTCAACCTAAACGAGGGCTTGAAGTCCCCCAGATCCTCACATGTTCATGGGGATTCCAATGTTTGTAGTGGGGGCTGAAAGTAATACCCTCCAGCCCACCACACCAGTGATGGAGAGACTTCATCAAAATACAGTAAAAAATAGTAATATTGTAAAATATTGTTACAATTTAAAATACCTGTTTTCTATGTAACTAATTAAAAAATGCGATTTATCCCTGTTAAGCTGAATTTTCAGCATCTTTACTCCAGTCTTCAGTGTCACGTGATCCTTCAGAAATCATTCTGATTTGCTGCTCAAGAAACATTCACTATTATTGTCAATGTTGAAAACAATAGTGCCGCTTAATATTTTGTGAAAACCGTGATACGTTTTCAGGATTCTTTTATGAATAATGGTCAGAAGGACACCATTTATTTGAAATAGAAATCTTATAAATGTTTTTACTTTTGATGAATTTAATGCATCCTTGCTGAATAAAAGTGTTAATTTCTTTCATAAATAATGGACTTAAATGACTTTCTGTACTGGCTTTTGAACTATAGTGTGTTAAAGCATATTTGGTCATTGTATTTTTAACTTTTTTTTGGGCTGCCCATGTTACCATGTTTAATTTTCACCCCATTTCAGGAATGAGTGCACACAGTCAGTTTTTCACCTTTTTTTATTAAAACAAAAGGTGACATGAATTTTGAGGCATTCTGGAAACCTCAATGACATAAAAGCAAAAGTAGTGGAATAAAAAGTATAACATTTTGTCAGAATAATACAGAAAAAGGTTTATAAAAGAACCGCCATTTGAAAACTGAAAGGTTTTCATACTTTTTTCTCGTCTAAATGCATAGCCTATATACATCAAAATCCTAATTCTTTGGCTTTTACTATCTAACTGCAATACATCACAGCTCAAACAAACGTAGCAAGAAACAATCAGTCACAGCTAATATTCACACTTTACATTCTTTTCTGTCATGTCAGCAAACAGCCCACATATTTGACAGTAAACCAACATGATACAATCATTTATCCTCGTGAGTTGTACACAGATTTGCATCTTTCTCAGTATTACACAAGACAAAAGTCTGCGTCTGATGCTGTCTGTTAGCACTATAGATTATTCTGGTGGGATTCTGCTCAGTTCAAGAGTCCTGAAGCTCCAGGTGCACCGTAGAATTCCAACATTTGCCTTTTACACTTTAGCTTACAAAACTTATGGGCTTTTTACAATAAACCAAGGATTTACATTCCTGGGTTATATTCTTCCATGTTTCATACTGTTCAACCTTCATCCTGGGTTAGTAATTAGTCCTGGGTTGTCAAGTTTCGAGATTTTCCCTGGGTTAACATTGTTGTTTGCATATTGATTGGACGAGTATGGCACTTGGTGAGCCTGCAAGCTATTTTACCGTAATAACTTCTTGTCCATTATCTGTTGATAAGCAGAACGTCTTAACCGTGGGTTAAAAATGGCGCTAACCTCCTTTCAAAATTACAAGTGTGAAAATAGCTTAACGGGGTAGTTCATTCAAAAATATAAATTCTGTCATTATTCACTCAGCCTCATGCCATTGTAAACGTGTATGACTTTCTTCTGTAAACCATGAAAGCAGATAATTTGTGAAATGTTTTCATGTTGTCAATACAATTGAAGTCAATGGGCTCCAAAGTTGTCCAATCTTCTTGTTTTCCACAGGAGAAAGAAAGTCATGCAAGTTTGGAACAACATGAGAGTGAATAAATTATGGCAGAATCTTTATTTTTGGGTGAACTATCCCAGTAATCCAGGATTTAAACTTGCTTTAACCCAGGGTTAAACAAGATTTAATCCAGGGTTAAGCACAGAGTGACAAGCCTCCAGGGTCAATTTTGAGAGCTGTTGTTATTGTGATGTGTAATGACTCTGTGGTAATCTTGGGTCGGTGAGATGGCGTGTTCAGGGGGAAGGTGTGAAAGCTCATGGCTGCGGATGTAGTTCATGCTGCCCGGGTGACTGAGGTAGAGAAGCTGGCGAGCAAACAGTGGCTCAACCTGTGACACAATGATAAGAGCAAATTAAGCAAATGACTACATTAATCATTATGTTTTGTTCATAACTGTTCATCAGTATTAAAAAGAACCACAGAAATGTCATATTTGAAAGGTTAAAGACAAACCTGCACTGTGAATGTCCTTCTTGGCCTTTGCGCATCAGTACTCTCATCCTCAAAGAATAGCAGCACTTGGGAACATGGCGCAGGACGAGCGTGCAGGGCGTAACTCTGCAACTCTACAGGAGATACGGAGGAGGAGGAGACAGTTTATTCACAGCCAATGGCAAGTGAGATCAGTAAATACATCGGCAAATGGTTGGAAGAGGGAGATAATGGAGATCTACACTACCAATCAAACGTTTGGGGTCAGTACAGTTTTTTGTTTTCGAAAGAAGTCTCTTATACTCACCAATTTGACCAAAAATACAGTGAAAACAGTAATATTGAGAAATATTTTCTATTTGAAGATATTTTAAAATGTGATTTTTCATTGTGATGGAAAGGCTGAATTTTCAACATCATTACTCCAGTCTCCAGTGTCACATGATCCTTCAGAAATCATTCTAATATGATGATTTGCTTCTCAAGACACATTTTATTATTATTATCAGTGTAGAAAACAACTTGATATTTTTGTGAAAACCATTTTTATAGATAATTTGATGAATAGAAAATTAAAAAGAACAGTATTTATTTGAAATAGAAATCTTTTGTAACATTATAAGTGTCTTTACTGTCACTTTTGATCAATTTAATACACCAATCAATTTTGAATAGGATTGTATACACATACGAACCCCCTGAATGTTTTTGTAAATTTTCCAATTACTGGTCGAAATGTCCAATTCTTAAACTATTTTCTTGAATCTTGAATATTTGGCTGCATCCTTGCTACAATGTGTTCGTTTGTAAATGGCAGGTAATTGAACATGTTTTTCAAGCCATTGGGTAAAGCATATGATCTCATCTCTTTCTGTAATACGAATGTATTTCTTCTAATTTCATCTCATTTCTTTCCATACTGTGAGCTTTAGGTCGAATGTGGCACATGTGATTTCTGTGGTATTTGAGTTGTACTCATCATATGCTGGAAAGTTCTGTGAGAATCACAACAATCAGTGAATCTGTTACAGAAAGTGGGAGTTGTAACTCATAGATGACTGACTGTCACTAAATATCAACCCACAGATAATGTGACACACTGTTTACTGTAAAAGCCTTGATGTGTTTGTTTACTGTAAATTGTGTGTATGATATGTGCAAATGTGTGATGATGTATACAAACAGTGAATTAATTAATAGACAGAGATATCAAGGTTTACAATAAATGGTTCTCAGTTTTGCTGAGAAAGATGAGTGATTAAGTAACCTGTTTTTAACATGTCATCAGATCATTTGTTTGTCATAATATTTATCTGAAATGCCCACATGAATACATAAGCATGCACTAACCTGTTATGAACAGATGAGTGTCCAGCAGTTTGCAGTTCTGCTCTCTCTCCAGCTTGTTGGGTTTGTCAGTAGGTGGAGCGTGAGCTCCCTCCCAGTACACCCTGCAGGGGCAGCGGCGGCGGGCGTAGAGCCCGTCAGGAGCCATCCAGAGTATAACACCACGCTCCAGAGATGCCCTTTCAGCATGAGGGAGTTCAACCAATTCTGGAGCCCCAGGTGAAGCGAAGGCATGTCCCTCTCTGCTAGGGCCCAGCTGACAGCCCTCTGGACTATTCACTGTTACCTCTCGCACCAGGGAATCCCGGTAAAACACCACCACGTTTAAGCGGTAATCTAATCGAGAAGAAGATCAAATAAAAAAAAACGTTAATATGGTCTTTAAACACATGAGTTAAAAAATGTATTATCATGATTGGAGCCGTTGATGTCAAGACAAGTAGGAAAAAATATAATGCGAAATTGAACGGTACCATATCAGCTAGCTATCAGCCAATATTAGAGTTTTTTAACATTTAGATTACTTGTCATCACCTAATTCTCAATTGAAGGTAATCTTTAAAAACACAAAAGTCAGCATGAAATGAAAATTCACCCCATGTATTTTCTATATGCATGTTAGTGATCTTATTGTGAAGAATTGATCCATGCATATTTCTTCTTTTTTTTTCACCTCGTAATTTAAATTAAAATGTCTTCATAATTATAACTCAATCGTCTCTCCAATCATTAAGTTCACTTAAACTAAACCCTTTCTTACAACTGACTGCAAGCATTCATTTAGATCTGCCTCCATTCAGTCAACAACTGAGGGATAAAAAGTCTTTTTTTTTTTCAATCATCTGTTTCACTCAGATGTGCGTCACAATACAGTAGAAAATATCTGTTGTTAATTCTGAAACATCATGACTTTAAATGTGATCTTTCTCAAATCTCAAAATGAATATCCATTTTTCATTCTGTACATCATCGTTTTGTGATGCTTAAATTACCTTATGTTGTTGATGACGTAATTGCCTCATCACATGAAAATAATTACAGACTTTTAGTTATTGGTCAGAATTTTTAACATTGCTTTTCAAACCGATCTCCGAAATCATCTAGATCAGGGGTGCCCAATCCTGCTCCTGCCGATCGACTGTCCTGCACAATTCATCTCTAGTCGATTGGCAAGAACAGGATTGGGCACCCCTGGTCTAGATGATTTCGGAGATCGGTTTGAAAAGAAAAGTGAAAGAAAACCTGATCTAGATGATCCTCTCGATACAAAATCAGTATAAGAAGTATCTATACTTGAAGACCAATCAATCCATTCCTATTAAGCCTGTCAAAGTCTCTGTGTGTTTATGATTATGTTTGAGCGTGTACAGTACCTGAGAGGGCCAGAGCCTCAGCGGATCTCATGCTGGTGTCCAGGGTGAAGGGTGACGGCTGTGGATCAGATGCATTGCAACTGAAGAAGGAGCCACTGAACTGGTACCCTGCACATACATAAATATCCCAATGTAATTGCTTGCTGCATGAACTTGCTTGTATACATTCTCTTTCAAGCACACACAGTAAGACAGTACCAGGGTCCCAGCGTGGAGTGTACGGGCTCTGGCTGTAAGGGATCTCAGGCAGGGTGGGGAAATCCCTCCATCCTCTCTCTGCAGGAGAAATGTAGTTGCACACCTGTAATGACAAGTGCATACAGTGATCCGAAGGGCAAAGATCTGAACACACAAGCCAAAGTACAACTAAGATGATGTTTGATTCTAACCTGAGAAGGTGCTGGTGCATAAGGTGGGTGTATTGGATAACTAGGTGAGCTTGAATTGGACTGTGAATCATCAATAGATCTGGAACCTGCAACATTTAAAATATTATATATTTATAATATATATCAGATATCTAAAGAAATATTTATAAAATAATCAGCGGCAAAAAGCTGTTCTAATCTTTTTGATGTCCTTCATTTACATTATGAAGAAATATGAGAGCACTGAATATGGACTACACAAACTTATGTGCTGATTTAGAAATGCCTTTGATGTTTTTCTCCTCCCTTGCCTTTTTTGGATCCTTCCGGAATAATCCTATACACTTTATAGGGGTCCGATATGTCAAGTTGACTGCGCTCCACAATTTCCTCAAAGTCATTGCTCTTGTTAAGAGCACACCGAAGACGCGTTTTCCAAGTTGGTGGGTCGGGTTTGTCGATCCCCTCCCGGTACTTGCCTTTGAATAGTGCCCAAGCCTGCGGGAAAAACAAGAGGCCAACATATGGGTCAATCAGATACAAGGATATCCATAAAAATTTGAAATATTTAAAGTAATCTGGTTTAAATACATGTGGCAAGTTCCTAGGAATGTAATCTTTGTTTTATGTTGGTTTTTATACACTTAAAAAAAAAAAAATTGCATATGGTAAAAATGTAAAAAGTACTTTCCTTCCATCCTGAAATTTTTTTTTATTATTGTTTTGTTTGTTTATTATTTATTATATTAGCTATTTTTTTTTTGTAATCTTTAATTTTTGAAATCTGAATATCAGACAATTTGACCTGAAGGAAAAAAAACTGCGATTCTCATTAAAAAGGGCGGGATATTTGATTATGCAAACACTACTTATGTCAACACTGTATTACTTCACCCTCTGGTGCTCATTTTTGACCCAAAAAGTAAGGTGTTTTTATTTTTTACTTCATCGGAAAGGTTTGAAACTTTTTTGGCACTTGCTATGTGAAGACAAAAAAAAAAAAAAAAAAAAAACACATGGACATGATTCAAAAAGGTAAAATTGTCCTGAAAAAATAGTCATACTAGTGCTGTAATGGGAGACAAATTTCATCTAATGAAATCTTTTGGTACTGCGGCCAAACAAAATCTTACTGAAAGCAAATTTTTTGAGATATCAACCTCAAATTTGGAACACAACATTGTTATGGCTTTGATTTTCATGCAGTTTTAGAGTAAAACGTGTTTTTGAAAATATAGATTTCATATAAAAATTGAAAATAGTATTTTTGTGCATTTTTCATAACAATAAACGTAAAATTCTGTCACTTTTTAAGTTCACTTTTGTAAACTTTTTTCACTTCAGCAATAATTTACTTAAGCTTTTGCTTTAAAGCATTCAAGATGTACGACAGTATAAGTTGGAAATTTAATGTTCAGGTCTATGCTCAAAACGTGAATAAATGGAGTATAACTAGCCTACTGCGTAAATATAATGTAGTAGCATCAAATATTAAATAAAAAACATAATCAAACTAAAATATAGTACATTCCTTTCATTTAAAAAAAAAAATATATAT
Source organism: Siphateles boraxobius (assembly GCF_051911475.1). Taxonomy (NCBI): domain Eukaryota; kingdom Metazoa; phylum Chordata; class Actinopteri; order Cypriniformes; family Leuciscidae; genus Siphateles; species Siphateles boraxobius. Next base: position 9,070,785 of record NW_027509208.1, read on the forward strand.
AAAAATTTGTTCATTTTTGACCACCATGCGAATAGCACCACTGACATGTTTTTACTGTCTCCGAACACCATGGACACTTTTTAACTTTAAGGCCCACAAAAATATAAAAAAATCAATTGGAAATTGGAAACATGCGTTGTCTAAGATTTGTATTTGAATGTACTAATAACAAAAATGAGCGTTCGTCATTGACTCACTCGTGTAACAACTCTGTTCACTGTTTGCAACACGAGTAGGCTAAGGTCCCATGGGAGAACGTTACTGCTGACGTTTCTCATCCCCTCCATGTTCAATCTGCCTGTACCTTAAAGAGCGCTGCATCCTCATCCCTGTTGTAGTCCTGCTTCCCCGCGTGCTTCCACGGAATCCGAAAGATGCTCTTCTCGTCGTTCTCCCACACGAGTCCAGGGTATTTTCCGGTGTCCACCTGCTCGATCAGCCACTGACGCAACTTTCCGTTACCTGAGCCCCCCGTCATCGCGCGCTCTTCATCCGAACACATCTGAGAAGAAAAACGTATTTAATTCAGATATCATTACCAAATTAAATTGAAATGGTTAAAACAACTATATAGATAAATAACTAAACACGCAAGTAAGTCTTAATTGAAAACGATATATGCCTACTGCAGAAAGTAGTACTGGAGCGCGTGCTGCCCTCTTTCAGAGCTTTCGAGTTTTGAAATGTGTCAATACCGTAGTTCAGCTTTCGACCGCGACTTTTCTTCAATCGTTTGCATTGACAGGGGCGGAGCGTTCGCCACACACACAGTCACAGGATTCCACGCACCTGCAGCGCGCGTGAGATACACGACTGACGTCCCGTAAGCGCGCGGGGGCTGCTCATGGTAGGCAATTTAACCCACGCACACCAAAGCGGGACTTTTGGCGTTTAATAAAAGAAATTGAATTTCTTTTAATTCGATGACGTTGAAATGTCAGCTGTGTTTATAGATAGGCCTATCATGTTGTGCATTTGTTGTCCAAATCTTTGTCTGGATTCCAAAGTGGGCACATGCAATATTAGCCAACTATACAGAAATTAGTGGGCTCGTTGAATAACACAAAATAACGTTCTGAAAATATTAATAAATCTTACTGATTGTTTATGGGGAATTCAGGTGAAGTGATGAATATGTTCCAGATTGCTCAGCCTCTAATACCATTTTACACCACCTTTATGGTCTTTCTTTTAAATATATAAACGTACTTTCTTAAGGTTTTCAATTTAAAAAATATCTCTATTGCGTGTCAAACATTTATGACAATCACAAACTAACGAGGCCTATCGCTACTTTATAAACTATCACGATTTGTGTGGCTTGTCATTTTACATAGTATAGGCTAGCTACAGCTGTGTAATTTGTTTGGAAAAGTTTTTTTTCCCCGTCATCAGAAAGCTCCAAACTATGTGAAAGCATTTCACTAGTGTCAGTGGCACTCTCATTAGGCCGTTCAGTGTCTATTTGTAGCCAACAGAGGGCAGTATCATTCTATTCATTTATTATATTTATCTATAATAAATAATGAAATCGCAATAGAATTTTAAAATGTTGCTCATCCTACAAAAGTCATTTTCTTCCAGTAGTAGTGGGAGACTATGGTTTAATGGGATAACTGGATCATAGTTCACGATAATGCTGTCATTAAATTGTAAGATATCAGATATTACAGTTTTTTACAATCGCTATGACAATTTTTTCAATACTTTTAACAAATTTCCTAAACTCTTAATACAGTTAGCATTACATCCATCTGTGTAAGCTATACCAATAACACATTTCTTGTTGCCTTGACACAAAATGCATACAATTAACACAAATGTAAAATGCTTGAACTTCTTTTACACACAAGCTCAAACAAGACCAAAACAATGGATTTTTACTGGCAAATTTATCAATGCTTTAACACTGTATGTCAGAACAGATAACACCATGTTCTAAACCTAACCTTACAGGCTGAAGTCAGGCTGAAGTCAAGGTAAACAGCTGTTTATATTGTGAATTGAAACACAAATATATCCCCTGTATTTTATTCTATTGTTACTCAGAAACAGCTGATTGAATTATGCAAATGTATACATTTATTTTTATTTATTTTATTTATTGCAACAATTCTGTCTCTGTCTTCGTTTTTTCATTACAGCAACCGTACATTCTATAAAGCACTCTGAGATGGGTCTTTTTTATTGAATTTCTACAGCAAAAGACCTAAACCCAATGAAACAAAAATGTAGAGAGGCTTCAAAAGAAACTGCAGTGCAAAACACAATCTATGATCAATACAATATACTGTCTGTTGTATAAGGGCAGACCAGACACATATAAAAATAATGCAGTTTCTGTAATTCCATCTGATGTTGGTGTTTTTATGACATTGTGCTCTGATTGACTAAATCTTCCTGTTGGACGAGAACATATGTTAGTGTTTTGAAAAATTATTTGATTTTGAGACATGTTTGCAGTGTTTTGGTAGACATAGTGTTGATAGTGTATTATTGTATTTTGAAAATTAGTGTTGGAGTTTAGTTTGCAATGTGTGATTTTGAGCATGAAATTAACTGTTTTGCCAATTGTGTGTTGTAGGTGTGTTGGTTCCTAAGAGTTTAGGAAATTTGTTAAAAGTATTGAAAAAATTGTCATAGCGATTGTAAAAAACTATAATGTTTGCCCTCTTACCCCATCTTCATTGAGTCCATCAAGATTTTTTCAGTGAATCAAATATGTCGAGGTGAGAAAATTTGAAACCTTTCTTTGCCAAAAAAATGAAAAATGAAACACCAGCAATTATTAATTATTATTATTATTCGAGTCATTCTTTTTAAAATAGCTATAGGCATGTGAATTATTAAAATGCGTCAGAAACTTAAATTCTGATAAGATATGCAAGCCTGTGATAAATTACGTTACATGGCAGACATAATTTATGGGGGGAAAAGGTCTACAGCCTTATGGTTTTGCTTCATTTTCCAGGATATGGGGTTTATAAATTGAAAAAAAAAAATATTGGCTATATAAATTGATACATTTCTTGAGTCATTTGGAATTCATATTAACTTGGAAACGTTTTACCATTATTCATTGTTTATTTTTTGCTACGTTTCAAACGACTTGAAGATTTTATCGTTTTGCTCTATCCCAGACCCAGACTTCCAAACAATGGGTATAGCCTATCCATTAGTAAATTGTGAATTATTACACGTTTAAACGATATATGAAATAATCATCATCACTTAATTGTCCAATTTATTGGGCGAAAATTGCTTTTTGCCCATAATAAAACCTTAGCAAAATATCGAGGTAAATAAATCACTTTTATTGTGCGTAATCAAAGCAATATTTCGTCTACAGATATGCATACGCGATACGTACACTGATGAACGTGTAGTTAGAAGATAGATTTTAAACTTGAGTTTGAGTTAAAGTCACCCTGGCCAAAAGTGCCCATAGTTGATGAAACAATTAGGCCTATTAATCACAACTGAAACTCAAAACCGAAAGCCCCGACCCTGACGTAATGTAGCCTAAATAAAATGGCAGCGGCCTCTGTAACAGTGAAAGATATAGTTTACACGTTTCCGTTTGCTTTGGCATCTTATTACAACATTAGTAAACAGTAAACATTAATTGATTACAATGACGTGGAGTTTAATTATTTTATTATTATCATCAACGACAGCAAATACGAACACGACTTTATTATGGGAATTGTAATAGAAATGAATAATTTCCGAGGAAAAGAACAGCTCTGATTATCAGACTATCCGAGTTGTCATCTTGTAGTAAGTAAACAAATCCAACCCAGTCTCATATAAAAATGTACCCTGACTACGTTGGTCCAAAGTGCATTGAACAAATCTGGTGTTTGTGCGTAGAGTAGGCTGATATCACCCATAGGCATGATGATATGGCGAACTCTTGACGAAGTTTTATAGGCTAACGTTACGCAGTTCCCAGGATGTGACTACGTGATAACAAATTAGATGAGCTCATGTAATTGGGTTAAATACACGCAGTCTGAAACTGGGAACAAGGAAGAAGAGATGCGAAAGTCAAAGTAAGTTATGTGAGTTTCATTTGTCCCGGAAACTCCCTGCCAGAATGGCTGAAAAAAAGTGTTGCTGTAAAAATGAGCAAGATTCTTCGGACGACAGCTTGGATGAAACTTGTATTTTCTGTAGGATCGCAAACGGCGACGATCCATACACTGAGATTCTAGCGGAAGTAAGTTGATCTTTATCCTAGATAACCAGGATTGGCTCCGTGAACGATTGAATGAATGCTTTGAAAACAGTTATCCGGTACGCAAAGGGGGTAGGCCTATATAATGGACAAATTGTTCTTTAATTTTTTACTTAGTAATTTTTTACTTTTATATTCACGTTATAGGTTATTATCACGTTATTTACACGTTTTCATTAAGCGACTTACAAAGTAGCCTACAGCATTAGTGTAGTGCTGTGTGGCTGTCCTTAAAAGAGGAAGAGCTTAGACAAAAATCTGAATTCTATAAACTAATATGATGACCATATTATGAAATAAGAAAGTAGAAAATAAAACAATTTAATATTAGGCTACTTTACTCATTATTAACATTATTATTATACTCTAATTTGTACTTGCTTAACTCAAATATATTCTATTTTTGAGTCAGAACTTTTGCTGTGATCTCGAGTGGTGGTCATATTAGTGATTTCACCCTTAGGTAATTTCTTATTGGCTAAAAAAGCTAATGAGCATATATGGCCTTCAAGTGGCTTTTTAATGAGTGAAAAAGGGATGGCATTACAACTCACCCTATGTGACTCATCCAGTATCCTGTCCCATGTGTGTATAAATGCAGGGGTGTCCAAAAGTCTGTACATATACGCAATAGTGTACATGCAAACAAAATGTAATTTACTTTTATCAAGTGTATTTACTTCTATTTAGGTTTTCCCTCTATTTTCAGTAACATAAATATAAGTTTTTTGTTTATAATGCAATTACATAATCAGTATAATGTACATTAAATGTCAAGGTAAATAAAACATGGAATGTGATTCTTTGACAGGATGAGGAAATAGTTTGTTTCAAGGACATTTATCCAGGTGCACCTCATCACTACCTGGTTATACCAAAGCAACATATCCATAGCTGTTTGTCACTCCAAGCAGATGATATAGGTCTAGGTAAGATTATGTCATTTTTTAAGTTTCATTTGACTAAAGTGAGTAAAGCTGTTTTGCGAATGGCTTCTGTATTTCTATTCCCAACAGTAACAGATAGATAAATGAAGAATTGATCTCAGGTTTATAATTAACATATTATTATCATTTATTTTTAATAAAATGAACCATTAACACAGTAGGTTTTTCAATAATCTAAATGTGATTGTCTTGGGCAGTTAGGAGGATGGCAGATATGGGAAGAGCTGTGCTGAAAGCCAGGGATGTCACAGATTTTGAAGACATCAGGTTTATATTCTACAACACTACTATTATATTAATCAAGTGTTTATTTGGATGAAACCGTTATTAAATGACAACATGACTGTATTTTAGTCTAGGTTTCCATGTGCCTCCATTTATCACCGTCCCCCACCTGCACTTGCATGTTCTTGCACCTTTCAGTCAAATATTTATATGGTCAATGGAAAAGTATATACGCTACTGGTACCTCACTGTGAGTAAACTAATGACCCTTCTGGCATTTCCTATGACCACGCTTGGTTGCATATGAGTTCTCATTGTTTCTCTGTGATGTCTTATAGGAGGAGAAGTTGCTTCACAAACTGACGAAGAATGAAAAGTCGGATGATCGTAAAACTACATGTAATAAATATGCAGCCATTTAAAGCTATGTGAGCTTGAAATGACAAGACACTTTAGTGAAGATCAATGGTCATTGTTTATTTTATTGTTTGGTTTCAGCCCTCAAAAGCCTGCATGTCACTTTTTTAATTTGTTTTTTTAACACTTTAAGTATTTTAAAAACTGAAATGGATGCACTAGAACAGTCAATTACTATTTATAAAGCGTTATATAAGTGTAATCTAATCAATAATAATTTGTTATTAAACAGATGAAAATGGAAATTTTGTGTAGTTGATTGTTACAAATTCTATTGTGAAAGATTTATACATTGAGCCATAAACATAACTCATTGATAGACTGTCACACCATTTTATGTTTCATGCAGTGTTCATGTCACATTTGTGACACGTATGGTATTTTCTATAGGGACAAGGAAACGTTATGTGAGAAACAACTCCTAAATAGTTATAAAATATGTGTAAATTATCCAGAGTCCAGTGGCTTCAAGTCCATGCAGGCAAAGTAAAACGTACAATTCTATATTGAGATTATATCACACAAGGCAAACGAATAGAGCTGTCAACAGATTTGGCCTAAATTATTTTAAAACCTTTATTGTTTCCTCATTCTAGCTAAGAGAGACTAAAAACTCAAGAGAGAGTGAGAACGTACTAGGAACGTTTCCCTCATGGTGTCGGATGTTGTTACATGGATAAGAAAGTTCACTCTGTGTACAAAAAATGGACTCAGTTGATGATTTCTATCCAGTTAGCCCATAAAGATGAAAGAATAGCCTAGACCTACCTATCGATATTTTCTGATATGCTAATTCTACTGCAAATACTGCAAAAACCAAAACATTTTGTCACATGCAATTCACGTAATAATAAAGACAAACCAAATAACAATTACATAATATAAGATATTTTATTGAGCTAATATATTTATCTCAAAAAAGAAAAACAACATGAAAAGAAAAATATCAACTTGCATTGGCAAAACATGGCAGATGCTTCATATTCCAGATATTTAATGTAAAAGGGTCTAGAAAGTGCATATTCAATTAAACCACCTTAGATGAATGAAAGATGTAAGATGTAATAAAAGATATGACAATGTAAGATATTAATAAATAGCCTATCCTCTAATAAAACATCAGATTAAAAGCTCTTTTGTCTTTGTTAACTCTTACTTCAAACACTGGCTGTGAATGTGATTTCTAGTATACTGTATGTTTACAGGTATATTAATCTGCAAATGAAAAGACGTCTTCATGAAGGCATGTAGTGAGGACTATGTGTTGTAGTGAAACTAGTCTTTCATTTTCTTTGGCTTGTTTTACTTGTTTGCTTACTTTGTGGTAATTCAAAGAGCTTAGTCTTGGCAGACAATGGTCTTGAAATACAGAAGTCAGCAGATACTGCAGGCCTCCAAAAGTCCACACAGTTCACAATTGCTCTGATCAGTTTTTTGCACATGGAAAGCATCCACAAAACAGTTTCTTGAATGGGTTGTTTTTGTCATGTCTCTTTGCCCGTTCCAGTTTGACAAGGACTTCACCAAGCATAGCATCAGTTTTCTGAACATTGTTTAAGATGTAGTCGGTCATGGGTCCTTGTTCCTCTACAAGCATAGCCACGTCCAGGAACACTTCATGAAGGCTCTTGATTCGGCTTTCTAACTCAAGCAGGTCCCGATGTCGACTCTCGATCTGGTTGAGCGCAGAACGAGCCGTTTTCCCTTCTGACATGACGTTATCGGTGAAGATGTTCCACTGACCGTTCTCTAGCATCTCATCAATCTGGTCACCTGACACCTCTCGGCCCACGATCTCCATTTGTCGTTGAATGTGACGCTTGCACGATTCCTTGTGACTCATCTCAGCATCGTTGTAATCGGTTATTGCGTCTCGGAAGTTGTTGCTTAGGCTGGTGTACTGTGTTCGGGCGATTCTTGCCACAGCAGAGTTGATGCCATGCTCCTCTTCAAGCTCTTTGGCATGGGCATCCATTTTTTTTAGACGTGTCAGAACCTCCTCACCACGGGTCTTGATGTCCCCAGCGATGACATTGGCGTCATGCTTTACGTGTGTTGTACGAGTTGGTTCGCTAAGTAAACGTGTGTTTTGGTCCCTGAGACGCTTCACCTCCAGACGGATGAGCTGAATCTCACGCCTAGTGTCCTGAGCCTCATCGAGCACAGACTCCATCTCATTGCTGTTGTCATAAATGACGGCCTGCTGGTGGAATTCCTCCATGTCAACATTGCTGAAAGATTCGGATTCCAGCTCTTCCAGATCACTGTTAGACACTGAAATGGTCTGAAGATGATCCAGTCTGTCCCTCATGATTGCTAGAGGGGAGAATAAACAACAAAGGACACCATCTGATGTTGGCTAAACAGTCAAAAACAATTTAACAATCCCTTGTGTAGCCTAGTTGTTGTTTTCAAGCATAAACTCATTTTCATTCTTTGTCTACCTTCTGAAACTGACTGTAAAAGGGGGGATACTACTTCCTTATCAACACTGAAAAAGTCACACGCCTAACAAGTTCATCTGTGAAACTATTTCTGACTGGCGTCACTCACCAAACAAGTTTGAATGGATTGAATTGATAGTTCAGCCTTTGTTGCTTCATAAATGGTGTTCTCTCCAATTATGAATATTTTACTAATAAACGTATGAATAAGATATCTAAAAATATTGAACTAAATTCAAGTAACTAAAGCTTTACAGTTTACAAGATAAGAAGGCTATATGTAAACCTGTTTTTCTAATTTTTCAAATGACAATAAACAAGATTTAATGAAATTTACTCAAAGCAGCATTTTACTATTTGTTTTCATTGAAATGAATTGTATAGGCTACATTGTCAAGCATTTTACAGTTTTACACTGACAACATTCTAACGAATATACTTCTTTTATGAATAATTCTCTATTAAATTGTAAAATAGAGGCTGACAAAAGTAAAAAAAATTAAATAAAGCCCATGTCGTGCACTACAAAGCACATTACCTTATATTTTTGTCCAAAATGTCACCAGTTTAACTTCTGTCGATATTTCATCTGAAGGCTGCAGCTCCATCCTCACTGCAGCTGTAATGGGTGGGTGGGGATGAAGGAATGCGCGACGCGTTCCAGGGCGTAACTTTGACGCCAAACCTGTTCGCTCAATAGAAAGTCAGAAGTGTGTTTCGGTTACACGTGACATAATCTCTATTTTGGGAAAAGTGACTGAATTCGATGTCGTCTTCATATCTTCTATGTCATATAGGTCTGTCTAATACCTACATTGGTGGTCTGAGTGGGACTCTGACAATCATGATAGCCTATTTACAGATTCAGAGATTCAACAGCTAGAGCAACTTCGATTGACTTAGTAAGCATACTGACAGTGAAAATAAGGATTGCTTATAGGATGCTTTAACTAAAGAAATAGGAAGCTTCGTCGGTAGTTAAATTGATATTTGTTCGCCACACTAAATAGGCTAATAACGAAAAATAGGCTATGCAGGCAAGCAGCTAAAACAGGAAACTAAATTGCTATTTTTCTCCTATACTTAAAATTAATTGTAATAACAGCCTAACCATTAGGCTATAACAACCCATTAGTCGGAGAATAGCTAAATGCATGTTAGCTAAGTTAGATGTTAACCTATAGGCTAAGTTTTTAGTTTTTGATTTATATAGGGCTATATTTTTCAAAATAAACTTTGTGATGACATTTAGCCTACGTGTTGAGTCAAATGATTTCTGTTTTAAAGCCTTCCTCAAAAAATTGTGTATTCTCTCATCGTTAAATTCTTTGACACGATCAGCAAAGGTGCAGTAGACTTAAAATGTACAATACATAAACGGCGATAAAAAACAACAACAAAAACAATTAATTTGTACTTTATTTTACAAGAAAACCTCCTGTGACCCATCGAGTAGCTTTTTTCTTTTGTTTGATCGTTTTAAGAAACGTAGCCTACAAGATAACAAATAAACCTAAAAAAGCCAGCTTAATACAATTTCAAGAAGTCATAATACCAGCAAACAGAATAAATAAACAACATAAACCTGAAGAAACTTAAAATAAATAAATAAACATTACACAAGGGGGTTATCATAAAAAAATAACTTGAGAAGACTACATTATTTAAGGGCTTTTTTTGTTACGCTTGAGTCTTAAATATTCGAAGAAGATCATTAAATCTGTATGGCAAAATAAGAATATGGGACGGGTTAGCTTACATTTGTTCTGGAGCTGGAGCTATTACTGGCCTCAGCTCTCCTCTCGTCTCTTAAGTGACGCATCTCTGCTGCCCTCTGCCGGACATTGTGATATCTGCGGAACCTGACTTGGGGCGGGGTCTGTGTCTATAACAATGACATCATCACCGATCATCACTCACATGAGGTGAAATAACGTGAATTTCGTACCCAGCAAAGCCGAGTTTGAGAGGATTGCACACAGAGGGACACAGTTTGAGGTAGGCCACAGTGATATGAATTCTCAAAGCAGTATTTGCGTGGCATTAAACGTTAAACATTAAACGCAGGCCAGTTTTCATTTAAAAAAAACATTTTCTCCAATAATAAGATTGGTCTACATTGGGTCTGATTGTAGCCTACCTATTTGCAGATATATTAGATTGACCAATTCTTTATAAACGTAGCCTACTAAATAGTAGGCTATATTTATCTCTGACTGAATAACTAGATACAATTACCAATTGCGATTTTTGCCTTCTCTTCAAATAATAAAAAACTAATCATGATGAAGCAGAGCCTAATAGAAACGTAATAACAGTGAAAAAATAAACAGCGTAGCTTATATTTTTAAACGTAGAGCTAAAAACAAGTTTGTCTTGTCTGACAGGCTTTTGGTGACACGACGTTATAGGCTACGGGCTACGTTTCCACATGGCAGACGTTTTGACGTGCATGTTACGTATGACAACGAATATTCTGTTTTTAAGAGCTGGTAGTTGTTACCAAAATGCCTACTGTATATTTTCAGTCCATGTGTGTTGGTTTTTCTAATTAATTTGCAGAATATATACTTTTTACTTTTCAGTCATACTTCAGTCATGAGGGACAGACTTGACCACCTCCGGGCTGTATCAGTGTCTAAAGAGAGTGTTGCAGAGCATGAAACTGGCCAAGCTCTCCCCCCTTCAGAAAACACAACCCATGATGATCCTCCTCAAGATACCAGCACCAACTCTGACATGGAAGCTGTCTTTGATGAGGCACAAGAGGCTCGGCGTCAGATTCAGTACATCAGTCTGGAAGTGAAGCGTCTCAGGGAGCGAAACTCACATATTTTTACAGGTGCAGTCGGCTCTAGTGCTTCTAATACCTGTGACTCTGATGCTATCGCTGCTGGCATCAAAACCAGAGGACAGGAGATGCTTGCGCACCTTCGCAAAATGGATTCCCACTGGAAAGAGTTAGAGGAAAAGTATGGCGTCAATTCACCAGTGGCAAGAATTGCCCGAACACAGTACGCCAGCATAAGCAACAGTTTCCGAGATACCATGGTGGAGTACAACGATGCGGAGATGAGCTACAGAGAGTCCTGCAAGGCATATATTCAGCGGCAGATGGAGATTGTGGGGCGAGAGGTCACGGGTGACCAGATCGAGGAGATGCTAGAGAGCGGTCATTGGAACGTCTTCAGTGAGAACATGGTTTCAGGAGGGAAAACTGCACGGTCTGCGCTCATACAGATTGAGAGCCGTCATACAGAACTGCTACAGCTGGAGAGACGCATTCAGAGCCTTCATGAGGTTTTTCTGGATGTGGCCATGCTAGTTGAACAGCAGAGCTCGATGATAGACTACATTCACACCAATGTTCAGTCAACGGAGGTGGAGGTCAGGGAGATCCTTGTGAAGCTGGAGCGAGCCAAGAGACATGATAGGAGCAACCCGTTTAAAAAAATGTTTTTCTGGAAGCGATGACATGGCCACAGATATCACAGTTCAAAAAATACACTAAGTGTTCTTTGTTTGTATTACTATTTTATTTTTGTTGCTATTTCTTTTTTTTGGCATTCATCTTCTGAGGAAAATAAACACATAGTAATTTTGTGCAAGACACTGCCATCCAATAAATATCTCCGAAGTATCACAAATATTGAAATTTGTGCATTTTTACAGTTGGCTGTTTTGGCAAATAACTTATACAGGGATTCAGAAATCCTTTTTTTTGTATTTTGACATTTTTTAAATGCAGTGTTTATTCTTGGGATGGAATGACCAGTTAATTGTGATGATGTATCTAACTATTTCTTGTGTATACAAACATTTTATCAGCTGTATCTCATTCTGTATGCATTCAAAGTTTCTTGGCAGATGTCATAAATTAGAGGATAACTTTATTACCCTAATTAGATCACGTGTGTCTACCTCATGTGGAACATGATGTCCCTGCTCTCACCTATTAAACCGACACATGCAATAATACAAAAACCTTTCTGACTGTGCCATAGAAAGTTGCTATATGAGGTCGCTATATAATACACCACCAATGTAACTACAAAATTCAAAAACATTACAGAAACTCAACATAATAGAACATAACTGAACATTAAACTTAAAACCCTTTACTGAAAACATAACATAACACTTAATCTCTAAATTTTCTCCCCTTCCAGTGCCTTGTCAATCTCGCTGGGAACTCCAGATCTACTGCTCAGTTTGTTGTCAAAAATGATTGTCCTAACACAAATGGGTTAATTAAAGTTCACTTTTAAATATATTAGGTGGATTGAACACACCAAAGTTAAGTTGTGACAAAATGTTTAAAAATCATGTTGCTTTAGCTGAATTTAACTAATTGTACTGAACAAGAGGCAAACATTTTTTTTTAAATGTAGCCTATTTGTGTTATAAGATTGTGTTCCAGGGACAACTTTGTTAAATATGGTGAAAACTAAAACGACACACACAGATGTGCTGTAAATTGTGTTGATTCTCATATACACTACCTTTAAAAAGTTTAGGATCAGTAAGATTTTTTTTCAAAAGTAATACTTTTATTCAACAGCTATGCAATAAATAAATCAAAAGGGACAGTAAAGACATTTATAGTGTTATAAAAAATGTATCACGGTTTGCAGAAAATGATTAAGCAGCACAACTGTTTTTAACATTGATAATATGAAGAAATGTTTCTTGAGCAGCAAATCAGCATATTGGAATGATTTCTGAAGTAATGATGCTGAAAATTCAGCTTTGCCAGCACAGGAATCAATTATATTTTAAAATGTATTAAAATAAATATTTTACATTGTAATAATATTTCACAATATTACCGTTTTACTGTATTTTTGATCAAATAAATGCAGCCTTGGTAAGCATAAGAGACTTCTTTCAAAAACAGATCCAAAACAGTTTGAACTATAGTGTATAGGCTACGTACAAACACAAAACTCATGACATGAATGTGACTGCTGGACTTGGACAGGTTATGTGATTACATCAATTAGACAATACTATTACTATTGTGCTGCCTTCAATCATTCTGTTTGAATGAAACTGCCATGACTGCCAACAGTGTGACTTGGCCTACTTTGTTTGCTGAGAGTCTTAGGCTAAATGTCTTATCTTTGCAAATGTATATATATCAAATGAATAAAAATATAACTTATTAAAACAACAACAAAAATAATAGCTACTAATGTGTAGTAGTCTACAGATTTGTAAATAGAAAGAAAATAGCAAGTTGTACAAAAAAATAACAAAAAAGAGAAGATGTTGCACAGTAGGGGAGTCGTCAGTTCTTGCTCAGACTTGTGAATAATTATTACATAAATCCTAAGTGTAGGCTACATTTCCTCCTTGTGTGCCTTGCGCGCGCCACTCTGTCGGGCACGCGCTTGACTTGTCTACTAGTCCAGTTCTGCGCGAGATCACCTTGAGCATCAGACAAGACACCGCGACCGCGCTGCTTAGCAACTCCAAACCAGACGCACGATGAGACTGTCGGCCGCTTTTCGCCATGCACATCGGAGTCATGCGAGCATACGACGATCACGCGCCGGTGTCAAAGTTTTAAACCCGGAGAAGAACAGATTCATGCCTGATAATACCGCTGTTTCTTATCTATCGGTTCGGGGAGCATGTTCGACCAGCGGCACAACTGAAACGGTAGCGAGCTTTAAAAGTCATCCACGAAAAAACGATGGATCGGTGTATGAAAGTGCTGTTGGGTAAGAATGAAACACGTTATTAAGTCCTTAATCGGACAAAACTTAAATGTTCTACACCATGAATGGGTTTGCGATTGTAACAGTTTTGTTTGGTTTATATAGCGACTTACTAAAGTAGCTTATCTAACGTTATTGTCTTGACGTTGATTTGTTTCCACGTGCTACCGGTGTTCGGTGGCCAGCTGATGTAACTTCTGTTTCCCATTAGTGTTCCGAGACGTGTATTCATCCATTATGCGCAGTGAACGCAGGCTACATATCCATAACGTGTTACGTTTCTGCCTGAATTCAATTTTGCTTCCAAAAAGTGACTTTTAGTTTTAAATAAGTTTGAAAGCATGTTGTTGTTATTTGTGTGTAATGTGTCCTCATTTAACCCGCTCTCCTGGTGGACTATGACAAAAACTGCCTTTCCTCACAGATTTAAATGTGTGTTTGTGTTATCAGAAATAACCGAAATTTGTTGAATTTATTGAAAATGTCATCAATTAAAATCACTAAAAATGCTCCCTTTTTATATCATTTTTATTTCAGGTGGAAAATTAAGACCTACTAACAAAGTTGAAGCTATGTTTATTATTCAACAAAGCAGGATTTACCATGAACCGACATCTTATACATCATCTAGATAAGAACAAAAATTGGAAAAAAAACAAAAAACAGTTTGATTTTTTTTTTATTTCAATAAGAATTTCTTTCTTTTGCTCCTTTTAGAGTTGAAAGTTAAAAGGTTAATACATTATTTTAAATGAGACCATGAGAGTGTTGTTACACCATCATTTTTAAAAATACATAGGTGTGAAATCACTGTCATACATGACCACCACTCCTGACAGAAGTTGTAAGACTATAGAAATATAAAGAATTTCCTGTACAGTTCTGTTCATGTTAGACATGGGTTTTATATTGAAAAAGAAAGAAAGAACACGTGGTGTTTTTTTTTTTTTTTTTTACAAAATACTCTCCTGTGATGGAAACTTGTGTATGTCTGTATTTAGTAATTTAATCATTGCCAAACCAAACTCTACATGTGACCCCTATGTATCTCATGGATATCTGTAAATGGAGTCAAAGGTCAGGTAGCTGCTACAAAGGGTTAACGTAATCGGTAAAGATGCCTTTGCACCGAGCCTTAAAAGTGATGCTTACAATTATGCAATCGACTCCTCGGTAACTATAAGTTTATCTGCTACTAGTTAAAATGTGCTAACCTGCTTAAAATGATTATATTCAGCTGAACAAAACTAATTACGCATAAGATTATTCTAATATTTATTTAATTTAATTTCTCTTTATTGGTTTCTGTCAGACAGCACAGCAACAGGACATCAGTATAGTTGTTATATGCTGCATGTGTGTGCCAGCATAAGAGTTTTAAACTTGCACAATCTGCGCAGGCGCAGGATGAAGTTGTTTTTGAGTATTTAGAGCAGTTCTATTTGGAATGTTAAAAAATATCTGAGAAAAAATATTTGACTTTAGGTAATGTTAGAATTGATTGTCTTATTGTAATGATATCATGTTTGGCCTAAAACTTGTAGCTAATGCTCTATTTTATCTGAGGTTCAAGATGGAGTGTCATTTGATGTTTGATGCGTGGTTGACATTGATTTTTGGAGCAGAGCAGTCAGCAATAGATAACCAAGTTGTTTAAAACGCTTATCAACTTTATAAGCTTGATTGGTTACAAAAAAACAACTAATGTTGTATTTGATGTGTTTTATGCTCATTTAATGAAAAGTTCTGCTCTGCTATTGGCAGTTAGTGAACATGTTGAATGCTACTATTGATGAAATATGCTATGAAACCACTGAGTTGAATGGTTAAATATATTTCTTTCCATCTCATTTACAGTGACATTGTTCAGAGGAGCAGAGAAGAGCTCAAAGCTATTATACAAACCAACCCAGGCCTCAAACCTACTCTTGCTATCATACAGGTGTGACTAGCGAGCATGTGTGTACCTGTTGTTATGTAAATGAATCTCAGACACTAAAAACTTGGTGTGTTTACTTATGATAGGCTGGTGAAGATGACAGTTTGCTGGAGGTGAATAAGAAGATGGCTAGAAAGGTATAACTATTTGTCTTCTTATCTGTTCAACATCACTATTTTCCATGAACAAATACATGCAAGCATTTTGAACAGTGATTTATTGAAGGGGTCAAGGTTTAGCTGATCAACACCCCTGCTGGTTGATGCTGTTATTAGACCCTCCACATGTGTGTAATGTATGCATGTTCTTGTATGGTTTATGACTCGTGAGGACATGTGTATAATGACATGGCTTAGTATGACACTTTATCTGTCCTTGTAAACCAAATGTCTTAATAAATATACTAAAGTGCTTTTTGAAATTCAAAAAAATGCAGAAAGTTTTCTGTGATGGGAAGGGGAACAGGATAGTTCATACAGCACAAAAACCATTAGGCCTATGGCAAGTCCCCATAAACCACATATACGTGTGTGTTTGTTAAAAAGTAACATGCAAATTTTCCATTACATCATAGCAGTTTTCCTAGTGACCGATAGCTTCTATAGATATTATGTACCACGTTGAATTTGTTGTGTTTTGATTGTCCACACAGATCGGCTTAAACGTAATGCAGATTTGTCTTCCACACCAGTGCACAGAGGAGGAGGTTAGTGATATTGCTAATCTATAATGCAATAAATAGCTTTTGTGAATAAATACATATAACTGCCAGTGCAGTTCTGTCTCCTGAATTTTTGCCTCTGTTCTACAGGTGATTGAGGAGATCTTGCGGTTAAATGAGGATTCTCTTGTTCATGGCATTTTTTTGCACCTTTCTCAGTCACTCCTCTCCAGAAGTGTCTGTAATGCCATCAAGCCCCAGAAGGATGTGGATGGGTAAGCTACAGTTTTGTAGTTACAGCATGTTGATGTGTGTAAAAAGGGTCCAAAAATAACTTTTTGTGGGTAAATTGAGAATTTAATCACTGTAAATGTATTCTATCTGACATGATACTTCTATTTTGCACGTATTTAGTGAAAATATTTGTTGTGGGTAGAAACTGTATGTTTTCCACGCAAAGACACTTCTGTTTGTGTATGTGTTTGCAGGGTCTCTGACCTTAATGTTGGCCGTGTGGTGTTGGGGGATCAGAGAGAGGGCTTTGCCTCACCTGTAGCTGGAGCTGTGCTGGAGCTACTTGCCAGGCATGGTGTGTTATTGTTTATGCGTTTGGCATGCCTTGTTAAAAAATACATACATGGACGTTAAAATGTATATCCAAAATGTTTCACAGACATATAATGCTAATTCTACTGAATGTAGTGCCTCTAAAAGTAATTTAAACGAGTGTACACTACTACTCAAAAGTGTGGGGTTGGTAAGATTTCTTAATGTTTTTAAAAAGACTCTTACACTCACCAAGACTGCATTTATTTGATAGAAAAGTAATAATGTGAAATATTATTACAATTTAAAATAGCTGTTTTCTATTTTATCATATTTAAAAATGTAATTTATTCTTGTGGTGGCAAAGTTGAATTTCCACCAGCTGTTATTCCATTCTGCAGTGTCCCATGATCCTTCAGAAATCATTATAATACGCTAATTTGGTGCTCAAGAAACATTTCTTATTATTATTATTTATGTTAAAAACAGTTGTGGTTCATATGTTTTAGGACTATTTAATGAATAAAAAGTTCAAAAGAACAGCATTTATTTTGAAATAGATTTTTTTTGTAACATTAAAATATTTGACTGTCACAATTTATCAAATTAATGTGCTTCCTGAATAAAAGTGAAAAAGTTTTCTGACCCCTGACCTTTAAATGGTTGTGTTTTTTTTTGTAACACAATACTTGAGGTGAAATTTTTGGTGAGTTTTTTATAATCTGTTTAAATTTACAGCATTTACATTTTTGTTTCTTGCATTTAGATGCCCCATTGGTTGGCAAGATGGCAGTGCTGGTGGGTGTAAAGGGCCCCCTGAAGGTGGCTCTTCAGTTTTTGCTGGAAAACAATGGCATGATTGTGCAGACCTGCCAGTGGAGCTCAAAGCACCTGCAGAAAGGGGTAAATCAGCTGCTAGATCTGTGGGAGATTTTTTTATTTATTTTTTTCATGTCAATTTTAATACATAATTTGCTATTTGTACCAGCAGGGGGCAGTGCTGCTTTATTTCATGATGGACATACAGTAGATAAATCATGTGAGGCTTACACTAATTGGATTTCTTTCTTTCTTTCTTTCTTTCTTTCTTGCAGATCATGGACTCAGATGTGGTGGTATTGTTAGACACAGGCCACAAGGGCCTCCCACCCAGCTGGTTAAGACCAGGGGTGGCAGTCATCAACCTTGGCTCGGCCCTAATGGAAGGTATATTTATTCAAAGTAAAGCTGTAATGCTTGGCAGATATTACAACAATTTATTTTTACATTGCTGGTATACGTAAAACATTCAGGGCACTTCTTTGGTTACGAAGTGTCATTTGAGAATTGAAGGAACTATTTTATTTGTACTACACTGGATGTGAAAGACAAGCATGTGATTTCTCCAAAAATAATTAAGTCAGGTATGTGGCTTTCTTCACCTTTCATTACCTGCCATCTCTTTAATAGAACTTAATGGATATAGAGGCCCATGCTATTTCCTCCATAACCCACAGAGATATCATTAGTGTGGGAACATAAGACACCGCTAATTGTATTTCCTTAGATACTCAGTCTGGGCCAACTTTTCATGTGTTATCTTATTTCTAGAACACTGTGACAGTTGGGAGCCCAGGATGGAAGCTAAGTCGGACGCAGGAGTTGGGCCTCTAAGTGCTGCGCTTAGAATACAGGTGAGAGGTCTTCTGTTGTTGTTTCTTCTTTCTATTAATGTCTTTAAAATAGGCTAATTATTCTGTCAACTTTATCAAATCTTCAGAACCTGTGATTAGCCAATTTAAAGATTAATGTCTTTGACAGTTTTAACAAATATTTATTATATAACATATAAAATTATATTTATAGTGCATCTTTAAATATATTCACACACTACAATTCAAAAGTTTATGGTCTAAATGATTTAAAATGTTTTTTAAAGAAATTAAACTGTTTTCTATTTGAATATATATCAAGAGGCAATTTATTTTTTATTATTGTTTGCTGAAATGTTTGTAGCTGTGTTATTGTGATCTGTTAGAATGTAGTGAGGAGCAGCAGGAGGTGGTTAGAAGAACAGGAGTACCAGTCATGGAGGCTCCGCCCACTAAAACTTCAACCACTCTCACCCGTGCCAAGGTACGAGCAGCCTTGCCTTTTGGTTTCTACTGAATATATGCATCGCTCTGACTTTTGCTTGTGCATTTGTGCACAGAATTAATTAGTCTCTCCTTTTCTCTGTTTGGATGTTTCTGTAACCCTCAGTGATATAGAGATTTCCAGGGCACAGACTCCCAAGCCCATATCCCAGTTGGCTCAGGAGATTGGGCTGCTTCCGGAAGAGCTGGAAGCCTACGGGATCACCAAAGCCAAAGTCCGTTTGTCCCTCCTCAACCGCCTCCAACATCAGCCTGATGGCAAATATGTCTTGGTGGCAGGGTGCGACATCAATTTTTACTTCTGTCATTGAAGTTTAATTCATATCTCAATACTTATCTTAACTGATATGACACTAAACCAATGATACAAATTTTTATTGAACCAAAAAGTTCAGTAAACCCTGACTTAATTTGTTGATGAGGTTATTTAATCTGTAAATCTGCATTTTTTTCAATCAGTAAATGGATGATGGAGTCATGGCCATCATTTTTGAATTGCAAGAACACGAATAAGATAAATACTAATACCTTCAGAGGTCAAAAGCATTTAATGAAATCTTCAGGTCAATGTTTGTGTGTTTAGTAACACTTTAGTTTAGGGTACAATTCTCACTATTAACTAGTTGCTTATTAGCATGCATATTACTAGGATATTGGCTGTTTATTAGTACTTCTAAAGCACATATTAATTCCTTATTCTGCATGACCATATTCTACATTTCTAATCCTACCCAATACCTATAACTTAACAAGTACTTAACAATGACCTTACTAACTATTAAAGGGATAGTTCACCCAAAAATGAAAATTCTGTCAGTATTTACTCACCCTCATGTTGTTCCAACCCCGTAAGACCTTCATTCATCTTCGGAACACGAATTAAGATATTTTTGATGAAATCTGAGAGCTGGATCCCTCCTCCATACTCCTCCATAGGCTTCTTCAGGGATTGAAACTTGCGCGGCCTCAAAGTTATTAAAGAGCTCGTTAAAATAGTTCAAGTGACTACATTGGCTCAATCTTAAGTTTATCAAGCAACGAGAATACTTTTTGTGCGCAAAAACAAACATAAATAACGACTTTATTTCAACTATTCATTTCCTTCTCTGTAGGCCTCGAGTCAGTTTAACTAGTGTAATTGCGTAGAGCTACGTCACACGTAGGCTTACTATTGGCCGACGCTGGTCATGTGTGAGATGCGTGTGACGTACAACAACAGAAGCATACGCTGTTAAACTAGTAACCTGACTCGAGGCTCAGAGAGAAGGAAATGAATAGTTGAAATAAAGTCGTTATTTTTGTTTTGTTTTTGCGCACAAAAAGTGTTCTCGTCGTTTGATAAACTTAAGATTGAGCCACTGTAGTCACTTGGACTATTTTAACGATGTCTCTAATAATTTTTCGAGGCCGGCAAGTTCAATCCCTGAAGAAGCCTATGGAGGAGTATGGAGGAATGATCCAGCTCTCAGATTTCATCAAAAATATCTTAATTTGTGTTCCGAAGATGAACCAATGTCTTAGGGGGTTGGAACAACATGAGGGTGAGTAAATACTGACAGTATTTTCATTTTTGGGTGAACTAACCCTTTAATAAGCAATAATTAGGAGTTTGAAACAAAAGTCCTAGTTAATAGTTAGTTAATAATGAAAATTGGACCCTAAACTAAAGAGTGACCATGTGTTTTTACGCTCAAGTCCGTGTGCGCGTTTGTACTCTGCCTCTACATTCCTAGAGAGAATGATTGGTGGACCCAGGGATCTTATCTACTGCTGGCTCTCAAGCCCACCAGGAGCCTCCCTTTCATCTGTGTGTGTGAAGCGTGGCTTGGTCAGCTCCGCTCAGGGTCTCTTTTATGTGTGTGGGGAATGCGCAGACCCCTGGCTTTATCAGCGGCCCCTTCCCTCTCCCCTAACTCTCCTCCTTTAAGTCCCGCTCTTTGTTCTGCCTACAGATGCTGTGAAGCAGCACTGCCCTCTCCACCCGGCCTACTCAATTACTGTCAACCACTGGCATGCCTTTACTGCACTGCCAAAAAAGCCACTCCACAAAGACACAGAGAGAGAGAGAGAGTGAGAGAGGGAGGGAGGGAGGATGCTGATGGGCAGAGGGTTTGCCGCTAGTCTAATACAGTGAGATCAGAGGGAAAAAGAAAAGAGAGGAAGGGATAAGGATGAATAGATGTAGATACACAACCTCCTCTCATTGAATGTGGGAAAGCATGTGTTGATAATGTTTTCGTTCTATGTTTTTCAGTATAACTCCCACTCCTCTGGGTGAGGGGAAGAGTACAGTGACCATAGGTCTGGTCCAGGCCCTCTCCGCTCATCTCAAGCTGAACTCCTTCGCTTGTCTGCGACAGCCTTCCCAGGGCCCAACGTTTGGAGTCAAAGGTGTGTTTTTGTCTGTTTGCTTTAAATTAGTCTGATATTTTAGTGTATGGATAACAATAACTAACAGCAATTTAAGGAATCGCAGATGCACTTCCCGAAGGTTGTACCAAAATGTAGACGTCAGAATTAAGCAACCTTCTAAGATAATGTGGCATCATGTGTCCTTTGTATATTTTCAAATCAGTCACTTATTAGGCTGTACACAGCAAGGCAGCTCACAAAGTCTTGGATCAGAGCTAATGTCTGGCTATATCAGACATATTGTCTTGTTTTCATTGCTGTTTGTTTGTCAGTCTGCTTCATTATTGTGTCTCCCTGCAGGAGGAGCGGCGGGCGGGGGATACGCACAGGTCATTCCTATGGAGGAGGTGAGTGACAACAGACATCCTGTCTCCCGCTATCACAAAGCCCTTTCCCTTAGTATGCCACAACTGATGAAAGCCCTTGAAGAACTCACAGAGACATTGAGACTAAATGAAAAAAAAAAATCACTAGTGGTCTCAGACTTTTGGACTAAGAACTTTTTGTTTTGTGCTATTATAATTGATTTTCTTTTATTACCATTTAATATCAGCAATTAAATTCAATTTAAACAAAGTTTAAATGGAAAAATAACATAATTAATAATTTCATCTTAAAATATCCACATTTTGCTTTTAATTACTAATTTTTCTAAATAGTTCGACTTTTATGTCTAGTTTATTTTCATACTACATTTAGAATCCTTGATTTTCAATTTGATCTCAGACTTTTGGGCAACACTAAATATGTCAATGTGAGAGAGCAGATGCTGCATTTATCAGAAGCTTCAGAGAGCAGCTTCCTATCTCTCACTTACTCTGTTTCTCTCAGTTTAATCTCCACCTCACAGGAGACATCCACGCTATTACTGCAGCCAATAATCTAGTGGCGGCAGCTATTGATGCCCGCATTCTCCATGAAGCTACCCAATCAGACAAGGTAAACAATCATAATGTACAGGTATTTATGATTTCACACAGGACTGTATCCCTGGGATTCAATGTTGTGGCCAATCAATAGTTAGTTGATCATTTTTTTTTGTCTTATAGGCCCTGTACAGCAGACTAGTGCCGTCTGTTAATAGCGTGAGACGCTTCTCTCCTATACAGCTGGCTCGCCTGCAAGTGAGTCTGAAAGAGATCTTTGTACCTCTGACTTGTTTAACTTTTAGTACTTCATAATGCCCTCATCATTTGACAAAAAAGTCACTAGAGCAGTTGATTTCAATTAGTTGGACGGAAGCTTAAGCAAACCTCCAAAGGGGACTCTAAATTACTTAAAATTATGTAAAATAAGACAAAACGAGAATTAAAATGAACTAAAACTACTCAAATTTCTATTTATTTCTTATTTTAGTTCATCCCCTCAAGTTTTTTTTGTCAGATTCATTGAAGAATCAGGCTTTCTGTAATCCTGGTAAACTGAGTATCTAATTTAAAATGTTTTATTAAAAAACATTTAGACCTGGCAAAGTCATGTATATTAATAAAACCTGTGGACAAAGTTACATTACTTTTTGTAGGTATGCCAAGCAAAACATTCTATCAGGTTGAAATAAAAATAAATAAATTTGTTTTTAGTTCTTATCCAGTAAATAGGAGCTCTATAAGTATCTGAATGCAGTACATCTGGTAACCAACTGGGGTCCTCAGACAGCTACTGCGAAACTAGCGATTTCTTTCTTATGAGACTATAATTTAAAGCAAGCATCAACCGTTAACAAGTTTCAGTGTTTTTTCTTTTTGTTTAAGTGTTGTGTTATGTTGACTGTGACACAGATAAGCTGAGAGACTTCTTTAAACACAAACTGTTTATGTTTGCTCAGGGACAAGATTGGGTTGACTTACATTTGGAAAGGCAAAGCTGGTAAATTTACGAGAGAGACAACCAACGTTTTGGAGAGAAATCTAATTAAAAAGATGGTCTGAAAGAAACTTATGACCACACAATTTGCCATTTAGGAAAAATCTCCTGAATTCTTCATTTGAGTCAAGGCCAACACTTAGAGCAGTAATAAAAATGTTTCAATAGTCGGTTTGTTTAATGTGAATGATCAGCTTTTTCATCATGGTAATCGGTGCACTTGTGTCTGTTTTTTCCTCACTGTTGTTTTCAGCGTCTTGGAATAAACAAATCTGACCCCAGTGACCTCACACCACAAGAGGTCAGCGCATTTGTCCGTCTTGACCTTGACCCTGAGAAGATCACATGGCAGCGAGGTAAGATCTTGTGCAATGTAGATTGCTTTACTGTTCTTCATATGGTATGTTCTTACGAGAATCCCTCGATGCTTGATGGGTCACAGAAAGATTTAGAGATTTTGGTGCAGGAAATATGATACAGAAGACAGTAAGTGAGCTGAAGCAAGCAGTATGACACAATATGTGGCCATCGGCTACATTTTACTGATTTATTACTTCTTTTTCAATCGGATAGTGGAACGCCATTACAAACTGGCCATGTCATTATATTTGCAACCAGTTTTTGAACACATGCAGTTCCGGGTCTACTCTTCGCAACTGGGAGGGATGCCAAATGTAGACCTTCTGCGTCCTGTTATGACGCAGTGACCTCTGATAGCTGCGATCACTGGGGGATGAGGTTCAGCTGGATTGGGGTGTTTCCCATTTCACTCGTGGCCGCCTGGGAACATCTGTTGCCTTTAGCCTACATTCAGAAGATAGTGCTGCAATGACTGATGGGATATTTACTCTGTCGGTTCAAAAGTGCATACTAAGATGAGGGGGCCTGGAAGATTAAGAACAGCTTTACATCTCTCTCCCGCTGCGAATGTGAAACTGTCTGTGTTTGAGAAGATCCTCACAACTTTCTCTGTGACGTTCATAGATGTGATGCTTAAACTGTTAGGGTTTTCAATGAATAATCATTATAGGAAGATATCACAGTGAATAATGATGTTATTAATCAATCTTCAGATGAAATATTTTCAATGTGCCATATGTTATGTTGTAGTTTATGTACACTGTTCTCACAGATAGATTAATTGAAACCGATACACAAGAGGAATATGGGAGACAGCCAGAAAGCAGACTTAACCACTGTTGTCATTTTCATTGCCCATGACATGTTTAAAATGAGGCTTATAATAATTGTTCTGCATTTCTATGAGAAAATACCAGAGGGTTTGAATTCTTTCCCCTCCATCTTCCTGGCCCTTTGGGAGTTGTGTTTGTCTCATACTGCCCCCTCCTACATTTAGCTTGGCTGCAAGAAAAAAAAAAAACAGAAATTCAAAAAGTCTTTAAGGAATGCATGCTTATTGCAAAGTTATGGTTTATTGCAAGGTTATGGTTTAGCTTGGCGTCCATCCCTCTGGGTCTCTTTAGGTCATTAGTTTTTTGAGATTCATTAGATTGTCTCATACATCTCCTCTGCAGTGACTGCCAGATCTGAAAAATCTGTCCAGCTTGTAGCACTTAATGTCCAGCTGAGTTCCCTTATGACATGATTCTCTCCAGCCGTTGTCTTCAGATACAACGCTGCTATGTTGGGCAGATAGAAACTGCCAAACAATGTGATGTCATTGCAACCTGATGAAAACAATATTGCATTTATCAAAAAAAATGTAAAAGTAAATAATGTAATATTGCAGTTGGAACATATAAAGGAGTAAGTTGTTGTGGGAAGGAGGTGGCGGAAAATGGCGAATGTTCACAAACTTTAATATATAAATAAGCACAAAACAAAAGGCGGCAGCCCCTCACGGACGACTGCCCCACACACACACACACACACACACACAAAACAACGGACTGTAAAAGTCCAGACCTGGTCCTCTCTCGTCCTTCACTGTCGTTGCTCCTCCTTTTATGCTTCCGAAGCTCCTCCGTGAGAGAAACGAGACCGGTGTAGCGCCCTCAGACTTGACTTGCTTGCTACACAATAGATATAAAATGCATAGTTTTTATCATAGGTAGTTGTATAAAGGATAAATTCACCCAGAAATGAGAATTGTCATTACATCTTAACATCCATTATGACTTTTACACACTGCCTGGTTAATGAACACATCTTTCTTTTCAGCCAAGCATTTTCAGTTAATCTGATCCTTTTCACAGGTCTCAATGATTTTGGTAAAAAAAAAGAAGAAAAAAAATGGTACTAAAATTTGTCTGGAGGACTAGGAGTGACCCTTAAAAAATAAAATGAAGGCATTAGTACCCCAACCAGTGAACTGTCCAATAGCAATTCGATTGACAAATAAATAAAGAAAAGTATTTGGTATATCGACATTGTATATAAAAAAGAAACCTTTTCCGAATTTCTATTCTATTTAAATATGCTTCTAAATAAGCTTTATTAATTTACTAAAATAGAGAAAATGAAATATACACTTTTAAATGTCTATTAATTTGTTAATTCAAAATGTTTTAATAAAATTGAGGAATAAGTTATCAATTAATTAAAGTGTCACTCCTTGTCCTCTGTATATTTGAGGTGAAGATAATCAGTAAATTGTGACACATCATGCTGCTTCAGCCAACTTGAGTATAGTGCACCAGTCATGTTGACTAATTTTATGGTGCTTTTACAGTATGTCTTTTTTGAAGCATGAAAATTTCGGTCCACATTCAATTGTATGGAAATGCAATACATCCTTAATTACTCCTTTTTGTGTTTAATGGAAGAATGTCAGTCATATAGGGTTAGAGCTTTCCTGTAACTCAAACAGTAGAGCGTTGGCGCTTGCAACGCCAATGTCATGGGTTCGATTCCCAGGGAAAGCAAGAACTGATAAGAATGTAAATGTGTATCTTGAAATCCAATGTAAGGATAAAAGTTTACCAAATGCATAATGTAAATGTAAAATGGAATGACATGAGGATTAGTAAATGAGCACACTATTTTTCGGTTGAAGGTAGAAAATCAGCCTTTGTTTTCTTTTTATTCTTCATTCTGATTTCAAATTTTGTTTTCCTGTTTCCAACAGTCGTTGATACCAATGACCGATTTCTGCGCAAGATCACTGTTGGCCAGGCCAACACAGAAAAAGGCCATGCTCGCCAGGTACGTGCGTCATACTTCTGATTCAATTAACCAACCGTTAAAGGTGATGCATAGTAGTTTTGTCACTTTTCCCTCAATGATTATTTGCCTCCTGCTGAATCTCTGTCTGTATCCTTCTTTCACTTTTATGTATATTTCCCTTAACTGGAATAAAATTCCTGCAGCATGTTGTCAACTGCTGTCAGAAATAATTACTTTTAAACCAAATCAGGCAGATAACAGCATGCTCCTCAATGGGAAACAGTCTAAGTAAAAGCAAATGTTTAAAAAAAAAGGTGTTATTGTACGCATAGCAAACCCTTTGAGCTGGCCAAGGGGTGCTTAAATTCATCTCCCTCCCACTGTACCAAAACCACTAAAATGTGCACCACAGCACTTTTGTTCTGGAGAGACATACAGTACAGTATACTATAGAGTTTTGGACAGACAGAGAGAGTGTGTGTGTATGTTTGAAATTGAAAACAAATTCACTTAACCATGTTACCTCAAGCTTTGCAAACATTGGCTCAGATCACCTCAGCAATTAGGGTGCTGTAAATAGACTTAAATGGCAAGTAATGATGACACAAGTGGTGTGTGTTAAGCGACCCGTCTCTCCTGATAAGGCATCTGGCCACCACTCCTCTACTCCCAGCTGTTTTATTGGGGGAGTATTTATTAGCTGAGAGTTAAACCAGGACAGCTCGGTTTTAGTCCAACTGGGGTTGTCTTGGACACATATCGGAGCAGTTTACTGTATGTGATAAAGAACCAGACTTGGCAGATGTTGCGTGTGTGTTTCTGAGTCTGACAAATCTCTCCACTGTCTTATTTCTGACGATTCATTTTGATGGAAATCACCCTAAATCATCACTGTGATGCGTCTGTGTGCTGGTCAGTATGTGATCTTTCCCCTCTCAATCTTACAGACCCAGTTTGATATTGCAGTGGCCAGTGAGATCATGGCTATCCTTGCTCTGACAGATGGATTGGCTGACATGCGGGCCAGACTGGGGCGGATGGTTGTGGGCAGCAGCAGAAGTGGCCAGCCGATCACTGCCGATGACTTGGTGTGTGTGAGAGAGAACTTGAGCAGTGCTGTCTGTGGAGTGACTGCTCATTTTGTGTGTGTGTGTGTGTGTATATATATATATATATATATATATATATATATATATATATATATATATATATACACACACACATACATCCATACATGCATACATATACATGTTAAATGTGGATAGTGTATTTAAACTTCTCTTTCCTGTTTTATTCATATTGCTTAGTTTATTTTGTCGTTAATTGCAAATTGTCAGCCCTACCATAAAGACATTCAGCAACTGCTAAATAGTTTGACATTGATTTGCTCTTTGGTTCTCTCAGGGTGTAACCGGGGCTTTGGCAGTCCTCATGAAAGATGCTATCAAACCTACACTGATGCAGACACTGGAGGTGAGACCTCTTCCCTGTTCCTGTACCCCAAACTCTCAGTATCTTTTACACATTCGCTCGCTTGTGTGCTATTTTTCTTTTTCTGTCCCCCTCAGACATGCACGCATAACTGTCCTATCTTGATGGAAACTCCCTAACTTGATACTCTCAGTGTTGGCGAAGTGATAGGATATTAGATACTTGACACAGAAAGCACACACTCCTACAGTAACACATGCACATCTGGTTTTAGTTTTGGCTCAGTGGGAGTGTGTCTCTGTCTTTGACTATCAAACCTTGAACACTATGAGAAAACTGGAAATGAGAAATAGACAGTGGTGAAAAGCCTGATTGTTGGAATGCCTTTCATCTTTATGGCTTTTAAACATGCTAATGACTAGTGATTGATGTTTGGTGTTTACGGGCGTGTGTTTTTGCACGTGACATGCATAAGAGTTGCATGTTTGTAGAGAGAGCCACAGAACTGCTTTGTGAAACCTTTCCTGCCTGGTTTCCTGTTTCTTCTGTGAAGAGGAATTGTATCAGAACAAACCAGGCAGCGAAAGGGTTGTGGGAATATTACACTGGGCTATAATGTCCCTGCTGGGATTGGGATGTATGCAAGTATGTGTGTGAACGAGTGAGAGAGGAAGTGTGTGAATGCTTGAAGGATATACATTTGTCTAATCCTGTTTGATTGACAGTAGACAAAAGATGTGAGATTTGTTGAGTGTCTGGAGAAAATGTGTCTCCGATGGATTGATGTTAACTTATTTTGTGTGTCTGCGATGTTAGCTGCAGGTTAGGGACAAAATTGTCCCCAGCTAAATCTTACAACTTCCCTTTGGGGACATTAAAAAAATTTGAAAAAGTATTCTTTTATGGGTAATTCAGATTTGTTTGGCCAAGTAAACCATTTGTTCGTGTGATGCTGAGAAAAACACCAGTCTATATATACGAACACTTTTATTCAGAAATGAGGCAGCATTAAATTGATCAAAAGTGACCGTAAAGATTTAAATTTCTATTTCAAAAACTGTTATTTTGAACTTCATCTCAGAATACTTAAATGTATCATGATCTCAGCAAAAGAATATAAACAGTTTTATAAAAAATATATAAACCGTTTTCAACAATGATACTAATAAGAAATTCTGTCAATTTGTAGTTAAACAACTAGTTAAGAGAATTTGAAGTCATTTAGAGTCAATACCAACCTGTAGAGTTAAACCAACCTGTTCCTGCCTGCTGTGCTCTTCCTTGCTTGGTTTTTCCTGTTTTCTTACTTTCCTGGCTTGGCATGCCAAATCTCTCCTCTTTCCCACACTCACAGGGCAAAGAGCTCCAATCTTTCCCTTTCCAGTTTTTTGATATTGTAGTTTTTTATTTCTGCAAAACTTTTCCAGAGGACAGTTCACTGGAAAACCATACACTCTATTTCCTCTATTAAAAAAGTTACTGGTTGACCTTTATCAGTACTGATTGATGTTTTGACGTTTTAAACTTGTGTGAAGCGTGTGAATCGTTTAGGTTATACGCATTGTCAAACATCAACTGTAGGTAGATTTGATCACATTTCATCAATTTTATATGTGTGTTCAGTTGGTACAAGACTGAAATGTACTGTAGATGCACACGGCACGCTACTCTTTTGTCCAAAAACAACAACTTGAAATAAACCGGTGATGGTAGAAAATGTAACACTTAAAGGACAAGTTCGGTATTTTACACTTAAAGCCCTGTTTTAAGATCGTTTCTGAAGAAATAGAATGGTTAAGATAAAATTTGGACAAATGCTGCTGTCCCAGAAACCGAAAATTCTCGGGACAGCAGCATTTGTCCAAATTTCAATCTTAACCATTCTATTTCATCAGAAACGATCTTAAAACAGGGCTTTAAGTGTACCGTACTTATCCTTTAAGATGTTGACTCCTACAAACTAAATAACAAAACTTTTTGTGCCCTGCTGTTTTTTAAAATGCTTTTTGATAATCAATCAAGTAAATCACAAAATTGTATGTTTTTTTTTAAACAAATGTATTAAAGTGAACCGAATCAACTTGATGAATCATCTCAGGGCTCTGGCAGGCTTGTTACTAATAATTTCATGTCTCAAAACTTGGTTCACTTGACTCATCTTTTGGCTCTTTGAGTCTCAAAAGGTGATGTGCTAATGTAGAATATTTTGTAATGTTTATTTTAGCACCTGCAGAAGTAGTGGAAGGAGGATGCCGTGATGATGCAGTGATAAAAGTTTATGTAAATAAAGGAAGGTTGTCTCCATTGATGGAGAGCTTTTTTTTGTTTCAACCTTCCATCCTTTTCCTGAATTTAAATGACTTCACCATCACTCTATTCTTTGTTTTGTATGTACTCCCTTTCCATCTTCCTGCACTCTCTCCTTCCTGTCCCTTCAGCTGTCAGTGTATGTGGTGTCGCTTTTCAGTGTTTGGGAAGTTACAGAGGACCTCAGGGTCATCAGTTCAAACCCCACATTTTCACTGAGCTTTAAATGCTTTCTGGCTGCTGATGATGATGATGATGATGAAACAGACTTTCACAATGTTTAAAGTTTACTGTAGTGCAAGATCAAATGGTGCTAACATATAAGCTCAACCACATGGCTTTTATTTTTTTTTTAACTCAGATGAGGAGATTGACCACTTAAAACCCTATAGCTTGTATTGTCAGTTAGCAGCTCCTAACATACAGCAATTTCTACTTTAATTTTCAGGTAATCTTGATTCACAGTGTCAGTATGCATGTCTGGCTTGGTTTGCACTGATATTGTTTGTCTTTGTCATGTCAGGGCACTCCAGTGTTTGTGCATGCTGGACCTTTTGCTAACATCGCCCATGGAAACTCCTCTATCTTGGCAGACAAGCTGGCTCTTAAACTAGTTGGAGATGAAGGCTATGTTGGTGGGTACACACACACACACACACACACAAACACAAACAAACGCATTCAGTCGCACACCACTGCTTGCTACTAGAGACAAAGGCTATGCTGGGGGTAAGTTAAAACAACAACAGTAGAGTTGTTTTCTGGTTCAAATTAGACTCCTGCTCTTGAGTGGTCGCACATTCTTATTGGCATCTACAGCTTAAATAAAATCACAAGACCTGGTGTTGTGCAAAATTCAATCACCCTACAGAATCTTATCCCCCTTAACAACCAACAATGATAAATAATGTAAATAAACACCCAATGAAATATATTACATGATACATAGTAGTGTATACATATTTAAAGATATTAATATATAAAAACATTACTGTTTTAAAAGTTTGTTAGTAAGATTTTTTGTTTTTGAAACCAGTCTCTTATGCTCACCAAGACTGCATTTATGATCAAATTGATCATTATCATTACATTGAATCAAAAAAGTAAAACCGTAATATTTTTACAATTTAATATAATATTGTTTTCTATTTTAATACCATTTAATGTATTTTACTCCTTCGATGGACAAGCACAATTTTCAACAGTCATTACTCCAGTCTTTTGTGTCATATGATTCTTCAGAAATCATTCTAATATGCTGATATTGATGCTATAGAAACATTTCTTATTATTATCAATGATGAATTAACAGATGTGCTTCCACGGTTTTGTGGAAACTGTGATACTTTTTTACAGGAATCTTTGATGAATAGAAAGTTTAAAAGAACAGCATTTATTTGAAACATTAGAACATACTTTTGTAACATTAGAAATGTCTTTACGCTGATATAAAAGTATTAATTTCCTTAACACAAACATTTTAATGGTAGTATATAATTTTGACTTATTTTAAAGGCTTAATGGCTAATCAGTTAATTTTATGCTAAGTGAGTGACTCAATGTCTAAGTAAATAATTGGCTAGTGGCATGACTTGCTGTTAGGCTAAACTGTGGAAAAAACAAGAAAGGTTTAATTGAACAATTTATAGCTTATATGTGACCATTTAAATTGCGTAAATTGACCATCTTTACGAAGTTATGATGACGATAATTAATAAAATAATTTTCTACAATTATATAGAATTTGACACAACACTGAATCCTTTATCTTAAAACCCCAAAAAATGTTTATTTTGTTTATTTTTTTAAGCTGAATCCAACTAATCCTCTCAGTGTCGGCACACCTGAACATACAGGCCTGCAAAACACACACACACACACACACACACACACACACACACACACACACACACACACACACTTTATCTTGCCATCTCTCCGTCACTTTATCACTTCCTCTCGCCATTTCTCTCTCATTCCTTTGCTCCTCTCTATCCTTTTTATTCTCTTCCCTCCCTCCCCTGCTCAACGACATGCCCCAGACACTAAAAGAATGCTGGGAATGGCGGAGGCCCTGTGGTCCACGCTAAAAGCAGTGTATGCTTCACCCCTTCATTTAAGGACAAGCTGAAGTGTGTGAGCCCAATGAAAACACTGCCTACTAAACTGGCCAAGAGCTGTGTTGAGTTACAGCCTCTGGAATTTGAGATACTTTTTCTGCCAGCGTGTAAATAGTAAATTCTTTTGAAAGGGAACTTTTAGGGCTTCACGATTAGTTGAAGTACAGAAACCGAAATTGCGAATATGGCTTAGTGTGATGATCAAATAGTGAAGGCTGTGATTTTAATGAATTAAAGCAACACTATGTCGTTTTTGCGGTTTTT
Source organism: Siphateles boraxobius (assembly GCF_051911475.1). Lineage (NCBI taxonomy): Eukaryota > Metazoa > Chordata > Actinopteri > Cypriniformes > Leuciscidae > Siphateles > Siphateles boraxobius. The sequence continues at coordinate 9,103,585 of NW_027509208.1, forward strand.
GCTCTCGGGGTCCCCATACAGTTAGGGAAACAGTATCGTCTTCTACTACTGTCGTAAAATCTGTCATGGTTACACCAGGCGATACACGTGTGCATTTGTTGACCAGCCGATACTGTCTTGAGTTCTCGCGGGCAGACTGCCAGCGTTGCGTGTGAAATGTCTTCATCCCAGGTACATTGGCATATATTTCAGCATGACATATGAATATAATTTCATGGGTTTTATTTTTTCAAACGTCAAAAGATCGCGTAGCTTACGTTTACAAGACAGCGTCATTATAGTAGCCTATTGTCTACTGTTTTACATAATGGATATGCTAATTCAATTCAATGTTTGTGTGGTAGGTAATAGCCATATATAGTCAATATTATAATATCAAGCTACCATAGATGAATCTGCAAATTTGAAAATCGATTTGCATTATAGCCTGAGGCAAGACACTTTCACCAGAAAAATAAATACACAAACATATCAGCCTGCAGACATTAGGATAGTTATCCTGAAAGATTATTTATTATAACCATCATAAAAAAGCATGTTAGTGTAGCTACCAGATTGATAATTCGCTACTCTACTAGCATTACTTGATTCATGAAGATAAATGGAGGACAAGATAGATTCCGTAACATGGCCAGGCCATGTTATTCAGCCTTTTACATTTCTCGCAATAGTCAGCTCCCTGACTCCCTGATTTATTTACAAATTTATAAACACTTTACAGATGACTGACTGCTGCGCGAGAAAGAGAAGAGAAGCTTTAAGGGCTTCCTGCAGTTTTCTTTAAAATTATAAGTTTGATGGTTTAATGTTTGAAATTGAAGAAATTATGACTGTGATAAATATTAGCTTTGTAATTCTGCAGTTGTACAGTAAAATAACTCAATTTTAATTTTACAGTGAAATATCACAATAGTCATATTTCTATTATAATATATTTCATTATTATTAATAATATTAATCAATCTACTACTACATTTATTATTATTATTAATAATAATAATAATATAATAACACAGTTTCTGGCCAAATCGCAGAGAAAAATCTAGAAAAATCGCAATAAGAACGACCCCCCCTTTGATTTACTGTATTGCGAAAGACAAGAAACTAGGACCTCTCTTGTTTGTAACATTCAAAGAAGTCCATATTGGACTTGGAGTGTCAGCATCAACAAACAGCAGGAATGCTGGGAGTTTGTTGACTTTTGCAAAATGTTAGTGAAGGAGGGGAACGTGTGTATGCATTACCTGAAGCCAAGGTATGTGTGGTATGTAGTGTTTTTGCTGTGGGTGAGAGGGAGGACGTTGCCTATATCAGCTGATTATACACAACAGATCTGCTTCACTGGTATTTCTGAGCACAGCGGTGTTTTTCCTGAGTGGCATGATAGTAACCTTTAGTCTACCCAAACTAAACTGATCACGATCAGACCTCAGACTGATAGATGTGCTGATAATTCCAAATTCTCTGAAAGTTCCTGAAAGCGATAACATACTCCCTCAGACTCGAGATCTGTAAATCTGTGCCTGACTGGTGTGCGGATGACCTGAGGCTTGGTGATGTACACTTGTTTATAGGGAGCATCATATAGGAGGTGGTTTACTTTTTTATGGCACCTGGTTTTCCCAAGGTCATGAGCGCGGTCTCCAGGATAACGCTCTGATTCCGTGAATTTTTTTTTTTGGTCAAAGTAAGGATTGGCTAAAATGTCCTCCCTTTTATACTTTGTCCTCTGATGGTCTAAATCTCAAACTGGTCCTCACAAAGATACCTGTATATATACACACACACACACACGCGCGCACACACGCACACACACACACGCACACACATGCAGAGCCTCACAAAATATGCCAGACCTCTCTGGTGGAAATAACAACAACATTACCCTTCCCATTCCCTCCTGCTCCAAAGGCCTGGGAAGTAGCACAGGAAGCTTGCAGAGTTCTGGGAAAAATGGATGCGTGGAAAGACTCCACACATGCTTACTGTTCATTGGCACATCCACACATGCTTACTGTTCATTGGCACATCCACACATTAATAGTGACCTGTTCAAACCCAAACAGTAGATGTCTCTCACACACAAAACAAACAAAAGTGGCATGCAGGGGGAAGGAAAATACAGTGTCGTTGAAAGCATCTTATCAAAACAGTTTGTGATGCTCATGTGTTGTACACCATTGCCAGCACTTGTGAAAATGTGCCATTGATCACTCTCATGATGGCAGTAACACATGTGTAGCACTTACATGCTCACTCTTAAAATGGCTGTAATTATATCCTTATTATAATGAATGGCAATAACTCTTCCTGGAGTGTGGGGACAATTAGATTATTACGTAGGTGTTGTGCTCTTATCTGGCTCTGTGCAGTATTAATAAGTTATAGATGCAGAATGTTTGTTAACATCAGTATCTAGCACAACAGAGCAGTTTTTATATCAATGTCTTATTTATAAAAGCTCTCAATATTGTTTAATTTCCTGCTCAGTGACGGAAGCTGGCTTTGGTGCGGACATTGGCATGGAAAAGTTCTTCAACATTAAGTGTCGGACGTCTGGGCTGAGGCCTGATGTTGTGGTGCTGGTAGCAACTGTACGAGCTCTGAAGATGCATGGAGGCGGACCAAATGTAAGTGTGTGTGCACATTCACATGTCTCTTTATATGCATGACTACATTAAAAATACATTTGATATATTTACAATTGTCTGTATATACTGTATATTTTTAAAGGTCACAGCTGGTGTACCACTGCCTAAAGAATATATTAATGAGGTAAGCAATGTTTATTTCCCAATCTTGCTTCAAATTATTATATTTGTAAGTCTAATAATTTAGTGATTTAATTTTGGTAAATTAAAAAAAAAATTGTTTACACAACTTATGTACTATCCAACTCCAACAATAAGTGGCGATATTGCTCCCCAGAGGCAGGATGAAAATAAAGAGGGTTGGAAGGAGGAAGGGGAGTAAATGAATGAGGGTTTGCCTCACCTCGTTTGAGCAAAGGCCCAGAGCACATCTCCTCCACCCTCTCCAGCTCCCCTCTTCCTCCCTAATGTGGTTTCTGTTATTCAATTAACACAGTAAACACAATCTGTGTTGTTGAAGCTAGAGACACAGAGGCATAATGGGAGTTGTAGTCTAAGAAATGCCGTAGCTGCTTTTCATCAGTCTCTCTAAAGCAACCCAGCTGAGAAAATAACTCAAGTGCTTAAGCTAATTGTGTGGTTCTGTAATGAGAAACAGAAAGCACCAAAGCATGTCTCCTGAGCCTGAGACTGGTTCTGCTCCATGAGCAACAATTGAGTTTAAAAAAAAGAGCCGGAAGGTTCCTCTGAAAGCTAAGCCGGTTGGATGACGTTCTCTAACTGACTCATCCTGATAAATCATTCAGATCCAACTAAGATTTTAATGCTTTCCAATTTTGTCTTTCATTTCTCTAAAATGTAAATCTTGTGAATTAGATGTTAGTTATAGATATTTAGACTTCTTAAATTCTTTCTTTTTTTTTTACAAATATATTGTCCGTTTACTTTTTTCATCAGAATTTGCAGCTGGTTGCAGATGGCTGCAGTAACTTAAAAAAGCAGATTCAGATCGCTCATCTCTTTGGAGTCCCGGTGGTTGTTGCTCTGAATGTCTTCAAGTAAGGATTGGTCCATTACAAAAACTCATTCTCCAGCATGCATTTTCTTCCTAAAACATGTTTAAAAAATATGGTGAATTAAACCATTAGAACACAGCCATGGCTGACGCAAACCAGAGTACCAATAGTTAAACAAAGTGCTCTGATCAAAAACAGCCTCAAATGGTGTCCTAATTTAGCCTTTTTGCACTTAAACGTGTCTTTTTTGATGAATTTTAAACACTTTTTGATGAATATTTAGCCAAAATGTGGTTTGCCCTGTGCCATTCTGATTTGCTTTGTCAGATCCCATGACATTTCGCTTTCTTTGAAGGACTGACACTCAAGCAGAAATCGACTTGGTGTGTCACATCGCAGAGGCTTCTGGGGCCTCAGCTGCTGTTCCGTGTCATCATTGGTCCAGAGGTGGGCGGGGATCTGTAGAGCTGGCACATGCTGTGAAGGAAGTTGCATCTCAGGAGAGCCGTTTTCAACTCCTGTACAATCTGCAGGTAGGGCCAGTTGCGATTATTTGTGTAAAAAAAAAAACAGATGAACATTAATAAAACATTAATAAAAATAAGTAAAATCGAATCCCCTCAAAGACAGAGCAAATAGATTCTGATGGGTGGTTTAACTATGACCGTATCTAAAAAAGTGTCTTGTACGATTTGCGGGTTGTTGCTCCCTGAGTGCTGTAAAGCCATCAGCTGGTTTGAGTTAACCTTAGTGAGTTTGGAGGTTGTGACTTTGATTAAGGGATGCTATGAAAGGCATGGTAATCTCTGCTCTTGGCTCTGGCTGTCCTCTATTATCCTATTAGAGGTCTGGACGCTTGCTATCCCAATCATCTACATGGAGAACTGACTGGGGTGATTTATGACCACAAGATAGGCTGAAGCTACATTTTAGAGCTGATAATTAAAAAAAAAAAAATTTGTAATAACTCCAATACTTTTTATTTCCCCCCGCACTCCTACTCTTTTTAATCCCTTGATCTGTTAAGTAATTATTATGGTCTTTTTTCTCTTTGTTTATTATTTTTTTTTTTTACAGGATCCTATTGTAGAGAAAATTCGGACAATTGCACAAAAGGTTTATGGTGCTGATGACATCGAGCTCTCACCTGAGGCTCAAGCTAAAATAGACTACTACAATCAACAGGTGAGAAGGGCTGTACATTGCCACTTAACTTTACAAATGCACAAACAGTTTTGATATTTGAGCTTGTTTTTTTAATAAATATTTTAGAACTTTTAATATTCAATATTTATCTCAATTTTATAATTATGTTAAATTATATGGGTCAATATAACAGTACATAGTTATAAACTACAATATTTATATACTTTTTATACAAACAGATAGTTTTGTATTTATTGAAACTGATAGCTGATTCATGGAAATTTACCAACTCTTTGCTTTTCAAGTTTCATATTTTCGAGGTCAAGGATGTCTAATGAAAAAAGAAATTGAAAATTTGTTTAACGTTTTCACAAGTTTTCTTGCATCATCTGATGTTTAATATTGGTTGCAAAAATTTTTTGAGCTGTGTGCTCATTGATATTAAATGGTTAGATAATCTTGGCCCAATGGGTGCATCTCTCTAACAGTTAACGGATGTCAAGAGCCCAGAGCTGATGTTGTGCATGTCTTATGTGGGTATTAACTGTCTGTAAATCTCTCACAGGGGTTTGGTGCTCTTCCTATCTGCATGGCCAAGACCCACCTATCTCTCTCTCACATGCCTGAGAAAAAAGGTGTTCCTACCGGTTTTATCCTGCCCATCAGAGACGTCCGTGCCAGCATTGGGGCAGGGTTTATCTACCCTTTAGTTGGAACTGTAAGTGATTATCCTTGAAATCTGATGGAAATTCTCATCTTGTTCTTTCTTTTCCATTCTGTCTGCATGTCTACACTTTCCTTCCAAATATATTTGATGGCTTTAAATCTTTTGATGTCATCCACTACCTCTTCATATTATGTTCTTTTATTACTTCCTTTGCTGGTGAGTAACTGGATGTTTCAATTACTAATAGGATCCAGGATTACGATTGAACTATGACCTCGTTGGTCTATATGATCTAGGATTATGATTGAACTATGACCTTGTTGGGACTTTTAAAAACAGAACTCAGGCCAAATTCCACTGCCTTCATGTTTTTGCTCTCTAAAAAACAATATTGCCTGGCCTAAGGCAGGTATATCTCTGTCTGAATTCTTGACAATGTTTGGTCAAAGCCGTTTCTAATAATGAGAAGTCTATTGGATTCTCACTTAGGATTCATGATGAAACCTGTGAATCAGCCTCCTAAAAACAACCCTTAGAGCATGTGTGGTCAACTTTTAAATGACCCATGTTTTGCCTTTATGTGTGTGCATGTTTGTGGGTTTTTATTAAGATACTCCATCCTTGGATTTTAAATTTTTTTTAAAGCTATAAATTAAAAACATTTATATACATGCATGAAGAACAAAGTGAACCCAACAGATTTTTTTTTTTACAGTTTAAAAAAAGGTTATAAGTTTGATTATTTAGATTTGATGATATCATGTGGTGATGCTCTGTTTGAACATCCTGACCAGCTGGATTTTGCGTAGTGACCCATTTTGGCCAACCAGTGGTGGATCTGGGGAGTTTGAGGAACCCTAAAAACGATTTAAATTTGGTGACGCTGCTTAATTTCACTAGTTTTTAATATAAATAACAATGTTTGTCCACTGAAGCTCCATGCTTTGTTATTAATTGGCTCTTGCCCTTCATCTTGCTAAAGTTTCCTTTAATAGTGCCCCAGTTTGATTGAGCCCGCAAGTTTGTATCTTTTTGTCATTGTGTGTTTTGTTGCCCGGGTGAGGCTTAGGAAAGGAAGCTCATTTCCGTGTTGAGAGTGAGGTCTTGGCTACGATTTGGGGTCAGGGTCAGGGTGAGGTGTCCGCCATGTGGCTTGCTGGGAGATGGGTGACTGTGACCCAGCCCCTCCGGTCTGACCACCGCTCTGTCCCCTTTCATCTCCATGGGCCTGCTGCGGGACACACGGCCAGAACTCATGGCCCCTCACCTTCAACCCCTCTCAGAATTTGCTGCCAATGCTTTGAACTTCAGTGTAATAATCTCATCATCTCTATATCTGCTGCTCTGCTTTATCTTTTTTATCTTCTGCTTCTATACATTGATATATAGAGGTTACTCTACAATAAAAATCATTCTGCAAGTTTCATACCTCAAAACAAACTCCTCAGTTTTAATATATTAATTTTTATTTTTCCACCTTTATGAAACACCAGGACATGCCTGAAGTTTTTTTTTTAACAATGTGCATGAATGTTTGTTTGTTCTTCTCATTTCACAATGGAGTCTTTTCTTATGTTCTTGACATGCTGCCGCTTTGTTTAAATATAAATTAATTATAGCAGTCCAACAAGCTGTAATATTAGTTTAGCTAGTGTGAGCAGTAACCCGCTGAAACAAACTGTTGCAGTTGTTGTCATCTTACGCCTCTGGCTGAAATATATATGGGCTCTATTACAACACTGGCCATCTCAAGCATCAAAACACATCACACGTTCATTGTCTTCTCAGTCTTCTTCACCTCCTCCTCTACTTCTTCATCATCTTCACCTCCTCTTCTTCCTCCTCTTCTTCATCGTCTTCTTCACCTCCTCGTCGTCTTCTTCTCCTCTTCCTTGTTCTTCTTCCAACCTCTTCGTCTTCTCCGTCGTCCTCACCTCTTCCATCGTCTTCACCTCTTCCATCGTCTTCTCCATCGTCTTCACCTCTTCCTCCTTCCTTCTCTTCATCGTCTTCTGTCTTCTTCTTCCTTCTCCTTGTGTGTCTTCTCCTCGTCCTTGTTCCTCTTCACCTCTTCTTCTTCCTCCTCTTCATTGTCTTCGGTCTTCTCCGTCTTCTTAACCTCCTCCTCTACTTCTTCCTCTTCTTCGTCTTCTTCTTCACCTCCTCCTCTTCTTCTTCCTCATCTTCATCGTCTTCTTCACCTCCTCTTCTTCCTCCTCTTCATCGTCTTCACCTCTTCCTCCTTCCTTCTCTTCATCGTCTTCACCTCTTCCTCCTTCCTTCTTTTCATCGTCTTCTTCCTCTACTTCTGTCTCTTCTTCTTTGTCGTCTTCTCAGACATCTTCTCCTTTGTTTTCTTCCTCCATATATCCCCTCCTTAAGCTAAATTTTCAATGTCTCAAAGTTTTTAATAGTATCACTGTAAAAATAGCTAAAAACATGTGTTTTTTTATGAACACACGCTCCCTGTCTTTCAGTCATAGCTTAGGTACAACTTAGATTTTAAATGGCATGTAATCATTATACAAGAAAGCCATGTCTATTCCAGTCATTTCTGTGGATTACTGTGTGGCTCAGGCTACAGACAGGTGTGTGTTAGTCTGCTGTTACTTTCTATGCTGGCCCCTGAGGGACAAAGCAGGCATGGGGGCTTACAGGAGGAAGTAACTGATGTCATGCACCAGATATGTGAGGGAGGGGTCAGCCAGAGAACAATGAGACTCAGCGGATCTTAGCTTCCATTCAGCTCAGTAAATTTATTGACCAAAACCGTGTCTGCTGTAAGCTGCACAATGAATTCCTGATGATACTGCTGGAAAGCTTATGGTGTTTTGGCAACCTGGCCAACACGCCGACATGAACACATCAATAGCAGAATGGTGCAATGAGCATGTTCAGTAAAAACTATTAACAGACACAATGGTCTGCGTTAAGGAAAACATGGCCCATTTGATCCAAATGTTAAGGCATTTGGTTTTAGCAAATAGCAATTAAGTTGCTATTTGTTCTTGAACAGGTACTACATAGAGAATTGTGTATGGGAATAATTGTAGGGATTTCTGTGCTTAATTTATAATACCATCTATATGTTTTGTTTATTTGTGTAGCAATGTTTAGATGAATGGACACAAAGTGAACACCTAAACCTAATGGAAAAAACAAACAATACTGAATTTTTTGTGCAGACTTGTATTCTGGTCAATAGTGTAATCTCTTGTATGTTTTTGGCACAACAACATCTCAAAACCACTCAGACTTTGGAAGTGAATTAATTGAGACGGTGTTGCTTTGGTTCAATGTTCTTGGTTGGGGTGGATCATTTCTACCTTCATCCTCTGATATTCACATAACCACAGAAAACAAAGGTTTATCAGTCATGAGGAATCGGAGCTGAAGTATATCAGATTTATATAGTCCATGGCAGTTTGGAATTGAGTGTAGCAGGACCTTATATCTGAGAGTTTTCATTCTCTGGGCAAGGTAAAATTGCCGGATAAATGATGCAAAAGAAAGAAATTATCTTAATTAAATTATCATTAAAAAACAGTCCAAGACAGAAAAAGACAGAGGAAACCGTACGTCTCACATGTGTGCCAGTCACTTGATTTTAATCTGTGGTATTTTTAAAATATGTTTTTCTTTTTTCTTTAATGGTAGACCCTGGCTTCAGATTTTGTTGTTTGGGACATAAAAAAAATGATGACCTTAAGTTTTAATTAATTGCCTTTCAAGTCTGCATACTTTTTTAAAAGTAACAGATTTTTTTTAGGGAAACCTATTGATTGCACATATACACTGACATGTCAGTATTTGCAAAAAAACTTTTTTTAATTCATATTCTAAAACATTAAGATGATTTTTCATCTTCATGTTTTATTACAATAGTAATAGACCCAAAATTCGGGTCTTCTAAGAACCACAGTTGTCTCTTTAAAAAATTGCATTCACTAAATGATTTTACGGTTTCCAGCATTAGCCTCTGTTTGTAGTTTAGATTTGTCTGCTAGTCTAGGGAAGTCATTTGGAGATAACAAGATTAGCCTAGAATAGGTTTTTAGCAATGTGGTTTAAACATGCTTTAACTTTTTTTTTTAAACAACCTCTTCTTTAAGACTGAATTAGGGCTGTGACGGTGGCAAATATTTTACCACCATGGTGGTAAAGGACTGACCACTGGCAGTTTTGCAACCATGCAGGACCACAGAAACTTGTCAATGCTGCTAACATATTTATTAATAAAATAACCCCGGGGAAATGCTAAAAAGCTACAACAAAGTGGTAATGTTTTTGAAGTAGTTAACCCCTTATCTGACCCCCCCCCCCCCCCCCCCCCCCCCCCCCCCCCCCCACAGCTTTGTCCTAATAGTTTGTGTTAAAGAACCCCTGTGGTGAAAATCACGTTTTTAATGTTGTCTATGTGGTGTTTTTATATACTTTCAGAAAATATGCAAATTCACAAGTCAGGAGTTTTTTCTCCTTAAAACTGCAGTGGAAAAAAAAAGACTTTCTCAAAATCGTGGTTTAAAATCACTGGTGTTTCTTATGTCACAAACTAGCTTGTAACCTTGTAATCATCATTACTATGCTGCGACGCAGGGGAGTCTCAGGAGAAGCCAGGTTATCCCAGTATATTTTTCAGTTTCTATGAAAAAACAGGTACATTTAGCGATATAGCGGGTGAATAATGTGTATGATGTATATTACAATGTTATGATGAACTATATCCATTTCACCACTGACGTTCTAAGTTGTTCAAAGCATTTCTAAGGATACTGATTTTTAGAAGGCAGACTGAACAGGCAAACAGGAACATGGTTTGTGTAACATTAGCAACACATTATTAGCTGTTTGATAACATAGTCAACCCAAAGGCTAATCATACAAAAGGACAATTCTGGCCAAATATGAATCAAAGGATCCATCTTTGGAAAAGTCTCGACCAGTCAAACCACGAACACCGAGCTACGTCCTGGTCGATAGTCAGTTCAGCTCACGTAGCACGGCGTTCGTGATTCGTCTGGTCGAGACTTTTTTTCCAAAGATGGATCCTGCTTGTATATGCGAAGTGTACTGTCTTTATAAAGTATCTCCTTATTAAACTGTCTGTACACTTACAAAGTTCTCAATGCTTCGGTTTGCAGGTAGAGACCCTCATTATGCTACCGTGTTAGTGTGGGGCTATTTTGAGCCTTGTTAGTGGTATTAACTAGCGATTTTTATTTTTACTTATTCGATGCCCCATACACTAGTGTTATAAGCTAATCTGTGGTTAAACTAAAACTAACGTTAAAACTGGGTACATCTGATTATCATGAAAACGCATCCCAGAGAACGGTTGACTCGGTACCCATGTGTTATTTAGCCCTAGGTTCATTTTTGCCGGAATTGTCCTTTAATTACCGTTATGTGTCCAACGTTGTAGATACCAATGCAAAACAATGCATTAGCATTCTGATCCATCGACTTGTAGACGAGTCTGTAAGAGTGAGTGGAGGTGGGGCTCATTTGCATATTCATGAAACTGTTTATACTAAATGTAGCAAGGGTGTAGAGTTACATTTAAGCTATTTTAAGGTATGAATATATAAATAATATATATATATATATATATATATATATATATATATATATATATATATATATATATATATAATTTATTTTTACAGTAAAATTTTTTAAATATGCCATTTTGGTGATCAAAGATGAGTTTTAAGGTATAAAATTATTGACTACAGGGGGACTTTAATGCATTTTATGCTTCTAATGTGTTGTAGCTTTAGTATAGCTTTTAGAACTGATTATAGTAAACAGGATTTAATTTTGTTTGTGTGACTATGTAATTGTCTTTGTAGTATTAATGATGCTGGAAAGCACTTTGGTCAACTGCAGTAGTTTTAAATGTACTATAGAAATTCTAGAACATAAAATTTGTATTGTATTGTAGCCTGGAATATTTTCATATTTTATATAGAGATACAATACACTGATAAATAATACAAAAATACTTTTTAAAATACTAATTATTTCTGCAGTAGAAACTGTTGTGCCACCAAGATGGAGATATGTGCTATGAAGGGGGCCCTTGGGTTTGCTATAGCACCAGGGCCCTATGTGTTCTTAATGCAGGCCTGCACGTACCTAGCCTGGTCCCACCAGACTCTCGTACATTTCATTTCATTTGTACATAGAGTCTGGCCCCGCTCCATTGACAAGCGTTAACTTCTTGTAGGCGGGTACTCTATTGAAGTCTAAAACTATTGGATCTGCCCAGAGTCACTCTGTATCTGCCATAACCAATCGTTAAAGTTTGGTTCGCTCGCATCTTTCTCCGCTGCCATTACTGAACTACAACTCAAAATAACGCACGACATCAACGTCATCGTTCTCAGCCACTCCCTCTGTTCGCTGATCGGCACGGTAAAAAAATTGACAGACTACAGCACAACAGACTAAAGCACAATCCCAGACGTAGTACTGAAGGAAAATGAAAATTGAGCGGAAGTACGTAACAGTGCAGAGCCAGGCCTGCACGTATCACTCATTCGCCACAAATCCAAGTGTTTCCATATTTGCAATTAGTTTTTAAACTGTTATTTATTTTGTAAAATATTACTTATGGCATGTTCCCTGGGGTGGCAGTGGATCAGTGGTTCATGTAGGTTGTCTACAAACCGAAAGGTTGCTGGTTCGATCCCCGGTTCCACCTGACCAAGTGTCGAGGTGTCCATGAGCAAGACACCTAACCCCAACTGCTCCCGACGAGCTGGATGGCGCCTCGCATGGCTGACACTGCTGTCGGTGTATGAGTGAGTGAGTGAATGGGTGAATGTGAGGCAATATGTAAAGCGCTTTGGTGGCCATTGGGCCATTGGTCCATTTACCATGTCCCAATATCCACGTAAAAGTTAGAAAGTCACGTGCAAGATTTTTTTTTTCCATCCTGAGTGAATCTAAAGGCCATAAAGATTAAAATGCAAACATGCATTTCACAAAAACAAACTAAGAACCTGTTTTTTGTTCAGTGTTTATTTATTTATTTATATACCCCAGACAAAAAAAGATTTGTTGCCTATCAAAATGTATTCTTGTCTTGTACATTACTTTCAGATGAGCACCATGCCAGGCTTGCCTACTAGACCCTGTTTCTATGACATTGACCTTGATCCTGTGACGGAGGAGATAAAAGGACTCTTCTGAGGACATTACTTCTGTCACATACATGCACTTGACCAGTAAGAACACAACTATGTGTGTCAATGACTTAGTTTTTGTGCTTTACTCATGATTTGATTTGATGTACAAAACTATCTCTCCTTATCCTCCTAATTTTTTGTCCTCTCTCTTTCTTTCCTCCATTCTCAGGTGTTCCTCACTGTCCGTGTAGGCCGCCATTCATATGCCAATGATTACAGCTCATCCACTACCTTCTAGAAATGAAACTACTGATAGTGTCAACTCTACAATAATAGCTTCCTTTATGAATTTTGTATTTAGCAGGTTTTCATATAAATGAACTTTTAACTGTTTGTTTAGAGTTTTAGGATTAACTTTTTTTTTCTGTAAGCATCTGTTTACATGGTGTTTTAGTGTTTACAATTTAATGAGAAACAAAAGCTTTTTAACTCATTCCATGCAGCTTTAAACTCCTAATGCTTTTATTTTTCTGTTTTATTTGTTTCAGGTTACTTATGGAATATGGTAACATTATTCAAGCGAACTCAATTTATATTCTGTTTACTTGAAGACTGTTAGCATTCTCCATTTGGAACAGTAAATAATTTGTATCAGTTTCAGATGTTTGTTACAGCCAAATATGCCATGAATCTGATGTCAGAAGCTTTAATTTAGACACTGCACAAAACTAAATTATTGGTGTTGTTAGTGGTTTGTTTGACACCTGTTCCATCTCTCTTTCTTTCTCTCTCTGTTATAAATGATTTAAATGTACAAGTGTTACATACTTCAGTCTACCTGTTTACGCACCTTTTCAGTATGCTTGTGAGTACATGCCAGAAAATCTAGTTTTAGACATTCCACGGTTATCTGTTATTCTGAATCTTAAACTACAGTGTGCTACGTGAGTTAAGAAGAATTCCATTAACTGTTGCAACAGTTGTGTATGCTTTAAAACCTGTATTTTTCCAATGATGATAGATTCTACAATGAAAAAAGGCAGTCAGAATACAAGATGACTGGCCAGAGAAAAATAAAAAAGTATTTCGGTGTAAATACTTTGAATTATATTGTGAACAATTTTTTTTTTTTTTTTATCAATATGCCACTTTTAAAAAAAAGTTTGACATTCATTGTTTCTGTGAGAGAATGTATTAGTGATGTGTGCACATGCATGAGTGAGTTAATGAGTCACTAATCCATATTGTGAAGTCAGACTGTTGGTCCACAAAGGTGAAATTCCTGTAGATTAGGTTCCTTGGATTTTTATTAGCATAAAGAGCTGTGATGTATCGAACAGTAGCAGATGACCGGCCCCCATCCCAGTCTTTCAATTCTTGTGCCTCTACAGGACACGGTCCAAACAGAGACATGCTGTGAGGGCAGCAGTACTCATTCACACCCCTCTCAATGAAAGCCTTTTGCTCCTGCCATTGAAGACACCCATAATTAGCTGACCAACTCAGCTTGACATTTCCTCAAATACTCACACACACAAAAACTTGTAATCTCTTCTTCTAATCTCTTGCCCCACAATGGACAACCAATGGAGTTTTTGTGGGTACTCAAAACAGTAGTCCAGTAGTGTTATTGTACCTTTTTCATGACGTAAAAAAGTAATATATTGTGTGTGCGCTTTACAAAGGTGAAGTAATTATTTTATTATTTTGCATATTTGAGATCAGTGGGAGCTCTGATGGTTCCTGTTGCTGCCAGTGACTGCTGAGCTTTTGATCATTTGTAGGGCGCCCAATATGGAGCTGTTATTGCTCATTTAATGCAATTTACCCTATACACTACTGTTAAAAGGTTTCTGGTTGGTAAGATTTTTTAAATGTTTTTGGAAGAAGTCTCTTATGCTCACCATGGCTGCATTTATTTGATCAAATATATAGTAAAATGTCATGAAATATTTAAAATGTTTTCTGTTTTATTACATTTTCAAATGTAATTTATTCCTGTGATGGGAAAACTGAACGTTCAACAGCCATTACTTCAGTCAGGCAGAGTATGATCCTTCAGAAATCATTATAATATGGTGATTTGGTGCTCAAACATTTTTCTCTAGTGTTGAAAACATTGTGCTGCTTAACATTTTTGTAGAAACAGTGCTACATTCTTTGATTATTAGAACTATTTAACAGCAGTATTTATTCGAAAATCGTGTATCAAATAGCTTTGCTGTCACTTTTGAACAAGTTGCATCCTTGCTGAATAATAAAAAGCTTACCCACCCCAAACTTTTGAAAAGTAGCTTATATTAACATTCTATGTGTTTTCGCAGTTATTATACAGCATCGGCTTGTTAGCTAATAGTGGACTATCTGAATTAGCTGTACTGAGTCTTTCACGTCAATCATTTGAGAGGGAGTTATTAAAGTTTCTGCCTATGTCAAGCATCTCAAATCAGTCATTATGTTTCAATTTGGTTAAGTTGTTTTCTGGGTCACAGAGATGCTGATTCAATTACATTTTAAGGCTGTTCTTTTGACATTTAGACAAAGCCTTTAGGAATTCAGGCACCAACATTTTGGCGGCTGCTTTTTTATTTCCCTCAACAAACGAAATTCCCTTGTTGGAGAGATGTCACACAATTTTTACCACTGATATATACTGCAGATGCGACTCGCAATTGCAGCCATGTTTCTAAATGTTATTTAGCAACCTCTGAGTTTTATTTTACATACTGTTGCAGTTTGTTTTTCACCCTCAGTTTATGCAAGTCATTTAACCCTCTGGGTCTGTCAATGTTTCTAAAATGTCAAAATTATGAATCAATTAAACACGTGCGATTAAGCAAGTTAAGCATTAATCAATTAAGCATGTGCGAGGTATCACAACGGGTAAAGTCAGTGTTATTTAATTCAGTTACAGTGTGTGGTACAGTCAGTGTGTGGTACAACATGTCTTTATCAAATTACTTGAGTTCATAACCCACAAAATGTTTAATGCATGTAAAGCACTGCTCTGTCTACATAATAAGAGAATATTGTTTTGAGGATAAAAAAAGATTATGAAGGTGTTTTCTGATTTGCAATAAAGCTTCTAGCCCAGACGTTTCCAAGCAGCATGGCAGTAATGACTTTATTAATTTCTTTACTTACAAGATTGATAATATCAGGGAGAAAATTATAACTATGCAACCATGTACTACAGTATTGCATCAGGCAGTGCATTTTAGTCTCCCTGAGGAAAAAATCAATTCATTGCTATAGGAGAGGAAAAATTTTCTAAACTCATTAAATCATCTAAATCGACAACATGTATGTTAGACCCTATACCGACTACTGAAAGAGATGCTTCTAGAGGTCATCGATCCTCTTCTTAATATCATTAATTCTTCTTTGTCATTAGGATATGTACCAAAAACCTTTAAGCTGGCTATGATTAAACCGCTTGTTAAAAAAATGCAACTTGATCCTACAGAATTAGTCAATTACAGGCCGATCTTGAATCTACCTTTTCTGTCAAAGACACTAGAAAAGGCAGTATCTACACAACTATGTTCCTTTTTTAGAAAGAAATGATATCTGCGAGGATTTTCAATCAGGATTTAGACCGTACCATAGTACTGAGACGGCTCTCATTAGACTCACAAATGATTTGCTCTTATCATCCGATCGTGGTTATATTCCTCTATTTGTGTTACTTGATCTTAGTTCTGCATTTGACACTATCGACCACAACATTCTTTTAAATAGACTCGCAAATTATGTTGCCATTAGTGGAATTGCACTAGCATGGTTTAAATCATACTTATCTGACCGTTATCAGTTTGTAGCAAAAAGAGATGTCTTATCGATCAAAAGTTCAGTATGATGTACCACAAGGCTCAGTACTAGGACTGTTGCTGTTCACTCTGTACATGCTACCCTTAGGGGATATCATTAGGAAGCATGGCATTAGTTTTCACTGTTATGCTGATGATACTCAGCTCTATATTTCTTCACGCCCTGACGAAACCTACCAATTCACAAAATTAACGGAATGCAGAGCAGTATTAAAAACTGGATGACTAGCAATTTCCTACTACCTTATTCTGAAAAAAAAAAAGAGATTCTAATTATGGGACAAATAACTTCCTCATGTAATAACCTAGAATACTGTTTAACACTTGATGGCTGCTCTGTCAAGTCCTCGTCGTCGGTTAGGAACCTGGGTGTGCTCTTTGATAGCAATCTTTCATTTGAAAGTTACGCATCTAGTATCTGTAAAACCCCATTTTTTCATCTAAAAAATATATCTAAATTACATCATTACTTGACTCCCCAGTACTTGAGCGAGCTCTAAACGCATTATAGTCCTTCACGTCTATTGCAATCTCAAAATTCCGGCCAGTTGATAATACCTAGAATATCAAAATCGACTGCTGGCGGTAGATCCTTTTTTTCTATTTAGCACCAAAACTTTGGAACAATCTTCCTAAGATTGTCCAGGAAGCAGACACACTCTGTCCGTTCAAATCTAGACTAAAAATATATCTTTGGCCTAGCATACACATACTGTAAAACATTATAGACTTCTATAATTCAATGTTAGGCTGCATAGTTTAGATCAGCCAGAACCGGGAACACTTCCCATAAATCCTGATCTACTTGTTACTTCATAAGAAGGATAGCATCTACGCTAATATTAGTCTCTCTGTTTATCCCGAGGTTTACCGCAGTCCGCCGGATCCAGGCCGTATCCAGATATGATGAAGGACCAGCGTCTAGGACACAGTCCTGAAGTGTCAACTTGTCTCTCAACTAATAACAATCTGTTACTGTAATTTCTATTATCACTGTAAAGCTGCTTTGAAACAATCCATACTGTTAAAAGTGCTAAATCAAGGTTATTTGACTTGACAATATGGGTCATTAAATTATGGATTTAACCATGTGTTCAAAACACACCACTTATCCACCACAAACTACTGCCTCTAAATAGGGGCTAGGAATTTCTGAAAAGCGAACATGTCTTCCGTCTATTCTTTAATTGTTTTCCCCTCTTCTTTTAGTCTAAGTTTTTCTATAACAATGACCAAACTTTCAAACAGCACATAGGCATCCACAGGAATGGTCTTGCTACATAAACATATAATCAAATGACCCAACGTGATTCCTCATATACTGCTTAAGAAAACAATGCATTATGTATTTTAATACAAAGTCTAGTCATTTTAATCTTAACCCTGGGTGTTGTTTACTTCTCTGAACATGGAGCCAGTGTATCGCACCACAGCAAAGTGGCTTGTGCAAACTCGGTTGTGATTTGCAAGTGTAATTTACACATTTAAAGATTCTAAACAACATGCATTGGAGCACAGCCAAATACGCAATTAAAGCAGAGACAGAGAGAAACCTCACTGCATGGTTGGTTTAGATGCATGCATGATGTGGACGTAAACTATAGTGCCCTCTTAATTCGAGATTTCCTGTGGGACACGTTCCAACGGCCTGTTTTTCTGTGTAGGCCCATCCGGCACCCAATGTTGACATTACCACTGTCTGTAAATAAAACCAGGGCAGAAGCTTAATTTTTTTATATATATAATTGCAGCTGCATGCCATTGAAGAATTTATATTTCTGCATACTTTTAATAAAAAAACTTCTGTACAATTTCATGAGAAATATAAATACCAGTGTAGTTTATAATGAGCCCTTTTTGTCCTCAAATAATGAGAAAATGGTTAGTGTTGTAGGACAGAACAGTTATACCAAGTAATAACAAATAAAATGTAAGTTGTGACACTAACAGATATTTTTTATATATACCTGTATATTATAATTAAACGAGAAAATTGTGATTCAGATAATACTAGTTAATTTAACATTCAATGAAATGATTACAAATCAAACTTATAACGAGACTGAAATGTGGGCTACTTATCTCAGAATTGTATTTTGTCCTAAAATTTCAACTATTAGGCTGCCTCAGAGGCTGGTAGCCATAGTACCTTTCTAAATAGTGTTACAGTCCCAGTCTAGTTTGATGCTGTAAGGCGTGTCTGGCTGCTCTCCATGTGATACTGATGGGAGGAGGGCTCCTAAAAGTGAACCTACAGACCCGTTTCAACACTTTCCAAAGCAGACAACCCTCGGGACGGACTGCAGGGCGCATTTACACGGGCTGTTGGATTCCTACTTCCTTTTGACGCTCATTATTTTCCTGAGAGTGGAGAAACAGCGACGTTATTCATCATGGGAGCGACACCATCCGTGCAGCGGGACGCGAAGAGCCCTGAAGATGCGCCAGAGGACATCAGCGCGGAGCTCAGCGACCCTCAGGATGGAGAAACCCTAGATGGCAAGGTAATATTACGCTTGAAAAGAAATATTATCGTTATGAGCTTAAGTGTGTGGGAATCAAAGAGAGGTAAATCGCTGAACATGCTCACCTAAGTATCCCGCTCGGGACCCCTTGAGTCAGATGCGTGGCGCAGCTAGTTATTGAGCGTTGCTTTATGTAAACACCTGATACCTCCTTTCAGCTAGCTGGGACTGCGTTTCAGTGATTTGGCTTAGCAGGTAGTAGGCCTATTTGAGAAAACGTTGAGACCGGTTTGCTTATGCATGTTGTTAAAGTTTTATTTTAAGTTTAATGAGTAGATTTGCAGTAATGCAGTATTGAGGTAGTCAGATTGACTCCACCGGTTTTTAGCTACAGTAGCGGTGCAATCTTTTCATTTCATTTCTTCTTCTTTTTTTCTCTTTTTTTTTGGTCCAGAGACAATATCAGATTTCGTCAGGAAAAAGAAAATGTTGATATAAATGCATTTCTATCTTGTTCCCAATTCCTCATCATGAAGGTGATCGTTCTCAATATTTTATGACATAGTGGGTCTCTCTATGGCTGTTTGGTCGGTGGTTGAATAAGTTATTTGTTTGACATCATACTGGAATTATCATCCAAGCAATTCTGCCTTTAAATATATTATTCAAAAGCAGTAGTGCTGTCATACTGAATAGTAACATGAGGCTGGAGGTCAGTAATCCTGGTATTTATCACCACAGACACAAGTGTGATAATAGCCTACCTTTATACGTGAGTTCTTTAAACAAGAAGTTGGAATTTAAAAGAGAATATAGAGTCAAAAATTTGGCTAGTTAGCTTGTAGTGTATATTCGTATTTGTAGTTTTTTCTTAGGCTTTGTGAGTTGCTAAGCAACAAATAGAAATAGAACAGGGTAAGTGGAGCAACAGTAATTCCCTTTCTTTCTTTCTTGAGGTATTCTTTGATCGCTGTTTAAGGTCCACTCTGGGTTTTCCATTTCCTGCTCACTGATGAGAGAAACCCACCTCAGAGTGATTCTGGGGCAGGAAAAAACATTGCACTCAACACACTCTCATTGCAATTCATATTTATTGAATGAATTGGTGCCTAATTCGTACTATCACATAATATGTTTTCATACAATCTGCTTATTGTGCATTAATGGTTAGGGTGGGACTAGTGGTTCATACAAAATCACCACCTCATAAAATAGTTTCCCCCCCACCAAGAGATCAGTTTGGCTCCAACCAATCTGGGACTTTTTCACTCTTGCGTGATGCCTTACTTAATTTAGAGACACAAATTTGCACTATGCTGTTATTTCTTGTCAAGCGCAAAATCACGGGATGCATAACTTACACCTTGGTGTTATTACTTTCAAAGAGCTGTATCAAAATGACATGGGCTAATGTAACCAGGAGAAGGCATGAAGAAATCACAGGGGTTTACTAAGATTCAGAGGAGTGAAAATAAGCATCTTATGATGTACCGTTACATTCTTGCATTATTTAAAGAGATGCTCCAGTGGGTCTTAAAAGGGTTAGTTGACCCAAAAATAAATATTCTGTCATCATTTACTGACCTTCATGTCATTTCAAACCTGTTTGACTTTTTTTCCTCTGTAGAAAGTTCACAAGAAAGTTGAACAATTCAAGTTATTATTATTTTGATCAGATACACAGAGATGATCAAAACCACAACTCACTCTGTACCTACATCTATATTTTTATATAGTCTTTTGACAATTTTATCTAATGTTAACACGATGAAAACCCATATTGTTTACACTTATTATTTAAAGCGTGCTTTCAAAGAAACCAAATTGAAAATTGACCAAGCCATTCAAGTGATGATCCCACTGTTTTAATTTTACATATTCAGAAATGGACACCATATTTGCTTGCCTATACAAGACATGTTGTATGTTCTGTATGTTCTTTTACATCAACCATTAGATACAGCCTTCTGGAGCTCTTGTTTACAGTATAAGGTTTGAGAAGACTTTTACTAACTTTTGTAGGTAACATCTCTAAGTTGTTCCTCACAGAAGAGATCAGCACATAACAGTGTTAAATATGAAACTTTGCACAACAGATATGATTGTTTTAGGAGAGTAATGTGCAGAAATGTGATGGGACACATTTTGTTCCAGACAACGTTACAATTTGATGGGGGTTTTTTCCCTCTCAAACAAAGTACAAACAAGACAATGACCTTGCATGTTGTTTTCTCCAGCATTCCATTCTTCTTCTTCTTCAGCTGTTCAGTTTTATATAAAGTGCTTGATGATGGTCACGGATGTTGTCTCACCAGCTGAGCTTGAATAGAGTATGCACCTTTTTTAAAGGCAATCATAGGTAACTTAACATAGTTGTTGAAAAAAGACCTTAGATACAAAAAGACCTGTTAAACCCATCCAGTTTTGTGACTTTCTGAATTCTACGTAAATCTGAATTTTGACATGAAACATGTCAAGACCAGTTTGAGGTATGGAATATGCAAAACTCAAGTGTTTGTTATTTATCAGATAAGGACCCTTGAACAGGTGTGGTATGGTGTTTGTGTGTGTGCGCTCTAGCAATACAACTACATGCTGTGTATACAGCGTTTGTGTGAGGCGCCAAACTGGAGATGTGGTTGATAAACATCCTCTCTGGCGCACATAGGAATTTTAGTAATTCCTCTCTCGGTTTCACTCACACTCGCGCACTCTAAAAATGGGTCAAAACATGGATGCGGTTGATCACCTACTCAGACATCCCCTCAAATTTCAACATTTCCTGCCCCTAAAATGCCTCTGAAACACTCACTTTGTTGAAAAACCAACAGGGGCTGAACCTTGGCTCTAGACCCTTTTCAGACTTTTCAGGCCAAGTCCGCGATTCTTTTAAAGACTCAATTGCAAACATAAACTCACAATAATGCCTGTGTTGGCCTTACAATGAGATACACACACAGGCCTTTTTCCAAACCAACAATGCACTGATTGACAAGTTCATAAACACCCTTTAGTTGTGATTATCTGGATTAGATTCACACTATTCAACACTCAGAAGTAGAGTTTAACTTGAATGTGTAAACTTATTTAACATTATGAAGGATGGCATAAAACCCTTTACATGTCAGAGCGGTAATGAGAGAGGGGTGGTGTGGGAGCATTTGCAATCAGATAAGAGCCTCATAAAGGATGGGACCCGAGAAGAGGGGGGAGTGGAGAACGAAGAGAACAGAGGGCCCATTTAGGATGGGCTGGAGGACAGGTCCCGGGGCAGAGGGGTGCTGTATGTGCATCGGCCCGAAGAAAGAGAACTAGGGAGAGAGAGAGAGTGATTCAGGGAGGGGGACGTGGGAGAAAGATGGCTGGTCTGAATGGGAACATATCATGTAGAATGAGTGAAAGAAAGGGCACAGGGAGGGAAAACAAGTAGATGGATAATTAGCTTGTGCTTTTCTGCAAGGGGTGATGAGAATGGTAAAGATAAGAAATGGAGAGGGGGATACAGTTTTCTTTTTGTGAAAGAAATGAGAAATAACATTCATAGTTCAAAAGAAACTGAACAGATGCTGTATGAGATGTCATGCTGACTCTCTAGCTGTCACATTGAATAGAGGTAGTGTTGGGAAGTGAGATTCAGGTGAGGTCAGGTGGAAAAAAGTACTGTTAGATAGACAGAGCAAATGTGAATGGATGTCCCAATTCTGCATGATCTTCGGATCTCAACTCAATTGTCATCTTATTATGAAACTTATGAAACTTTTTATGAAACGTAACTTTAAAAGTAAGGTCTAATGTAATAACATTAGGCATGAACAATATTTTTGTAATTTCTGTTAACTTTATTCATGCCATCACAGACGGCTTAGGTCTAGTCACTGACTACAATGCAAGCTTGAGCTGTCTTAACTGAAAGTAACTTGCACTGACATATCTTAAAATATGTCAGTGCCATTGATTGGTCCCAAGATGCACACCAGTAATGCTTTTTTTCTAGCTACTTAAATGCCCTAGTTTAACTAAGGCCTAATCCTGGCTTAATCTAAGCGCTCTCTGTGAAACCAGGCCCCAATGTATTATGAATAAACATGAATTAACAATAAACAATATTTATAAAATACCATTAACCAAGATTTAAAGATGCTGTAAAAAAAAATTTTCAATGTAGGTCATGATACCTTATTCATTAACTAATGTTAACAGATTGAACCTTATTGTAAAGTGTTACCAAGTAATGTTTTATTAAAATCCATGAAGTCTGCACTTCAGCAGTTTTTGAATCTCTGTTCACCTTGTTGATTAAAATCAATCTGCTACTGTGTAACTGAGGACCCTGACTTGAGATCAGTGATTGTTCATATTGGAACAGTGCTCAATGAGTCCAGAGGATCTGATTCAGGATCAGCAGATGAGTGCAAATAGGAGCTGGAGTAAGAGTATGTAATATAGGATGTGATGGAAGTGGACACAGACATCAGGGGATCAGTGGTTTAATTAGGTTTGGCATTGGCGGCCTGCCAGGCTGTTTGCTCCTCGTCCCATTCACATTAATGCATCAGAATGGGAGTGGGGACTTCCTGAGGTTTGACTAATTTGTCTCAATCAGTTGAAAAAGTTGTCTGTTTAGCTATAATATAATATAATATAATATAATATAATATAATATAATATAATATAATATAATATAATATAATATAATATAATATAGGAGTCTAAATAAGTATAGGCCTAGAACCTGTTGATCATATTGATGTATTCATTTCTTCAATGCATTGTCATATCACAGTTTTGAATTGCAGTAAGGAAGAAGTAGGCTGTATGAAAAGACCATTAGTCTTTTATAAGAGGAGAGAGGGAGGCACTTAAAGTAATTCACTCAGATGAAGGATCCAGATGGAGAGTGAGCTTTCATCAGCCAGTGAGAGGGAAGGTAGAAAAGAAGAAAAAAACAGATGAGTGAAAGGTGGAATGAGGAAAATATATTTAGTTATGATGTCAGGGTTTGGAAAAGTATTTCGCCCTTTAGTAGTGATAATCTGTATTAGGTGTTTAGTGAGTGTTTATTACGTTTTTGTTGGGTAATTACATTAGTCATTAAAGGGACCACCCTGTTTCAGAGCAGGACTTCCTGTCCAGAAAAGGAAATTAGAGGAGGCATGATGCTAATGAAGTAACTTCCTGTTTAAAGATCCAGTTATTCTCCTGATTATGTGTTGAACTTGTTTGGAGCAGATATTTAACTGAACTGTCACCCCAATGGGCATTAAAATGCACGTAAATGGTTGTAATTCAAGAATGCTTTATAATATAGACCTAAGTTTAGTCTTGTTTTAAATAAAACATTCAGAAGAATATGGCTGAAGTGAAAGCTCTTCAAAAAAGGAAAGTATGAAAAAGTTATAGAAATTTAAATTTACAGTAAATCAAATATACTGTACTTAATATTTTTTTTCTTTTATATAAAATATATATTTTACAAAATATTTTTTTACTATAAAATTACTATAAAATCAAAGCCAAAAATCTAACCAAGTTCTGTTCCAAATTTGAAGTTGATATCACAAAAATTGAAGTTCCCATGAGATTTTGTTTCGGTGTAATACCAAAAATAGCCACCGGGTGAAATACATTCCATTGAATTTAATTGTATGCATTCTGCCGTAACAAATTAATACATTTCTGTCCAAATATCACTTCTGTCACAAAATATGGAACCTTGAGACTTTTCTGACGATGTGTTTTGTCAAGATTAGAAAAGGTTTTGATCACAAATTATGAAACATGATGATGCCCAAAAGGGGATGAGCCCGATAAGAATTTAGAGTACCGTTTCTATGGTAACGCAACGTCCAATTTCAAAACGGTTTTCGCAGGATGAATTCTGAGTTTGTAAGCTTTCAAATGATACCTAATTTATGATAACTAAAATATGTGATGCAATAAAAAAGGCGATAAAAAAGATAATATTATATTTTAGAGGATAATATATATAAAATACTTTTTAGAGGATAGTATTATTATATAATTTTTTTATTGACATACTAAATTATGTTTTATTGTGACCTTTTAGCATGAAAACCAACGTTTGAATTATTAAAAGTGTGTGCGTCGACTTTTTGTGGCAAAGGTCAGAACTTTTGTCATGATGCAGATTTTTGGAGGTGCACTCTTGTCATAAATTCATCTATTACTGTTCCTATATAATTTGTAACAAAAAACAGTGCTGAAATACCTGAAATATTTAGGAGTCTTAGACATTTCCAACGATATATAGTTTGTCATGATTATATTAGGATTTAATTGTAATATAGTGAAGTAAACTTAGGCACCCCGCTAGCGGGATGGTGACAGTCAAGGGGTTAATAGTCTTAATTTATAGAGTCACATGGAGCTTGTCTATGTCTTGACAGAGGGCCATGTCCATTCTCAAGTGTGTTTCTCAAGGGTGACATAATAAACAATCCACTTTTACTGAAGTCAAACTGAATCACTTTTATAAATATAACATGCTAAAAAATGCAGCAAAAGATGTCATAATTATATATATATTAGTACAAATATCCCATGTAGTCTTTCAATTGATGCAAGTACAAAAAAGCAAGTGCAAAAGCAAATTCTTATATTAAAGAATAAGAAAAATGCTGTTAAAATTTGTTTTAGATGGATAGCATGTCACACCAGCATTTAACGTCAGCTCCCCACACTACCATTCATTATTTTGGGTCCCCCCCCACCCCCACCCCCCCCACACACACACACAATAATTAATACTTTTATTCAGAAAGGATGTATTAAATTGATCAAAGAAATGCTGTTTTTATTTATTTTGATTTTTTTTTAACATTCATTAGAGAGTCCTGACAAATGTGTAATTGTTAAAATATTTTTAATATTAAGCAGCACAACTGTTTCTTGAGCGGCAAATCAGCATATTAGCTTGATTTCTGAAGGATCACAGAAGACTGGAGTAATGATGCTATCACAGGAATACATTTCATTTTAAAATATTGTAAAATAGAAAACCTTTATTTTAAATTGTAATCATATTTCACAAAATTGCTGTTTACACTGTATTTGTAATCAAACAAAATCAGCCTTAGTGAGCATAACACTTCTTTCTAAATCATTAGCTATACTCCTACTGACCACAAACGTTTCCAACTGTATTGTATATGCATGGATTTGTTTACTAATGTATTCTTTCATTTGTTGTGTACAGAAAAGGTATCTGTGGAGCTTTAATCCGCATTTGTGTTTAGAAATACAGGCAGTCTTCTCACTGATTCTGACCTTGCCAGTGCCATATCTCTCTCTTTGGCTCTCTCTTATGAGTAATGACTTGTTTACATGGGTCAAAAATAGAAGGGTTCTATTTTCACCAGCCAACTCTCACTGTCTTCCTCCATCACATTCACTCTCTTTTTTGTTTCCCACTCCCCTCCTCCTCTCGCCGCCCCCTCTTTAGAAGTAAAGTTGGCCACATAAAAGGTTATTAAGTGGCAGAGTTACATAAAAACACAGTCTTCCAGAATAGAAAAAACAGAAGCCAATGAGGGCAAAGGTAGAACGAAGAGACAGTTTGTTGTACACAAGACGTACCCTCTTTAATTAACAATATGGAGCAAAGAAATGGAAAAAAGGGACCTTTTTTCCCTTAGTTTCACTTGTTTTCTCAAGTAAACAAGCAATTCCATCGTATTTCCTTATCTTCCCTGTAGATGGGCTTGTGCTGATAAAAGTAAAGCACTCTCCTTGTGGAGAAGTGCTTTCATCAGGGGTCAGCATCAATAACGTTTCATTACTGCCCTGCCAGAAAAAGACAATCCCAGTCAACCGCTTACTTTTGTCTGCACTTCACAGCTCAAGAAACCTATTGTACTGCTGAACAACAACTATAGGCTCCTAGATGTGTTTGCTTCACAGCTTAATACAAATGTAGTGGAGACTATCGACGTTTGAAGATAAATATCATCGGGAAGCTTCACTAGGATGGATTCTGGAAGTATTTTGGATTTGAATGTGAATCCTCAAGCACACTAAGTGACAGAATGCTTTTGAATATACTTTGGCTGCTTTAAATGACTTACCATCATGGGTTAAATGATTAGTATCCTCGTGCATTTTGTTTCCAGTTAAGTTACATTTATGAACAAAGGAAGATGCTGAGGGTATTAGCAATAAAAAATGCAGTGTAATGATGTTCTTTTCTCTGAAAATTGAATTGGTCTGGCAGATTGTGCTGTCCAGCTGGTCCCAGATTGTTTGCATGCTAGTTTTATTGCTTAGTAATGCTGATTGGTTTTAGCTGATGTCATAACTTTGTTTCTCTGTAAATGGGCAGATGCAGGACGAACTGTGCTAGAACAGTCATAGATACACTAACCCATGCAGTGTTTTGTGTGATGCTTGTAGCAATCAGCCTTAAAATCAAAGAGATTATGCAAATATGAATACTCCCACACAGAGTGACAATGATAATGTCAACAAAATTAGGCAGAAGCCACAATCACGAATGGTACTGGATGTAATGTCATCACAGACAGGAACCACTCCCATTCAAATGAACCTCAAAACAGATTATCTGATATTTATTTGTTCTTGAAAAAAAAGAGATGTCTGTGCTGAGCTTTAGCTGAGATTTTTGCAATAATTATTTATCTGCTCTTTTATTGCAGAAATGAATCAAAGATTTAATTGATCATGATTCTTTATCGATTCTTTACATAACAGTTTGTCCGAAGCTGCAAAACAATCTTAGCCATCAAAATGGAACCGCTCTTACATAGACACTAATGGGCAAATTCACTAAACCATTTAATATGCTGTATTTCAGTGCAAACCCCTGCATCTTCTTTACTAACCACATTTGCCTGGCACGATTAGCATTGCTTTTACCTCTTGTGGAAAGCATTTCCTAGTGATGATGACAGCAATAATTCATCCAATCAGGGAGAAGAGCATTATACTGTATATATCTAGGCGCATCCATGTAGTCGAGTGCAAATTGTGTTCAGCACAGGTTATTTGGGAGTTTTTGTGCTTATATCGTATTTGCATAATAACTTTAGTGAATCTGAAGCAAAAATGCAGACAAATAAACAATGTTTTATGTCTTTGTGAATCTTCCTTAAAGGGTTAGTTCACCTAAAAATCTAAATTATGTCATTAATACTCACCCTCTTGTCGTTCCAAACCTGTAACACCTTTGTTCATCTTTGGAACACAAATTAAGATATCTTTGATGAAATCTGAGAGCTTTCTGAGCCATTCAAAATGAAGGTTGAACCACTGTATCACATGGACTATTTTAACAATGTCTTTATTGCTTTTCTGGGCCTTGAAAGTGGTGATTACTTTGCAGTCTATGGAGGGACAGAAAACTCTCATTTCATCAAAAATATCTTAATTTGTGTTCAGAAGATAAATGAAATTCTTATGGGTTTGGAACGACATGAGGGTGAGTAATTAATGACAGAATTTTCATTTTTGGGTGAACTATCCCTTAAATATAGGATTTTCCTTGTTTATGAATGCATTGCATTTTAACGGTGTGAATGACCTTTAGTTGTGCCCATTTGGGAGATGTAGTTCAATGAGATCAATGAGATGTTGTAATTAAAGTATGGATTCCATTTAACATACAGTCATAAGGCTTTGGCAGATACATCTTTCTACTCTCCTAACAGCTCTTCTGGGTTAAGAGTGAATGATGATATTTGTACCCAGCTGTTTGTGGAGTTTTCATCAAGATCCCTTAACAACTGATTTCCAATCATTGATGAAAGGATGTGGATAGTACAGGAAGCTTGTTAGAAGATTGTGCTGGGTGTGATGGAGTAAAATCAATATTAAAAACAGGCCCTATAGCATTCATTTAAGTCATGGCAAAACATCACTCATGGATAATAATTATGACTCAGTGTTTGCTTGTAAATGGCTCAGACCACCATGGTGAAGTGGTTTGTTTAGACAGTGTACTATTTTTTTATGAGAAAGGAGACTTTTTGTGTAGCTTTAGATTTGAGTAATTATTTATTTATATTGGTATGTAAAACTTTATTTACATAGAATTATTTAAAACAGTGTTTACAAAGTGCCTTTCAGCAGACACATAAGTAAACGTTCAAATAAATGCGTATGGAAGAAGACTCAAAATCAGAATAAGAATAAATATAAATAAAAAAAATAAGAAATTAAAATGAAAGAAGAATTAATTTGGGAAAAGGTGTTTAAAAGTCTACTTAAAGTGCTAATTGAGTCAGCTGCTTGGGTTTTGGAACTGTAGTTCCCTTTCGTTGTCACTCCGAGTTACGTCGGATGACGACGAATGGGGTTTCGCTTAGAAAGCCTATCAACTTCGAGTATTACAAAACGAGCCAATGGCAAAGAAATGCCATGGGTCTGCGGAATTTGCATGGCGTAACTCCGCCCCACCTCGTGGGTATAAAAGGAGGAAGCCGGCAGCAAGCAGATATGTTTTCGCTTCGGAGCCAAGTGTATTCTTCTCTCCACAAGCCATCTCTGAATTGTCAGCTTTACAAACGAGTACCTCGAGTGTTGGTGTGACGGCGATCTACGGCAAGAGCGTGCTTCCTGCTGATCTGTTGCAGTGGTCTGCCAGTCGGTGCGTTTCTCCCCGGGTGCTTCAACACTTGAGTTTTCTCTCACTAAAAGAGCTTACACGTGGCACGTCTTTTTAAAGATGTCTCGCCCGTGTACTTCTGGTTGCGGCAGATTGGTATCGGACTCTGATGGGCACGAGCGTTGCATAGTATGTTTGGGCATTGATCATGCTAGAGCAGCGCTCGTGGATGACTCATGTTCTCTCTGTGGGAACATGACCATCGCGTCATTACGGTCGAGACTCGGTGAACTCGCAAGAGTGAGAGTCCCCTCATCCACCCCCCGTCCTGCGGCTGGTGGCCAGGGTGATCTGAGGGTTACGGTCTGGAACAAGGCGCCGACTATGTGTCCGCGACCCCAGCCCCCCTCTTCAATGACGGTGCCCGCTAGTGAACTGCTGATTCCCGCGGGTCTACCCTCTGGTGGCCCGTGTGCTTCAGTTGCAGCTACAGAGGAAGATGCCATGTCTGTTGCAGCATCACTTGGCGGGTTTGACTCTTCTGGAAGTGAGGGCTCGTCACAGCTGCCACCTTCCGGTGTGCATACGGCTGTGCTCGAGTCTGATCCGGAGATGACGGCCATGCTTTCCCGGGCAGCCGCGAGCATCGGACTTGAGTGGAGGCCTCCACCCTGTCCTGAGCGCTCGCGGCTGGACGATTGGTTTTTGGGTAAGGCCGCCGACCCTCGTCCTCGGCAAACCCCAATACCTTTCTTCCCGGATGTGCATGATGAGATCTCGAAGTCCTGGAAGACCCCCCTGTCTTCTCGGGACCGCTCGCTGGTCTCATCCGCCTTTCCTCCCCTCGATGAGGCAGCTGCCCGTGGGTACACTGGGCTTCCCCCGGTTGAACGCTCTGTTGCCATGCAACTATGTCCTCAGAGTGCTTCTTCTCGGGGCGAGCCTAAGCACCCATCCAAAGCCTGTAGATTTTCGTCGACCCTGGTGGCGAAGTCTTACAGAGCGGCGGGACAGGCGGCTGCTTCACTGCATGCTATGGCCACTCTGCAGGTCTACCAGGCCCAGATGCTCAGAGACATGCACGAGGGTAGGACAAACCCAGGGCTCTTTGATGAGCTGCGCGCCGCGACCGACCTTGCTCTCCGGGCGACGAAGGTTACCGCGCGCTCCCTGGGTTTGGTGATGTCCACAGCTGTGGTCCAGGAGCGACATCTGTGGCTGAACCTGGCTGACATGCGGGACGCTGAGCGGACCCGTCTGCTTAACGCCCCCTTGTCCCAGGCCGGCCTCTTCGGCGGTGCAGTTGAAGACTTTGCCCAACAGTTTTCAACTGCCCAGAAACAGACCGAGGCCATCAAACACATTCTGCCCCGCCGGCCCGCTGCTGCCTCCACCTTGCCGGCCGGGCAGACGCCTCGACCTGTTTCCCGCCGAGGGCGCCCTCCTGCGGCTCCCGCCCCTCCCGCCCGGACCACGCAGCAGCCTCCACCCAGGGCCGGTCGCGGAGGAAGCCGTAAGAAGGCGCCACAGCCCTCTCCTGCCCCGCCCCCCGCTAAACGCCGGGCCAAGCGGCGCTCCTGAGACGGGCTGCTCAGGGATGATGATTGTTTCTCAGGAGGTGGTAGCAGGACCACTCCTTCCCCCGGTGGAGGGCCGGGGGAGAATCTTTTGTTCTCCACTCCCCGCTGCTCACCCACGGGTGGGCAGCACCCTAATGTGGTTAAAGACAGAAACAATCCCCTCTTCCCTGAGCTCACAGAGTTCTCGGGCGACACAGAGCGCCGCCCACAAGCCGTGCTCTCCTCGCCCCCCTCTGTCCCAGAGGCGGTTGACACGGCGTGCCGTCCACGGACCGCTTCGCCCCTGTCCCCCTCTGTCGCCAGACCCCTGGCAGAGCAGGCCCCCGCGGGACGACCAGCCTGGTCCTCCCCTGGCCCCCTCTGCCAGGGTGCGGTTGCTAACTGTGCCCCCTCTCCGGGCCGCTATGCCGTCCACATCTGGGCCAGTTACTCCGCCTCGCTGCCCCTCCGGGGGGACGCCTGTGGCTCGCATGATCCCGTTGGTTCAGTTCCTGGGAGCCTGGCTAGAGCTTCCCCGTCTGTCCCACTGGATCGCGCGTACCGTCAGGCTCGGCTATGCGATTCAGTTCGCACGGTCTCCTCCCCGCTTCAGGGGAGTCCGCTCCACTTTGGTCGGTGGCAATGCCCCTATCATGAGAGCAGAGATTGCCACCCTGCTGGCGAAGGGTGCAATCGAGACTGTCCCTCCAGCCGAGATGAGGTCCGGCTTCTACAGCCCCTACTTCATTGTCCCCAAGAAAACCGGTGGGTTACGGCCAATCCTGGACTTGCGCGTGCTGAACCGCTCCCTTCACCGGATGCCGTTCAAGATGCTCACCGCCAAACGCGTTTTCGAATGCATACGGCCCCAGGATTGGTTTGCAGCGATCGACCTGAAGGACGCCTACTTTCATGTCTCCATTCTTCCTCGACACAGACCGTTCCTCCGGTTTGCTTTCGAGGGGCAGGCATACCAGTACGCGGTTCTCCCTTTCGGGCTAGCCCTGTCTCCTCGCATCTTCACGAAGGTCGTCGAGGCGGCCCTTGTTCCCCTTCGAGAGCAAGGGGTTCGCATCCTGAGTTATATCGACGACTGGCTGATCCTAGCTCACTCTCGAGATCAGGTTTGCGAACACAGGGACCTAGTGCTCCGGCACCTAGCCCGTCTGGGCCTTCGGGTCAACTGGGAGAAGAGCAAACTTTGCCCCGTGCAGAGGATCTCTTTTCTCGGTATGGACATCGACTCGGTCGCCATGTCCGCGCAGCTTACTAGCGAGCGCGCGCAGTCACTGCTGACTTGCCTAAGACAATTCGAGGGCAAGAGTGCGGTTCCACTGAAACTTTTTCAGAGGCTCCTGGGGCATATGGCATCTGCAGCCGCGGTCACGCCGCTCGGATTGCTTCATATGAGACCGCTTCAGCTTTGGCTTCGCGACCGAGTCCCGAGGTGGGCATGGCAACACGGCACGTTCCGAGTACCAGTTACTCCGACCTGCCGTCAGTTCTTCACCCCGTGGTCGAACCTCGATTTTCTCAGGGCCGGTGTCCCCCTGGCACGAGCTTCCCGGCATGTTGTTGTCTCAACAGATGCCTCCACCACGGGCTGGGGCGCCATGTGCAATGGACATGCTGCTGCGGGCTCCTGGACAGGACCCCAGCGGCTGTGGCATGTCAATTGCCTCGAGTTGTTGGCAGTACGCCTTGCCCTGCACCGCTTCCGGGCGTTGCTCAGGGGTCAACACGTACTAGTCCGCTCAGACAATACCGCCACTGTAGCGTACATCAACCATCAAGGTGGTCTACGCTCCCGCCGTATGTCACAACTCGCTCGCCACCTCCTCCTATGGAGTCAGAAGCATCTGAGGTCGCTTCGAGCCATCTTCATTCCCGGAGCGCTGAACTGTGCAGCCGACGAGCTCTCACGGCTTCAGCCCCTCCCTGGAGAATGGCGACTCCATCCCCAGTCGGTTCAGCTGATTTGGGACCAGTTCGGGGACGCGCAGATAGATCTGTTTGCCTCTCACGACTCGACCCATTGCGCCCAGTTCTATTCCCTGACCGAGGGCACGCTCGGCACGGATGCTCTGGCGCACAGCTGGCCGCAGGGCCGCAAGTATGCGTTTCCCCCAGTGAGCCTTCTTGCGCACACTTTGCGCAAGGTCAGGGAGGACGAGGAGCAGGAAATTCTGGTTGCCCCTTACTGGCCCAACCGGACCTGGTTCCCCGAACTAGTACTCCTCGCGACAGCACCTCCCTGGCCGATCCCTCTGAGGAAGAACCTTCTTTCTCAGGGACGGGGCACCCTATGGCACCCTCGTCCCGATCTTTGGAACCTCCACGTGTGGCTCCTGGATGGGACGAGGCAGGTTTGAGTACCCTACCACCAGCGGTGGTGGCTACCATCACTTCCGCTAGAGCGTCGTCCACGAGACACGTCTATGCGTTGAAGTGGAACCTCTTCGTCAACTGGTGCTCTTCTCACCGAGAAGACCCCCGGAGATGCTCGATCAGTGTTTTGCTTTCCTTCCTTCAACAGGGGCTGGAGCGAAGGCTGTCTCCCTCCACCCTGAAGGTCTGTGTTGCCGCCATTGCCGCACATCATGACCTCATCGAAGGTAAGTCGGTAGGGAAGCACGACCTGATCATCAGGTTCCTGAGAGGAGCGAGGAGACTAAATCCTCCTCGTCCTCCTCTCGTTCCCTCTTGGGACCTCTCAGTGGTTCTAACTGCCCTGAAGAGTGCTCCCTTTGAGCCCCTGCAATCAGTCGAGCTTAAGTTCCTGTCTATGAAGACAGCGCTCCTGGTTGCACTGGCCTCCATCAAGAGGGTTGGGGACCTGCACGCATTATCCGTTGACGAAGCGTGCCTGGAATTTGGGCCGGCTTCCTCTCACGTGATCCTGAGACCCCGGCCTGGATATGTGCCCAAGGTTCCTACCACTCCCTTTCGGGACCAGGTGGTGAACCTGCAAGCGCTGCCCTCGGAGGAGGCAGACCCAGCCTTGGCACTGCTCTGTCCAGTACGCGCTCTCCGCGCCTATGTAGACAGAACGCAGTGTTTCAGGACCTCAGACCAGCTCTTTGTCTGTTATGGTGGGAAGCTGAAGGGAAAGGCTCTCTCCAAGCAAAGGTTGTCTCACTGGATAGTGGACACCATTGCTTTGGCTTACCAGCAGCAAGGTCGACCGTGCCCCCTTGGTGTGACTGCCCACTCCACCCGGAGTGTGGCGTCCTCTTGGGCTCTAGCGCATGGCGCCTCGCTAACAGACATCTGCAGAGCTGCAGGCTGGGCGACACCTAACACATTCGCCAGATTCTATAATCTCCGAGTGGAGCCTGTGTCCTCTCGTGTACTCGCTTCATCCAGCTAGTACCGGACCCGCTCAGGTGTCTTCGCTTGCTCGCCATTCCACTCCACGGACTGGATACGTGCGATACTTTCCTCAGGTGAGCTTCTCCGAAAGCCCTGAGCTCCTCCAGCACTCCTGACGTCGGCGCCAGTGTCTATTGCCTGTGCGTCGCCTAGGTGCCTCCCGTGTGCATGGTCCCTCCTCTGAGCGACCCCCACATGTGTATTTCCACTGTAAGCCTCTCTGAGCGTGTGTCTTTCCCTTGGCAAGCCACCTTGCCACCCCTGGGGTTGAAATATTCCACCTGCGGCTGGACACCCCAGTGTTTTCCATATGCTTCCTTCGGGTCATATGTGTATTCTCTAAGTTCCCCCCCTCCGGGCTGGCATTAATTGCATACTTCCCCTAAGCTTGGGATATGCTTCCCAGTGTACCTTGGTATTCCTGTGTTATATGGAGTCCTTTGTCCAGGCTGACAGGGATCTCGATTTACGCAGGGCACTGGAAGACAGCTGAGAAGGTGGCGTGATTAGACTGGTAACCCCATTCGTCGTCATCCGACGTAACTCGGAGTGACAACGAAAGGGAACGTCTACGGTTACGTATGTAACCCTCGTTCCCTGAGTAGGGAACGGAGACGTTACGTCTGCCTGCCACTTTCCGCTGTACCGCGGGGATCGCCTGAGCTCAGTCTTGGCTCCTCAGCGAAGAAACATATCTGCTTGCTGCCGGCTTCCTCCTTTTATACCCACGAGGTGGGGCGGAGTTACGCCATGCAAATTCCGCAGACCCATGGCATTTCTTTGCCATTGGCTCGTTTTGTAATACTCGAAGTTGATAGGCTTTCTAAGCGAAACCCCATTCGTCGTCATCCGACGTAACGTCTCCGTTCCCTACTCAGGGAACGAGGGTTACATACGTAACCGTAGACGTTTCATAGTGTCTAAATTGGATGATCTGATTGATCTAGCTAAAATATATTTAGTAATCATATTGCTAAGGTATAAAGGACACTATTAAGTGCTGGAGTCATGTAAGTCCTTGGCATAGTAAAACAGTCTTTCTCTGTAGATCATGTCGGTGTCTTATTTCATTGGTCTGTGGCATCCATAAAAATTATGGTCTAGTAAAAGTCCATTTCAAGGAAAGTCAGATCACTCTGCAGTCATATTTGCCACACTCAAATAGTGTAAAAAAACATTTTTACTGACTTTACCAGGTGTCAATTGGCTTTTATTATTTAGAAGGCGGGCCACATTGCGCATTGCACTTTCTGCCTTTCGTAGTTATATGAGTGCACTTTTTTGGTATAAAACATTATAACCACCTACCTAATATGCTGTTGGTCCTTCATGTGCTGCCAAAACAGCACCGACCCACCGAATTTGACCTGTGGTATCTGGCACCAAGACGTTAGCAGCAGATCCTTCAAATTGTTCCAGCACATCCCACAGATCTATGTCCCACAATTGGATTTAAATCTGGGGAATTTGGAAGCCAGGGAAACACCTTGCTTTATCATATTCCTCAAAAATCATTCCTGAACAGTGTGTGCAGTGTGACAGGGTGCATTATCCTGCTGAAAGAGGCCAATTCCACCAGTGAACTCCATTCACATGAAGAAGAGTACCTGGTCTGCAACAATGTTTAGGTAGGAGGCACGTGTCAAATTTACATTCACATGAATGTTTGGACACAGGGTTTCTCAGCATAAGCATCACACTCCGTCCACCAGCTTGTCCGTCCCCACGGTACATCCTGGTGCCATCCCTTCTCCAGGTAAATGGTGCACACATATACGGCCATCCACGTGATGTAAAAAGAAAACAGGACTCATCAGACCAGGTGAACTTCTTCCACTGCTTCAAGGTCCAGTTCCGACACTCATCCTTTCGACGGTGGACAGGGGTCATCTTAGGCACTCTGATTGGTCTGCGGCTTCACAGCCCCATACGCAGCTGAGTGCGATGCACTGTGAGTTGTTGTGACACATTCCTCCCATAACCATCATTAAAATGTTGTGTGATTTCACTGATTTGTGCCACAGTAGACTTTGTTTGCTCGTACCAGACAGGATAGCCTTCCTTGGGTTGTACATTGATGAACCTTAGGGGCCCAACACCCTGTCGCTGGTTTGTGGTTTGTCCCATCTCTGACCACTGTTAGTAAATTCTGACCACTGCTGACCAGGAGCATCCCACAAGCCTTGCCGTTTTAGAGATATTCTGACCTAGTCACTTAGCCATAACAATTTGGCCCTTGTCAGAGTCGCTCATATCTTTATTCCTGCCCATTTCCCTGCATCCAACATGTTGATTATGAAAACTGATTACCATCTAATCTACCCAGACCTTAATATGTGGTCTTTCTTGTTAGGAGATGATTAACGATATTCGCTTCACCAGTGACTGGCTTGTACTGAGGAAATGAGATGCTATTCAGGTTACGTTAAAATCTAAGGGCAAGGCTTCTAAACCACGAATTTTTAGGGGCGTAATATTCAAATGACGATTGTTTTGAGCTGCCACATTTATCAATGTACGATCATTCGTACGATGGGATTGGCAGCATACGAATGTTTCATAAATCATCGTAAGATGATTTCTGTGCTCATTTCTATGTTAAATTGGTAAATGAGGCCCATTGGGTTTGCAGGACAACAAAACAAAGAAGGAAGCAAGGGGAGGAGTTAAAGGAGTCCTGTATCAGGCGCATTCGCTATTTCCCCTTCACTGCAGTGCAGAGTCTGATCTGCTCAGTGCTGTACCAAAAATAACTAGATGCTGTCCTGTCTCTCTCTTCTCTCTCTCTCTCTCTCTCTCTCTCTCTCTCTCTCTCTCTCTCTCTCTCTCTCTCTCTCTCTCTCTCAGAGGACAGAATAACTCTTCTTCATCCTTGAAAGACAAATCATGACTCATGCCTCTTAACAAACAGCCGTATTCCCTATTTCTGGTAATGGTTCAAGTTTCTGTGTATGAGCGTTGGGAGGTGGACGTTAGAAAGCACATATTAAATTTGTAGCATCCAGGGAGAGTTGTCAAATCGCAGCACAATCATGTATTGATTGAAAGGTCATATATTGGACATTTGGAGATGTTATCTTCAGATCTATACAGAGAGTTACAGTATATAGAAAATCCTAGAAGGCCTTATAGTAAACACTGATTGCATTTTTTTTGTTTTATTAGAGATTATAGAGATGATGTCTGCAGTTAAATTTGGTTTGTCTCCTCCTGATTGTGATGGACTGTATAATGGTTCATATACGAACATACTTTATAATAAGATTCATATACAAAGTTTTTGAAAAAAAAAATCTTTCTTTCTGTGCAACACAAAAGATGAAATTTTGAAAAACGTTGCTAACACAAACAATTTTGGTGACTGTTAACTTTAACTTTTCACTGTATGGACAAACAAAACACTGAGACATTTCTTAAAATATCTTGAATGTTCCACAGAAGAAAGTAAATGTGAAGACATTTTTTATTTTTGGGTGAACTATCCCTTTAGGATTTTTTGAAAGTGTTTGTGAATGTGCATGTCTCCACCAAAGCTGGTCACATGCTTCTAACACAGTAACATTGTTAGGGCATAAAATAAAATCAGGCAGCATGTGAGAATCACTGTGAGCTCAACCCCTTTGTCTGAAACAATTCAGCATCTTCTTTGGTTGGATAACAGAATCATGTGGCTATGGGTGGCAGTGGGTGAACTAATTTCCCCGGAGTTGTATCTAATCTTCTAAGGTCTTACAAGGGAAAATGGTAAATGCACTTTCTGTCTCTTCAACAACAGACAGGAAATGTAATTTGAAAGTGTAAGTAGTCACAGTTCACGAAAGTGTATTAAAGACCCTGCATCACTGACAAGTAGTTGGTCAATTGGTTAAGCCAGATGTGTGCTGACAGGTTTTGTAAGACCCTATAAATATGGTCTAGTGACAGCTATTTAGTGCAGGACTTCACTTTTTTTGCAGTCATTAAACTGATCCAGATTCACTATCCCCACCAGATCCTCATGTTAAACTCTGACTGTTGTTTTCTTTAAAGTAACAGGAGAGTCACATATGAACTTTTCCTTTCTTCTTATGATCTGAATCACAGGAGGATCCTTGGGATAGAGTGAGAGGAGGAGGTTTATTGTTTCGGTCCGACAGTGGGGGGGGTCCAGTCGATCTGCCAGAGACACAGGGAGGTCCTGTCCTATCACATTGATGTTTGCTCATAAGGGTGGCCTTAGTGACAGCTGTTACGGGAGTGGAAGGAACAGAGGACTCCCAGTATCGGCAGGAGACAAATAGTGGGTCAGGGAAATCAGGAAAATGCACAGTGGGGTGGCTCGCAGCTTGGAAGGCTCTCCGCACGGACATTTATATGTACAAGTTCCTGGAATTCGTAACAAAATCGCTCCTTTTTTGTATATAGCTCCCAGTCTGGGCCAAAAAATAAATTCCTCTTTCGTCAAACAAGAAGTAAAGAATTCACTGCAAATGTTTCCATGAAACAAACTAATCTGAAGCCAACACGAAGGACGTTTTAGCAAAGCAAGCACTTAATCTCTTCACAGCCTTGCAGATATGTGATTTATCAAGTCAGGGCGAAAAAAATGCAAAGCTGTCACTATGCTTTTTGTAAATGTGAAGCTCAAATCCCATAAATTTGCCAAAGTCTAATAAGTTTAGGCAACAAGATGATGTGTTTGTCTGCCTTTGAAGCCACATATTTTCCCCTTCAGTGAGTGAAAAACGGGCGGTTTGGACTGTGACACTCTGGGTCTGATTCAACTTTGAGGAGGTTGATGATTTGTGGACCTCAAAGACTGTTGTGATCTTGAGCAGTGTTACTGATTCAAATTGACTCTGTACATTTGATATGATTAGGCAAGTAAGGGCGCAGTATATTTTGGTGGCCTTATTGTTAGGATGAAGTTGTAATCGCTAGCCTGTTCAAACACTGGGGCAGTTTACCACAGTAATACTACACTTGTGAAGATTGTTTGTGAAGTAAATGACTTAACTGAAATAGACTGAGGTTTGCTGTGTGTTGCCAGAGACTGATCGTTTCACATCTGTGTTTGTGTCGAAGGAGATGATGCATGCAGTTTGTGGTCTCTGAGGCTTCAATACTGAGTATGTGTTACCCAAATGCGGATGTGTATCTGTGTGCTTAACCCCCTACAAAGCAAGTCTTTCTCTCTTGTGCTGGATGAGTAGTTTACTGTTTTGAAATTCAATTGGAATTTTGAGCCGATTAAGTTAAATGAGATCAATGTGTGTAATATGTGTATATCAAAAACAGCTAGGCCTAAATAGTTTGTTGTCCCAATAACTCTCTCACTAAGTAAATCTCCAGAAAGCTGCTAGCAATCATTGATTAATAGAGTATGGAAAATATGTAGCCAATTTGTCCTTATTAGTAGTGAATGAAAGCATTGTGTTGTGGACCCTTTGACTTTTATTGCATGGGCATTCTTCAGAATATCTTCTTTTGTGTTCTGCTGAATTTTACCTTTTTGGGGTGAACTGTACTTTTAATACTTAAGTAATAGGTGAATGTGAAAGGGCTGGAGAGAGAATTATAGTTTTATAGTTAAGGGGTTACATTAATAGTTTGGTGGCTTTTATACAGTTTGT
Source organism: Siphateles boraxobius (assembly GCF_051911475.1). Classification (NCBI taxonomy): domain Eukaryota; kingdom Metazoa; phylum Chordata; class Actinopteri; order Cypriniformes; family Leuciscidae; genus Siphateles; species Siphateles boraxobius. The sequence goes on from NW_027509208.1 coordinate 9,143,555, forward strand.
TGTATCAGGGAAGTGTGTTTTCTCAACTAGGAGGTTTGTCCTTGGGGCATCAACAGTGAATAATAATGCATCAATCATGAGATCTCAAATACCAGTCTTAATTGCAATTTATCTGCAAGAAAATTAACAAAAGCAAGCAATGAGGGTAATAGTCACTAACAGAGTGGATGTTTCCTCATTGCTCATAAAGTACCTAAAACAATTTTTTACCACCACTCTGCCATCAGAATTTGTTGGCTTTTCATCTTTATATCAAATGTTTTTGGGTCAGAATTCAGCTAAATGTCAAACCTCATTACACAAAACAATCTATTTCACATCTAGTAATCAGGCTTCATTCAACTGAAACAGCTTGCCTTGTGTAATCAAATTGCTTAAAGGGATAGTTCACCCAAAAATAAAAATTCTGTCTTTATTAACTCATTCTCATGTTGTTCCAAACCGGTATGACTTTCGATGAATTATCCCTTTAAGGCAATTAGAGCGATTAGTTCCTCGGTTTTAATTTATCTGGAGCTGTCTGCTGATTTTAACTTGTTCAACCATCAGCTGCTTATTTTGGATCTAAAGTCTTAGTTCCCTGTAGACTCCTTTGACAACAGATTCTATCATGTTTCAATTCCAAACTCTGCAAACACACCACAAAAGTCCCACAGAGTTCGGTGCTCTGACCACTGATATTGTCTGTCTACAGCTTGATTAGTACATCACATGTTTTCTCTTATCACTTCTATAATGATGATACGCAGCATTACATCTAAAAATCCCCTTGTGTTCTCAGTCTGTATCCCTGGCCTCCCTAAACTTGGAATGTTTCTCATAATTACCTCATCTACTGCTGCTTCACTCTCTCCATTCTCAGAATTGGCATAATTATATCTAAACCCTTGCATCAGGCACATATATCATTGTGTACAAACTAGTTCTCCATTTGTCCTTCTACGTTAGAAAATGTCTTTATCCTTGCCTCCTGGTGATGAAATGACATTCCCTAAATACATACAAATTTATACCTGCTCTGACAATTCTACAGCATAGTCTTCTGACATATAAATGCCCTATATATGGCATAATATAACCAAATTAGACATATAACCCAATTAGAATTATTATTAGGGGTGCATCCTAGTTGTTGCTGTAAGATTCTTGATGTAAATCAAATGATGAAGAGGTATCCATCTGTCCTCTCCTGTTTTCTCTCTGTAATTCAGTCCTCATCAGCAAGGGGTCAAAGGGCAGAGGTTAACAGGCGGATGTTAACGGATGAACCATGAACTAGGGGATTGATTTTTTTTTATTTTATTTTTTTTGATGTGTCAGGCGTAGCATGGGTATATGTAAAAAAATTTGGATGCGTAGAGTGGGGTTCAAGTCTGGGATCACTAGTGAAAATTTTGCTATTTTGAACTTTTCTAATTTGCTACAATTTTCATCTTATCCTATCAAATTATATTATCAGCAGCATAATTTGAGTGAAAGGTTTAATTGAAAAATTAACATGAATTTTCAAATATCTTTGAAAATTGGTCCCACATTTTCTGTAATGACAGCAGCACTCGAGCTGCATGAACTCCACAAGTTCGAGTAAAGTCAAACAAATAGATTTATTTTCCAAAATCAAGAACTTGTAGCATTGCTTACGTGTCATGTAATGTCCCCTCTGGACCTCTCACAATGTATATGAATATTTTGTTATTGTGCTATGCATCCATTTATAATCTGTGGTCATATAACACGTTTGCAGCAGTGCTTATGGAAATTGCTGATATACTTGCCTGTCCTTTCAGTTTTATGAGATAGCTATATGAGAATTTGATATATACGATGATGTCTGTAGTTTACACCCTGCTGAAGGCCGTTTCTCACACTGTAATTCATTTTAAGGTGTTTAAATTGCACTTTAAGAGACTGAGGCCACACTGGGAAAATGATGTCTCAAGTGTTCAGGTATTCTGCAAAATATATAAATTATCTAACCATTCATACCAAGAGGTCAATGTTTGTCCATTATTGTTTTATTATTCTAGTGACAAAAAAAAATTCGATTTAAATTTTAAGTTCAAACAGTGATATTCATACACATATATGGGCTACACTTGTTTGTGGTCATTTTAAATCTGTAAGTATGTCAGTTTTAATTTAAAGTATACATTATTAACAGTCCAAAATGTCATTGAGATCAACAGAGTCTTGAAAACATTCAGAAGGTCACAGATCTGTCAGATGAATGCTATAGTAGTATTTGAAAACTGGATAGATGTTTAGAAGGGCATACATTCTCCTCTCCTTTGCTGTCTTTTTCTGTCCAACAGTGAAGAGATTTGCAACCTCTCTGCAGAGTGATTTGTGGGATGGACAGTCGTCCCTGAACCTCTGATCTGCAGAATGGAACAGAGAGACTGCAGAAGAGGGGAGGAGGAGAGAAAAGCAATCTGACAGATGACTGCAATCTTGGGCAGGAGAACAGATGAAAGCATTAAAAAGATGAGGGTATTTTCAGATAACGAAGTTTTAGGAAAGACATAAGAACAGAGATGCAAATCTCACCTCATCAGGGGTGAAAAAAGTGACAAAGATGTGACACCAGACAATCAAAATATTTTTTAAACATGTAATATTTAAAACACTTTATTATTTGTTTTTAACTCTACAGTTCTGCAGTAAAATTCTCTTTAAATGAGATCTACATTTCTAATTTTCATTCATGGAGATAATAACACAGAAAAATGTTTTATAGTATATAATAAACAAATGGGTCGGTTTAGTTGTGTTGAAATATGTCTAAATAGTATAAATTATGCTGCCTGATTAAATTGAAAATCCCAACATATACACTCACCTAAAGGATTATTACGAACACCTGTTCAATTTCTCATTAATGCAATTATCTAATCAACCAATCACATGGCAGTTGCTTCAATGCATTTAGGGGTGTGGTCCTGGTCAAGACAATCTCCTGAACTCCAAACTGAATGTCAGAATGGGAAAGAAAGGTGATTTAAGCCATTTTGAGCGTGGCATGGTTGTTGGTGCCAGACGGGCCGGTCTGAGTAATTTACAATCTGCTCAGTTACTGGGATTTTCACGCACAACGATTTCTAGGGTTTACAAAGAATGGTGTGAAAAGGGAAAAACATCCAGTATGCGGCAGTCCTGTGGGAGAAAATGCCTTTTTGATGCTAGAGGTCAGAGGAGAATGGGCCGACTGATTCAAGCTGATAGATGAGCAACTTTGACTGAAATAACCACTCGTTACAACCGAGGTATGCAGCAAAGCATTTCTGAAGCCACAACACGCACAACCTTGAGGCGGATGGGCTACAACAGCAGAAGACACCACCGGGTACCACTCATCTCCATTACAAATAGGAAAAAGAGGCTACAATTTGCAAGAGCTCACCAAAATTGGACAGTTGAAGACTGGAAAAATGTTGCCTGGTCTGATGAGTCTCGATTTCTGTTGAGACATTCAGATGGTTGAGTCAGAATTTGGCGTAATCAGAATGAGAACATGGATCCATCATGCCTTGTTACCACTGTGCAGGCTGCTGGTGGTGGTGTAACGGTGTGGGGGATGTTTTCTTGGCACACTTTAGGCCCCTTATGGCTCGTTTCCACTGAGCGGTACGGTACAGTTCGGTACGGTACGCAATTATTTGTGTTTCCACTGTCAAAAGTTGAGAATGGTACCAAAAAGCCGAACCGTACCGTACCACTTTTTGGGTACCCTTCCGTTGGGGTACCTAGCACAGTGGTACGGTACTAAAGGGTGGAGCTAGACTCACTGCAGAACGCTGATTGGTTGACAGAGTATCATCACTTGCACGTGCTACAAGGGGAATGACAACTTAAGAAGAGCCATTTTTTAATATACAGTTGGAATATAATACTACGGTTATTCTTTCACAAAATGTAGTTTTAAGAGTTTTTGAGGCAAGAATGTAGTTGTTTAAAGCTCAAATCTGCGGTTTATTTATAAGGATTTATGATAATTTGATCCATTCCAGGGATCACCGGGCGCTCGGCGCTCATGTTCCCCGCCTGGAAGTGGTAATTCGTCTTGTGTATATCTAACGGGTGAACTTTGGTCTTGTGAATCGATAATTCATTCCCTGGCCAATCGTTTTGGCTGAGGGCTAAGTGATGTTTCATATATTTAGGCTATAACTTTTCCGTTGTAACGTTAACGTTAGACTTGCGCTGAATTTGTATATTTGACTGAATTGTTTGCTTTATTTTTTATTGTACAAAAAGAGATAGGGTTGAGTTTTGTCATTTTTTATTACAAGATTATCACTGTAATGTTGTTTATTGCAACATTTGTACAAATGCACATATTGCCTGAAATATGTGTAATATTTTTTTTTTATTTAAACGAAAAGATGCAGGGTTGTGTTTTATATTTCGTTTTGTTATAAATAGGCTAACGTTAAACATGCAGTGAATAATATAATCAGGTCTATACATTGCCTGAACCACATTTGTGTGCCTATTATGTTTAAAATTTATTTAAATGAAAATGAAAAGAGGCAGAGTGGTGTTTTATAACATATTTCGTTTTATTGTTGCCTAAAATGTACATGCAGAGCAAGCTGAGTGACGCTTTCACGAATGCGCTGTTCCATTTGGAGAATTACCGGACTTGCGTCCTCAGGAGTCCTTCTGCTGAGAACTTTACATACTTGGTATTGAGAAATGCCTAATGTCGGCACTTGTCTTCTTGTGACAAACATGCCGAGAAGCAAGGACAAGATCTGCTGTATGCCATCCATTGGTGTTTACTTTGTCGCTTTCTTCTTCGCGCGAAAATGCCACGCCTATCAAGTAGGGTACTGTTGGCGGTGGAAACGCTAGCTGTATCATGGTTTACTGACCTGACCCGAACCGAACCGTACTGTACCGTACCGTACTGCTCAGTGGTCCCGAGCCATTAGTGCCAATCGGGCATCATTTAAATGCCACGGCCTACCTGAGCATTGTTTCTGACCGTGTCCATCCCTTTATGGCCACCATGTACCCATCCTCTGATGGCTACTTCCAGCAGGATAATGCACCATGTCACAAAGCTCGAATCATTTCAAATTGGTTTCTTGAACATGACAATGAGTTCACTGTACTAAAAGACCCCCACAGTCACCAGATCTCAACCCAATAGAGCATCTTTGGGATGTGGTGGAACGGGAGCTTCGTGCCCTGGATGTGCATCCCACAAATCTCCATCAACTGGAAGATGCTATCCTATCAATATGGGCCAACATTTCTAAAGAATGCTTTCAGCACCTTGTTGAATCAATGCCACGTAGAATTAAGGCAGTTCTGAAGGCGAAACGGGGTCAAACACAGTATTAGTATGGTGTTCCTAATAATCCTTTAGGTGAGTGTATATCATAATGGCAAAATTATTCCCCTAATATATAATTTCATCTTGACAATAATATTCCCATGCCCATCGTGTTTTTGACATTCATTGTGTTTTGACGCCAAATGTTTCTTATTGAAAGCAATGAAAAATTATGCTAAAGGGGAGCCCTGTGTGTTAAAAAGTGATGCAGAGGGATCCTGACCAAGCGTCCATATGTGATGAGTTGAGAGTGAGAATGTGTGAAAGAAAACATTGCTTTTCTTGTATTATGTACAGTATAAATGTGCTGAAATAGCAGACCACAAGGCCAGTCACAAATCACATTTGTGACAACACACACACACACATACACTCACACTCACACCTTATGTCACACCTCTGTGCAAACCTCCCACCCACAATATTGTGGTGCCGTAAAGACAGATTTTGTTTACCTTTAGTTATTTTAGTTAAACAACTGCCACACTTAAGCACACTGACTCACACATTCTGTCAGTTTTTTGTTGGTTGAACAGTTGTTAAATGCCCCTGCCCCGGGTGAGTTATGATCTTAGCAGCAGGCTTAGACATTGCACCTTTTGCAGAAACAGCATAACTGGCCAATCAGAATTGTATGCATTTTAAAAACATCAAGATTTATTTAGCTTAATTTATCCATAGTCAGTTTCATGTCAGTTTTGCCCTTGTGTTCACTGTTATAATCGGCATAAAACCTTCCTATATGGATCGGTATGGTACTTTTTTCAGCATGAAGATTTCAGCAAGCGTATTAAGTATCAGGCTACAGTTGTCTAATAGTTTTTGCGTGGATCTGATCAAGAAAATTACATGTTGAAAATTGAAGTAAACAACTCAAACAATAGCTGACGTGATGTGATGTCTTTCATCAAATTACATTTGATCTTGTGATGATGTTCAGACAGTCCAATTCCTCAATAATTTGATTTTCATAGTTTATTTATTTGTTGCCAAATATGGAAGCAATAATGTTCGTTTTCAAACAAGTGATATTGGTCTCTAAACCTGGAAAGTTTTGGGAAGTTTTTTCTCTTTTCACAGAGGCTGCATCTATTTGACTAAAATACAATAAAAGTCATATAAAAAGGAATAATTTAAATATTACAAAACTGAGTTTTCAGCATCGTTACTCCAGTCTTCAGTCACATGATCCTTCAGAAATCAGTATAATATGCTGATTTGGTGCTTAAGAAATATTTATTAATATTATCAGTGTTGAAACTGTTGTGCTGCTTCTGTTTCATTATAAGTGTCTTTATTGTCACGTTTGATCAATTTAGATGTCCTTGCTGAAGAGAGATATTAATTTCTTACTAAAAATCTAACGGACCCCAAACGTTTGAACAATGGTTTATTTTTGACACCTTAAAAGTTATGGATCTGTTAATGGCAAGTGATGTCAGATCAGATGAAGAAAGGGAAGAAACATATCTTTGATAGGGGAATTTGGCTGGGGTTGCCCCCATCAGGCTGGAATTCTGTGAAGGGGCCTCGGAATGTGGAGAATGACTGTTAGAGATAGGCCTGGGGGTCAGAGGTCAGGACGGGTTTGAAGGACACCTGCTGGACCACTGTCAAAGCTGGTTGAGGCTTGAGTCTTCTCGCTTTGTTTATTTCTGCCTCTAAACAGAAATTAACTTTCTTAATGTAATTGCATTGCTCACATATTTTCCTCAGCCCCACAAGAGAGTATTTTGTGATTCCTATCACTGTTCTATTATTAAACTAGCATGAAGCCTTTAACTCAATAAAGTTGGGCTGCTCAGAGTGAAATGTCTTTTTGATATGATGCTGCTTAATGTCTGTAATTCTTGTTCTCTCCAAACTTTAATGGACTTTAAAACCAAGCAGAAAGGGAAGGGAAAGGTGATAAACTATATCTTAATCATATACATATACTCAGTTAACCTTTCAGAAGCTTATTTAAATCGGTAGAGTTAAAGTATAATAAAGGTGCTATTTAGATTACAGTCCAGCAATGCTGACTGAATCCTAAATGTGATCGGCAGACCACATTTTAGAATCGGGGCATTCTGTTTTGGCTGAAATATTTACTCTACCTGTAGGAATTGTGAATGCTTGGTTCTGTGGATACAACGTCTAAATTCCTGAGCCAGTCAAATCATCTGTGTTTAAATGTTTCTAAATGTGTTTTTCTAGGACATCAATGCTATTTTGAATTGGAATGTAGTCAACATTGGTCTTCAACTGAGTTCTTCTCTTGCACCTGTTTTAACACTTTACTTTATACACAAGAGAAGTGGCAAACCTTTAGGATGGTGCACAGCTCTTTTACTGGATCTCCAAAAGTGGTGGCTCCCTTTTGGAATGTTTCGATTTCAAATAAATGCTGTTGTTTTGAACTTCTATTCATCAAAGAACCAAGAATGTATCACAGCTTCCACAAAAATATTAAGCAGCACGACTGTTTTCAACATTGATAATAATAAGAAATGTTTCTTGAGCCGCAAATCATCATATTAGAATGATTTCTGAAGAATCATGTGACACTGAAGACTGGAGTAATGACTGCTGAAAATTCAGATATGGCAATACATGAATAAATTACATTTGAAAATATAACAAAATATATGTTTTTTTTAATTGTAATAATATTTCACAAAATTACTGTTTTTAACTGTATATTTGATTTTTTGAAAAATTGTTCCGACCACAAACTTTTAATCTTTAGTGTATACTATAATATGAATAGTTTTTAAATAAAAAAACACACTCGATGATTTCTAAATGGCGAAAATTCTAAACCAAAAGGTTAAAACTACAAAAGAGTAAAGTCTGGTGCAAAGAGAGAGAAAGAAGCATGTGAGAAATGTTTACAGTATATCACCGTTTTGACTAGCTACACACTAAATCGTATCGCCAGTGCCCTGCTGAAAAGATCATTGTACAATTCCTTTGTACAAAACCCTTCATCTCTCTGTTTCTTTCTTTCTAGTCTCTTCAGAAGAACGGACAGATCTCTATTTCCAGTCTTAATGGGAAGACAGATGATCAGACAGAGTATAATGGTCACACGGAGGAGAACCCACCAGCTGAAGGTATATGCTCTTACTATTGTACATTGTGTGTATATATCACTCTTATATCTTTATTACCATGTCTGTGTGCGTGGAATGACAATGACTGACACTAATAGTAGACCGCCTCCCAGCATCAGGGGTCTGTGTGTGTGTGTGTGTGAGGCTTAAGATGTGATCTTTATCTTTTTATCTGTGTGCCCTCGTACCCCAGCTGATCCTTCCCATAATCCCCAGCTATCCTAGGGATGAGAACACCTACATAGAGCCTACAGTGAGTGGACACCAACATAGACCTACCAATGGACTGTTAGAAAACCCTAGAGCAATAATGCATACCGTGTTTATTTATATTCCTTTATTCCCATTTTTTTCTTGCTTTTCAACTCAGAGAGACCACCAAGATGCTGCCCCCTAATAATATTTAGTAAGCCATGACCTAGCTGACCCCTTAAAGAGACCGGTGCATGTTTTTAATAAGCTAGCCTCATTGCATGTGTCGAAATCTTTGGTGTCTTTTATTTTTGT